>NW_021963031.1:0-318656 GCF_901765095.1 Microcaecilia unicolor | reverse complement strand
TAATTGAAATTTTATTGAAACCTAGTTCAGCACCCGGAGGGTTGCACATACTGATCCTTCTGATTCTTCTCCAAATGTGCTCTTGACCAGCCAATCATCCAAACAGGAAAACATGCACCCCCAGTCTATATAGATATGCTGCTACGATAAAGCACTTTATGAATATCAGAGGAGCTGATGCAAGGCCAAAAACAAGCAGATATGACAGATACTTTCTGCGACTCAGATGTCCTGTTATGCAGGCATAAGTACCCTTTAAGTCCAAAGAACATAACCAGTCTCTTCCTTGAAAAAAAGGAATAAGGTATCCAGAGAAATCTTCTTGAACTTCTCTCTTACTGGAAACTTGATTAGGGCCCTTATATCTAGGATGGGACGGAATCCCTCACTCATCATTGTGGTTAGGAGTAGTATCCCTTCCTTCTTTCCCCTGAAGAGCTCCCTAGTATTTCCTGATGAAGAGAGATTCTCCAAGATATGCACAATGGACAATTTAGAATATTGTTTAGATCTATTTGAAACAGCATCAATCAGGCTATCTTTAAAACCCACTGATTAGAAGCTATAAGGAGCCATAGGCTTGAAAAAAAAACAAAAACCTGAACCTCCTTCCCACTGGTAGGACATCCAACACCAATACTGGAACATAGGAACATCCAAGTGTTGCCATACTGGGACAGACCGGAAGTCCAGCCCGGTATCCTGTTTCCAACAGTGGCCAATCCAGGTCACAAGTACCTGGCAAGATCCCAGAACAGAAAAAACAGATTTTATGCTGTTTAACCTAGAAATAAGTGGTGGACCTCTCTTTTAGGAAGTTATCCAAACCTTTTTTTAAATCCCGTTAACTGCTTTTACCAGATTCTCTGGCAACGAATTCCAGAGTTCAATTACAAGTTGAGTGAAGAAATTTTCTCCGGTTTTAAATTTACTATGTACTTAGTAGCTTCATTGCATACCCCCTAGTCCTAGTATATTTGGGAAAACAAGCAATTCAAGTCTGCTCCACTCCACTCGTTAATTTTATAGATCTCCATCATCTCTCAACCGTCTCTTCTCCAAGCTGAAGAACCCTAGCTGCTTTAGCTTTCGTCACTGGGAAGTCATCCCATCCCCTTTATCATTTTCTTTGCCCTTCTCTGTACCTTTTCTAATTCTGCTATCTTTTTTCAGATGTGGTGACCAGAATTGCAAACAGTATTCAAGGTGTAGTCACACAATGGAGAGATACAAAAGCATCATAACATTTTCATTTTTGTTTTCCATTCCTTTCCCAATAATTCCTAACATTCTATTTGCTTTATTTTTTTAGCTGTGGTTGCACACTGAGCAGAGGGTTTCAAAGTATCAACAACTATGACACCTAGATCATTTTCCTGGACAGTCACTCTTAATGTGGAACCTTGAATCACGTGGCTATAGTTTGGCTTCCTCTTTCTCACATGCATCACTTTGCACTTGCTCACATTAAATGTCATCTGTCATTTGGATGCCCAGTCTCGTAAGGTTCTTGTGCAATTTTTTCACAAACCTCTTGCGATTTAACAATATTGAATAACTTCATATCATCAACAAATTAATTACCTCGTGAACCCTGTCTTGTTTGGGAAGAACGTGAGGAAGCAGAGTACCTAAGTTTTTGAGAAGTAATAGAACCCCATTTGCCATCCAGTCTGATACCTCCTGGAAGAGGATGCTGGGCAAAAAGTGGGCCTGGACAGGTTCTGCTTAGTGAAGGTAGCAGACTCTTGAACTTCATCTCCAAACAGATTCTATTCAAGGCTTGACTGATCAGCAAGCTCTTTATGCATATTGTATCTCAGGTCTGAGGCCCAGAGTCACATGAGTTTCCAGGCGCCAATACCCATAACAATAGCTCTCAATTGCATATCAAAAATATAATTACAGCTGCCCAGGTCTTGCCATATCTGAGTAAATGGAACTGATATTTCAGCCATCGTGCTGTGAGGTCTGAAGTTTGTCTTTATATAGTGGGTTCTCAAACAAGATTAGTTGGGGTTTGAGCTGGGCAGTTTCACTAGAGCAATGTTTTATTTATTTATTTATTTTTAATTCTGTAAGGCAGAAAAATGGTACAATTTAAACTCGGAAAGGTGGGAGATTTTGGTGAGAAATTGATGCAGAAAAGTCTGCTTGTTAAAAATTTGAATTTAAACAGGAAAACTGAGCCAGGAAAGTTTATTGGTCACAAATTTTGACTTGTCAGGAAAACTGAAGTAGGAAAGTCTGTCCGAACGGTTCTAACTCGGGAGGAGGGAGGATTCTGTAGGTCACATTCTGAAACTCGAGGGAGGAGACAGGTATTTGTCCTCAGCACCAGTCTTTTTTGTGCTAAACCTCCTTTAAATGAGTAGTTGTCATGCTTTGTTTAAGATTAGCCCTTTGTCTCCATTGTGGTTATGTTGGTATCTCCTATCTTCAAGATCTTTGAGCCCTCAAATCTAATTGTATACCCAGTTATTTTCTCATGGAAGGCTACAGCTGATTTTTCCTGTTACTGTGTCTCATATGCTGTTTCAAGCCTTTCCTTTACTGTGAGGTTGGTTTCACCAATGTACAATTGGCTACAACTTAATGGGATTTCACAAACTCCAGGGGTTTAGAGCCTAGTCAATCCTTCACATGTGTGAATATGGTATGTGCACCTCAATTTTTGAAAACTCCAACTGGGAGCCTGAGATCTTCATTCAAGGCCTTCACAGGAGAGAGTAAGAAAAATAAAGGAAGCTTGAACACAGCCCAAAACTTATCTAAAGCACTATCAGGAGAAGTACCGCGCAACAATGACAGGAAATAAAATCTACAAAAAGGAATTTTAAAGGCCCCCATGAACATCAGTGATGTGCAACTGACCTGCTCCACAGAAAGACATACAACAGCAGATGACAAAAAAGTATGTACATGCACAGTGAAGTAGCCCAAAAGCTTTCTTTCTGTTTCACCAAGTTGAAGTAGCTTCCCACACAGGTTCCATCATGATATCACCTATACTGTAAGGACTTCCTATCCTGCTTGTTCTCTGAGAACAAAATAATTTAAAATCCAAATCCATCAAAGATGATAACCTTTTTTCATACCACCTTAAATTATTCTTAAGTATTACAACCTGCACAGAATACAGTTTTCTACAGAAATGGTAAAAGTACTAAAATAATGAATTTTTATCTTAGCATGCAATGCGTGATGGAGAAGCCACTATTGCACAACACCGGCTATATTTCAAAATACAAAGTATTTTTAAAGAAATTATGCACAGAATGATCTGTACACATTTAAATGTCAGACACATGAATAAAAAACATGCTAGGAATTTAACATTTGCACATACAAACTAGACTGGCAATTATTATTTGCTGTTACTGAATGTCAAGCTACAATTTTTAAAAAATGCAGATTACTTGAGATTGAATACTTATCACACATTTAATTTCTATAAAACTGCCAGCATTACTGGTAAGCAAAATCCTGTAATTGTGAGAGGACATTTGAGAAAGGATACAGACATGACTCTTGAGGTCATTCCGCAAACCCCTGCGCACCAGGTCATATGCTTCCTCCTTCTTCCCTAAACAGTTCAGTGTTAAGCCCTTCATCGCCAGTGTTTCTGAAAAGAAATGAAGAATTCAAAGCAAATGTACTAAGATATCCTTTATCATACATAAGAGAGACAAAAACAGAAAAGGATGACAAAGGGCTTTCAGACCCATGTAGCCTTCATGGTTTTCCTACCTCCTGCTCACACTGCAAATCTCACAACTCTCTGGAACCTTGTTTTCCTACATTAAGCATTTTCATTTTCTTATGCCTTCTTAAATTCAAATACCATATGTACTCTGCATGTTTGTATTTGGAAGCTGTTAAATGCACGCACCACCTTTCTGTGAAGACACATTGCGTATTACTCCTCAGTCTACTCTCCTTTCAGCCTTATATTAAGACCCCTTATCCTGGAACTTTTTTCCCCAGTAAAAAAGTACTTTCTTCAGCATTTATTACCCTCTACATATTTTTTTGTCTAGTGAATTAGTTCTTGAATAAAGGTGGAAAGGGGATATTAGCGGTATACAAGAATTGAATTGCAATTAATATCACAAAATATAAAGGGTGGCATTCAATCCAAACATTCAACACATTAAAAATCCACTGCATAATCCAAAAATACAGCTGATCTTTCTGCTTATAACAAATCTATAAATTTCTACTCAGGGTAGGAAAAAGCCTCAGCTCGGTAAAACTCCCTTAATTTTTTCTCTCTCTCTCATAGTTATTTCTCTCTTCAAAAATAAAGTCATTCTTAGTGAACTCTCAAGTAAAACTCATATGTGTAACCACAGCCCCAGTCCGACTCAGCCAGCATTTTGCAGTCTATAGCACCACTGTGTCAGGGAGAGCATAAAGGACTCTGTCGAGGTAATCAAAACTTTTTTCATTTATTTTTTATTGAACAGAAAAAAAAAATAACAACAACAAATCAATAGTGTTATACCTAACTCTTTGGTACAAGGCAAATGTTCAATAGCCAAAACAATGTAACATCAACAGTGTTACACCATAACTCTTTGGTACAAGGCAAATGCTCAATAGCAATCAAAGAACCACCACCACACCACATACCCTCATTAAACAGGACTTCAGGATCGGGTAGTCCATTGAACATAAGGTTCCCAGATTCTATCAAAGTTCAATAGTCGATTACAGCTCAAGGTCATAAGTTTAGACATGTGGCACACCTTAGCCAAGACCTGTGCTCTGGTAGGAAGCGTCAATTGTTTCCAGGCAGCAGCTCCCATGATAAGATAAAATTATGCCTTAACTTTTCTTTCCTTTAGTTGCTGCAGATGAATCCAGAAACTGGTGGGTTGTATCCATCTACCAGCAGGAGGAGATAGAGAACACTGAAGTGAAGGCAGTGATGCCGGATGACCAGCCCCCCAGCCATTCAGTATACATCTCATCACAAAGCAGAAGGAAAAGTAAACCACTGAAAACCTTCCTCACAACCTAGAATCGCAGACTAACAGTACGCAATATCAATGACGTGTCATCTCTTTTTTTTTCTTAATGGAAAACAACTGCACCTAAAAAGGATCAAAAGGCTCCAACAAAAAACAACCTGATTTCACACAGAGCAAAATAAAAAATGCGGCTGAAAAGTAGAGATATGCTGAAGCAACTGCTTCCTTCAGCCACCGAGCTATAGTCACTTATAATCCTAACAACGGAACTCATTAGACATCTGCAAATAACGGATGAGAACCCAACGGACATCCAACAGCCTAAGCTGTGCAAAATTCTCTGGAAAATCCTCCTTCCGAAACAAAGGAAGAAAAGGAGGCCAATTGATATGGAATGCTGAGATGATCTTTGTCAAAAAGGACAGAACAGTCCGCAAAGTCATACCCGACTCAGAGAACTGAAGAAAAGAATCCAGACACAACACTTGGAGCTCTGACACTCCACTTTCAGGGTAAGATCTTTGTCAGAAGCCCAAGCCTTCTGCATAGCCCGCTGCACCAGATTCAGGTGCAACAGAGGACAAAGGTGAAGAACTCCCCCCCCCCCCCCCCACACAAAAAACGTGCCACATCCAAATGAGCTGCAAGGAAAGAGCCCGATACACACACCTTGTAACAGGCCAGAGCCGCAACTTGCACCCGGAGCAAGTTATAGGCCAGACCCTTCTGCAATCTGTCCTGCAGAAAGGACAACAGCTGAGATACTGATGTCAGCAATGGCGGTCATGCGTGAACTGAACACCACACCTCAAAGTACGTCACACTCGGGCATACAGTGCCGTAATAGACTGCTTTCTAGCCAGAAGCAAAGTGGGTGTTACCACGTCCGAATAGCCCTTTTTCCTCAATCTCGACCTCTCAAAAGCCAGAATCAAAATGGGAGAGATCCTCCATCTAAACAGGACCCTGATGCAGGAGGTCAGGTAGTACTGGAAGTTGAAATGGTGCCTCCATCAGAAGGCCGACCAAGTGCACATACCAAAGACAGCGCGGCCAATTCGGAGCCACCAGAACAAACAGCCCGTAGCAGCCAATCCTGTGGAGAACCCACCTGATCAAGATACACAGAGGGAAGACGTAAAGGAGAGCTTGCAGCAGAACATCTAACCCTGAGGATCCGAGTTCTTTTCTTCTACTGAAAAATCTGTCCACCTTGGCGTTCGCCCTGGTCGCCATCAGATCGATCTCTGGCATTCCCCACCTCTAGCAAATCTGACAAAACGCCTCTGGCGCCAGCTCCCATTCTGCCACATCCAGGAGATAGCAACTGAGAAAGTCTACCTGTACATTTCACTGGCCTGCAATGTGCGCTGCCAACAGGCACAGGACATATGTCTGCCCACTCCAGGTCACCAGCCTCTGTGAACAACGTTGAACTCTGCGGGCCGCACTGCTGATGTATGCCACTGCTGTCATGTTGTCCAAGAAAACACCAACTGCCTGGCCCTCCAGCAAGTCCTGAAAGGCGTTACAGTTGCATGCAGCCTAATGATGGGCCACGCCGCTTCCAATGCAGTCCACAGCCCCTGCGCGTAATGGTGGAGACAATGAGCCCCCCACCCTGAGATGCTGGTATCTGCCACCACGTCCCTCTGTGGAATAGCCAACAGCATCACCCGCCACAGCTTGGAGTCACAAAGCCAACAGCTCATGCTGCACTTCACCTGGGGCAACCACGGAAGCCATCTCTGTTACTTGGCAACCTCAACAAGCCGTGCACCTGAGAAATGAGCTTGACCTTCCTGCCTCTGGCAAGAATACATGGCTCAGCACAGTGTCAAATCAGACACCAGATAGTCCAAAGACTGGGAGGCAACTAGGTGCCTTTTTGGAAATTTGATCACCCAGCCTAGAGATTGTAAGAATGCCAGAAACCAGCTTGTAGCCAGGCAACTTCCTTGCTCCTACGCTGCACGAATCAACCAGTCGTTCAGACACGAGTGTACCCAGATACCTTCCTTCCTAAGAACCGCTGCTACCACCATCATATCTTTGGAGAAAGTGCGAGGAACAGTAGCAAGGCCAACAGAAAGAGCCCAAACTGAAAATGTCACTCCAGGATCACAAAACAAAGATACCACTAATGAGGAGGCCAAATATGGATATGCAAATAAGCCTCCTTCAGGTTAGGTAAGAAATTCTCCCGGCTGTTCCGCTCCTACCACAGACAGCAAGGTTTCCACGTGGAAATGCCGAACCCTCAGGAATTGGTTCACCTTCCTGAGATTGAGAACAAGACGGAAGGAGCCCCCTTTTAGGGGCGCCACAAAATAAATGGAACAACCCGTGCGAACCTCGAGTGAAGGCACTGACACCACCACCACCATCCCCATGGCCAACAGAGACTGTAACGTGGCATCAATCGCTACTCGTTTTGGACGCCATGGTGCACCGAGACACCAAAAAGGAATCACTAATGGGAAAGAAGAATTCTAGTCTGTAACAGTCTTTGAAAAGATCTAGAACCCACTGGTACACTCTTAGTAAAAGAGAGTCAGCCGACCCCCTATCTGAGACACCAAAGAGCAGATCTGTGCTCCATCATTGTCTGGAATGCCCTGTAGTCCATTGTCTGGCGGGAGCACCCGGGGTCATCTTCTCACTGCAAAAGGTAAGAGTGCT
The DNA here is from genome assembly GCF_901765095.1 of Microcaecilia unicolor. Taxonomy (NCBI): domain Eukaryota; kingdom Metazoa; phylum Chordata; class Amphibia; order Gymnophiona; family Siphonopidae; genus Microcaecilia; species Microcaecilia unicolor. The sequence continues at coordinate 310,998 of NW_021963031.1, read as the reverse complement.
GCTGGAATGTGGTGTGTTGAAATACCTTAGCTGCTTGAACCGGATGGTATCTCCAAGAATCCCAAAACCGAGGCCTCGATGTAAATCCTTCACAATCTTCTCAAGGTCCACCCCAGATAGCAGTTTAACCCAAAAGGGCAGCTTAGTAAGACGCTGTTTAAATGCCATATCTGCCGTCCAATGGCGAAGCCACAATAAACGGCGTGAAGTGACCGCCAGCGCAATCTGCTTGACTGGGGCATGCACCAAATCATATAGACCGTGTGCTAAATAAGCAAGGCCTAACTCCATGCAGGGCACTACGGCCGCCAATGATGAGGTCAAATCCTGGTCCTGCTCCAACACTTGCTGAAGCCAATTAAGGCACGCTCTGGCCACATAAAAACTACAAATAGAGGCCTGCACAGCAAAAGCAGACACCTCAAATGAACCTTTCAAAGAAGCCTCCAGATGCCAAGTCTTGCAAGTCCTTCAATGCCACTTCTCCACCAGGAGTGTGGTCTTCTTGGTGACTGTCATAAAAACATAAGAGTATCCATACTGGGTCAGATCAATGGTCCATCTAGCCCAATATCCTGTTTTCCAAACAATGGCCAAGCCAAGACACAAGTACCTGTCAGAAACCCAAATCGTGGCAACATTCCATACTACAAATCCATTGGCAAGCAGTAGCTTCCCATGTCTGTCTCAATAGCAGACTATGGACTTTTCCTCCAGGAATTTGTTTAAGCCTTCTTTAAACCCAGGTACGCTAACTGCTGTTACTACATCTTCAGCAAAGAGTTCCAGAGCTTAACTATTCATTGAATGAAAAATATTTCCTTCCATTAGTGTTAAAAGTATTTCCATGAAACTTCCTCAAGTGTCCCCTAGTCTTTGTACTTTTGAAGCACCCTAAAGTACAAAATACAGGAGCTGGAGGGAATCCATCAACCAACTACTGGCAATATAGACATACTGAATGGCTGAGGGGCTGGCCATCTGGTCTCACTGCCTTCACTTCAGTGTTCTCTATCTCCACCTGCTGGTAGATGGATACAATCCACTAGTTTCTGGATTCATCTGCTGCAGAGGCTAAGGAAAATAAGTCGCCAATTTCAAAAAGTTTCCGGGAAGAGTTGGCAGTTTAATATTCAGCAAGCCACAGTCCATGGACTTAGGTACTGGACTGCCTACAATTTCTGTCAGCAAAGTAAACACTATATCCCAAAACGGTTGCACTCTAGGACAGGACCGCGAAATATGCACAAATGTACCCCGCTCCCCACACAAGCACCAACAGATGTCCAACACAGCTGGGTACATATGTTTCAACCAAACTGGTATGAGATACCAATGGTAAAGCATTTGGTATCCATTTTCCACAATAATGCTAGCTATAAACACGCGTAACAAATTCTTAAACATCTTGTCCCACAGTGTAGGCTCTGTCTTCCCAGCAGCCTCTCCCATCTAAAGGTATAGGGGATAGGTTTTGCTTGCTGTTGTATCAGTGCCCTATAAAATCTGGATATACATCCCCGTCTACTTGCCCCATTCATAGCCCACTTGAGATAAGAGGTGGGCCCTTCAGAAGCTTAAACAGGAGGAAACCTAATGAAATCAAAAATCTACCTATAATAAAGAGATCCCCAGGGTGCAACCCATATTCCTCCTCCAAGTCAGAAAAAGGTAACACCTGATCCACATCTAAAAAGTGCCTTAACTGGTAGAGTCCCTGAGCCTCCCAAGTGTGATAAATTGGCTCAGTTGCCCCGGGGTTAAACCCCTCTGCCATGGATAAAGGTGTCGCTCGTAGCCTATCCCGAAGCAGACGCAAGCGACCCTTGACCCACAGGGTTATAGTTAGTTGGACAAATGGACTGGCTAGCTGCCCCTGGGCTTTCAATGCTGGTAGAGGCAGCTTCGGCACTCGGCCCAAGAGTACATCCCACCCCCCACAATAGAGCTTGTTCCATTCAAACCCAGCTCTTGGAACCATCCCTCTGCCAGTTCAACAGTCCCTGCAGTTGGGCTGCAATATAATGCCCCCCCCCAATTGTGCAGCTTGTGCAATGTCACATGCTGAACTCTAGGGGGTCTATGTTTTCAAATATATCAAAACATCTTAGGATGCAAGTTCCAAAAAAATGTGCTCTGGCAGTGATATGGGAAGAACTGTAAACAAATATCTTGATCGCATGGACTCTGTCAAGCCAGGTGCCTGCACATGTTCCAAACAGTCCAGATCATCCCATAGAGTCTTGGGCAAAGGGGGAAAATTAGCCTCATAAAACATCCTATAATCTGCTGATAACTGGACCCATAGGTAAATATAGAGCTCATCCCTGACAGTGAGATTAAAAATTTCAGACTCATCCATCTTAGTTTTGAACCCTGAAATTTTCCCATACGGATACCAACCCCACCCCCTGTCAAGGGCTCTCGCAGGTGAGCCAGATTTAATAGGACATCATTAGCAAATAGTAGTAATTTAGCTTTAACTCCCACCCCCCACCCCCCCCACCCCCACGCACAAAGGCAATCAAAACTTTTTGGAAGCAGTCTTTATCAGCTCAATCAACATAGCACTACAATTTGGTAGCCACTTCCTGATCACCCAGTTTCAATATTCTAGAATTTTTGTCAAGTAACAGTGTAAGTTGCAATTGCTGCAAAACACTGCAGCCAGACTTATTTTTGATGTTAGCAAATACAAAAGGGCATCCCCTCTATTGATAAAATTACACTGGTTGCCAATTAAGGTTCATGTTGAATTTAAAATTGCATGCCTGGTTTTTTGTATGGTCTACCTCTCTTAGATGATTTCTTACACGGCAAGAAGGTGTGAGACACATTTAGCTACTATATTGACTTTGCACTATCTGGCAATGAAGAAGGTTCACAATGATTGCAAAAAATAGGGGAGGATTCAAGATGGCCGCCGTGTATACCTGAGGTACCTGCAGTCTCTCTGAGTTAGTGCAATTTGATAATGCAGAGGCGCAGGGGCCGTCCTTCCTCCACTGCTCCTTCGCGACAGAATCTTCCTTCTAACCAATCCACACTACAATCTTTCATTCAGAGAGCTCCGATACCATTATTTTCGGGAGGCAGCCTGCTGGTCGGTTCAGGGGTAGATGGAGAGCCAGGACCTTCCCAAGGGCTAGAGCTTTTGCTCAGCCCCGACCGAAGTGCTCCTCCTCCTCAACCCTCTGGGAGTAGCACTCCTCTGCTGGCGTCTTCCCCCCTTGTGGCTGAACGAGGCACGGGGGAAGCAAAGACAGGAGGTGAAACAACAGTTGAGAGGGCTCGGCTTGGAGGAGAATTGCACAACCAGAGGAATGGAGCATTAACAGCATCTCCAATTACAATGGCAGAGAAACTGGAAGGAGGACAAGGAAAAGATCCACTTACTGAGTCGGAGGTAAGTTTAATTTTCCTACTTTTACTGAGAAACCCAAGGACGTTACCCTGGATAGTTTGTGGACTTTAATAATGGACTTGGGCAAAGCAATTTGCCCACAGATTAAACAATTGTCTCAAGAAATTTCAAATCTAGATCTTAAGACTAAAGATATTGATTCTAGAGTGGACATCTAAAAATTCAAAATGAGGAATTAAAAAAAGAAATTAGAGAGACACAATTACATCAAGAAGTCATGACTAAAGACTTGATATTTCTCAGAAGAAAAACTGAATTCCTAGAATATTTGACAGAAATAACAACCTTAGATTTCTGAACTTTCCTAGACAACCAGTGATATCCCCAAGAGATATGCTACGGAGATATATTAAAGAAATTTGGGGATAAAAACTGGGTTATTAAGACTATTTTTCCAGAATAGAGTGAAGAATTTCCTAGGATTAAAAATTAGTGTATTTCCTGATGTTACCACACGCAGAAGAGAAGGCGTAGATCTTAATGATGAACCTGGGGTAATTCAAATGGGGGCAACTTTTTTTCTTAGATACCCCTGCAAATGCGTAATTAAATATTAATCAAACAAATATGTGTTCTTTGACCCCATTCAGCTCTCAACCCTTTTAACATCAAAAGGAATTGTGATTGGAGAAAGATAAATTGCTCTTTAATAGAATATTTTTTTGTGGTATCATTAGGATAATCAGGTGTAACGAATTCCTAAAAGAAAGTGTCTTTAGTATTGTTAATATCCATATCTGTATATCTTGACTCCTTCAATGTGGACTTGAGTATTAATTGGTGAAATATGTTAATTAGAAACATTTGTTTTCTTTCTTAAAAACTTGCATGTAAACCAATTTACTTTTCTGTACAAGTAGATTTGCTTGTGATTATATAGTAAATTCAATAAACAAAATTAAAAAAAAAAAAAAGGTTCATAAAGCTTTAAAAACATTTTCAAAATCTCTGAAGGTTTGACTTAGATATCAACTTCATTTAGTTGAGAATTATAATATTATGCAACAAATATGTAAATAACATATCTGTAATTCACCCAGAATTCACATGGAACCAGGCAGAATATAAATCCATAGAACAGATTAGACGAGGAGGATAACATATGTTTGTGCAACACATGTACCTATCTGCCTTTATAACAACTACCCAGGGAAGCAAGTGAAAAATGTACAGGTGCTCCTAGGCAGGTGTAATTTTGTGTACATGTATGAGCTGGTAAGAGCATCCTCATGTACACTCATTTTATAAAATATATCCATAAGTTCCAAGCCTACTCTCAAAAGCCTATGCATCTACCATGTTAAAAAAAAGGGGGTATTATGACTTCTATGCAGATTCATATAAAAACAGGTACAGAGTTGGGTCTCATAAAATACCCCCCAAAGTGGTCTCATCATTGACTTATACAGACATATAACCAGACCTCCTTGTCTCACACTGTACACGATAATTCTAGTCCCACCATTACTTTTCCTCTTCCCTTTTTTATTTTAATGGCATTCCTTTCCTAATTTTATTTTATAGACTTTATGTAAACTGCTTTGCTTTATGTGGTATTTAAATAGAATAAATCATAACCACTGCATCCTTAATGTCAGCAAATATCACTCTTGTTTCCAATTTACTCTAATTCTTGACAGGATGTGTACACAATTTTTTTAACAGGCTAAGTTCAGGTTTGAGAACTGCTTAACAAGAGTACCTCAGCAAGTATAATGCAGTGGAAGTGCTCCTCATCTTGTGACCACGGTACCTGGCCTACACCTCTGCCATGCATGTTCAGTTTCGCTAAACCGAGCATCTACAGGGGGCAGGGCTCTCCTATGCCTGCTTGGTTTCTCAGAAGCCAAGCATGCACTAGGAGGAAAGACTGGCAAGGAGATAGCAGTGGTTGCAGGTGAAGCAGCACTTCTACCTAGTGGGGTTGGGAACCTCACCAGTTCAAATATGTAGGGGGGTCATGGGGTGGGGGGGGAAGAGCAGCAGGACGAGAAAAAAAATTTACACCCCCCCCCCACCACCACCACGTGCTCTGGCATCCATGAAATTGGAGATCTGGCTACGTGCCTGGTAAGTGCATGCACATGTGTACAGCTTTGAGGGAACACTGCCTTGAATCGCTCTCATTTGGTGGTGTGAGTACCTCATCGTCCCTTCCCCCTCCTAAACCCTTCTTGTATTGCTCTCTCCTGGGTTTCTGCACCATTTGAATCAAACCTGGACATCTACATACGTGACCATTGCTTCATCTTTTTATCCTCATTCCTTACGCTCTCTGTAGCGGCATGGATCTCACAGTCCCTCTTAAATACTGCTTATCAAAACACTGAAAGAAAACAGCCTCAAATTCTCATAGCAGCCTGTTGGTCACTCTTCGACACTCAGCATGAACTAAGTTTATCAAATACTGATATCAAATAAATACATGGAAGATGAGCGCTTTTTTTTTTTTTGCCATAATGTTGCAACAATATCATCAGCACATCCTTTTCTTCTCAATTTGGCCTCTCAAAAGCCAGGCAGGCCGTAAGACCAAAGTCGAAGGGACTCTGACGGAGAAGTCTGTGATTCACAGGAAGGCAAACGGTTTGCCTACCAATGAGTCAAGCACGTTTGGCCTAGCTTCCTGGGCCAATCCGGAGCAAACCGAATGATTCTATAAAGACCTCGACCTATTAGAGGTTGGGAACACAAATCTGGGCCGACTCCGGCCAAGGCTGAAGAACAGTAAATACGCCTTCTGACCGTCCTCCCTTCTTCTGCCGAAGAAACCTGGAAACTCAGACAGTGTGACGTGTCGCCATGGAATCTATTAGAAATGTGCCCAACCTCTAAGTTACCAGCTGGAAGGTGTCCAGTACCAGAGCTCCAATTCCGTTGGGTCCAGCGAGTTACTGCTGTGGAAACCCGCTTGCCCATTGACAATTTTCACTAGGTAGGCAGCTGAAAGCTGCTACAAATGTTTTTCTGCCCAGTGAAATAGAATGCGTGCTTCCGTTACCATAGGAAACAACAAGTGACACCCTGCCTGTTAATAGAATCTTCTGCCATCATGCTGACTGAGAGAACCCTCCAAAACAGATTAAAAGACTTGCGGAGCATTGTGTAACACTCTGAGCCCCAGCCAACTGGACTGCCGCAGCATTGCTGTGCAGCTCCATAGACCTTGAGCAGTGTGTTGAAGACAGTGGGCTTCCCAACCCGTCAGGCTGGTATCTGTCTACAGCTATCCAAAGAGGAGACACCAGAAACACACCTCTGAGGAGCTTGTTCGGTTGAAGCCACCCCAACATACTGTGCTTCGCCAGAGGTCTCCATGTGAGACGCTAATTGTAGCCCTGAGAAACTGATGACCACCAGGACAAGACAGACTGCTGGAGCGGACACATGGGAGCTCTGGCCCAACACACCACCTCCAAGGACACCAGTGTAGAGCCCAGCAATGGAACATAATCCCAAGATCGGGGATTCAGAATTTGCAACAAGCAGCAAATTTGTACTCTAAGCTTGTGCCTTCTCCGTTCTGGGATAGACACTTGGCCCCAGGTCACACTGAATCATACTCCCAGATACTCCAAAGTCTACATTGAGCTGGATGACTCTTATACAGATTGACAACCTAGCCTCGAGATGCAAAAGTGCATGACATGGCTAGTCATTTGACAACTCATCTGCTCCGATGAGGCCCTGATCAGCCAGTCATCCAGACAGGGATGCACTCTGATTCCCTCTTTTCTCAGGAAGGCAGCTACCACAATCTTAGAAAACCCAAACGGCATCGCTTGAAACTGAAAGAGATGCTCTAGACTTGCAAGGCAAAGAAAACGTCAGTGTGGGAGCTAAAGAGGAACAGGCAAGTAGGCTCCTTGAGATCCTGAACCGCAGGATACACCCCAGGCGGCACCGCTCCAGGGACCAATCCACAGGAGGAGGATCTGGATCCGCTACCCAGGGGTTGGGGCCTGCTCCAGCAAAAGCCGGGTATTACGCCTTCCTACCAGCAGGGAATTCCCACCACCACCCAAGTAAATTGAGAATGAAACGAGGATTAACTGTCAATTTGTCCTGGCAGGAACAGCTATGAGAGCAAATTTATCCACTTTTGTGCTGGAGGGGGGGAAAGGAACAGCACCTGTAAAATGCTCCCTGATAGAAAGGCAGACCGATTGAATAAGCCACAATCACCCACTAGAAAAATAATCCAGTACCCCTGGCTCAGCTTCTGGCTCTGCAGCCTGTGCCATCAGCGTGCTCTACTCTATGGCAGACGCACGCTGGCCTGCCCCTATATGTGCTACTGAAGGGAGCAATTTTGGAAAGCCTGGGAGCTGCAGGGGAAGCCTGTGGGGAATACATCCAAACAGGGTGAACAGGCAAGAGGGGTGGGGGGGATGGGGACCAAACCAAAACTGCACAGTGTCACTAAGAAGTGCGACTAGGGGCTGCTCAACCAGAATGATCCCGCGATTGTGACCTGGGAGCGAATGTTAGGCTCGACCACACTGTATGGCCACAGACAGCAGAGTGGGGAGCTAAGCTAGGGACAGGAGTAGGTCAAGAAGAGCCCAATGTCCCATCCTGCACATCCTTTAAGGCCATTCAACCCTCCACCAGCAGGATGGAGTTGTTTTTTTTTTTTTTTTGTGCTTGCAGCCACCAAAGAATCAACTTAAAATAATGTAAGTCTCCCAAGCGTGTCCTGAGCAAAAGAAAGGAGAGTCTTGGCTGAGGCCACCCTGAGACTGGAAGCTGGGGTGGTCCATTGACCCAAAATGTGCTTGTGCATTGCCTCAAGTACAGAGAACGCTTTAGGCGGCTTCCAGTACGCTAGCCATCCCAGGAGTAGAGACTGAGGGGTTTTGTGACTTTGAGATATAAACATTCAGAGCCTCTAGAGCCTTAGCCATAAAGGAAGTCAATTCCTCCTTAAGGAAAAAAGTGTTAACTGCTATAGGAACATCCTCTTCAGCCAGAATCTCTCCCTCCTCAACTACCTCAGCAAAAACAGAAGGTAGCAGGGGCATAGCTCCGTGGGGGGGCCTTAAAGGATTTTAACACTCATGCTAAATGATCCCTCTGACTCTTATGCTTCTCAGTTTCTCACTTTAACATCCTCCTTCAATCATCAACTGTGCTCCACTACCGCCACTAACCAGACTGGCCACTGCCTTGATCTTATCTTCTTCTCAAACTGCTCACTCTTCAGTTTCTACACCTCAGCTCTTTCCCTCTCTGACCATCAACTGAAAACATTCACACTTAAACATCTTCCCCCTCCGGCCCATCCAATCTCAACCAATACATTTAGGAATCTTCAGATTATTGACCCTTCTACTCTGTACTCCTAGATTTCAAATCTCTTCTCTACCACTATGTTATCCAAATCTGCCATACTACTCTCTCCTCTGCTCTGGATACTTTCACTCCTCCTGTTCCCCGTTCTGTAAGGTGTACCACACCCCAGCCTTGGCTGACCTCTAGAATCCGCTACCTATGTTCCTGTGCCCGATCTACTGAACGCCTTTGGCTGAAATCCCATGCTCATGCTGACTTCATACATTTCAAATTCTTGCTGACCACCTTTCAGTCTGCTCTTTCACTTGACAAACAGGACTACTACATCCAGTTGACAAATTCTCTTGGCTCAAACCCTCAATGTCTCTTTGCCACACTCTTCTCAAAGTATCTTCACCTCGTCCCCAGACTCTGGCTGAGTACTTTCCTGATAAGGTTCACAAGATTAACCTTGAATTTTCAACCAAGTACTCAGCCAGAGTCTGGGGACGAGGTGAAGGTACTTTGAGGAGAGTTCAGTGTGGCAAAGAGACGTTGAGGGTTTGAGCCACGAGAATTTGTCAACTGGATGTAGTAGTCACCACCTCCACCTCTCCTTATCTTAGTCCATTCTTTCAACACTCCTTTAACCCCCACCTCCTTTTCTTCCTTTTCTGAAATCACTGAAAAAAACTGCACATTTTCTTTCCTCCTCGAAACCAACTACCTGTTCCTCTGATCCTATTCCCACCCATCTACATAAGTACGTAAGTACATAAGTATTGCCATACTGGGAAAGACCAAAGGTCCAACAAGCCCAGCATCCTGTTTCTAACAGGGCCAATCCAGGTCACAAATACCTGGCAAGATCCCAAAAAAGTACAAAACATTTTATGCTGCTTATCCCAGAAATATGCAGCAGAAGTTTCCCAAGCCTATTTTAATAATGATCTATGGACGTTTCCTTTAGGAAGCCAACCAAAACCTTTATTAAACCCCACTAAGCTAACCGCCTTTTCCACATTCTCTGGAAACGAATTCCAGAGTTTAATTACACGTTGAATGAAGAAAACTTTTCTCAGATTCGTTTTACATTTACTTCTTTTTTAGCTTCATTGCATGCCCCTAGTCCTAGTATTTTTGGAAAGAGTAAACAGATGCTTCCTATCTACCCGTTCCACTCCACTCATTATTTTATAGACCTCTGATATCTCCCCCTCAGCTGTCTTTTCTCCAAGCTGAAGAGCCCTAGTCGCTTTAACCTCTCTCTTCTACTGTCATCCCTTTTATCTGTTACATCCTCAATCTTTCATTTTCCATTGCAACTGTTCCTGATGCCTTCAAATATGCCATAGTCACACCACTCCTCAAAAAACCTTCATCGAACCCTACCTGTCCATCCAAATATTGTCTCATCTCCCTCCTCCCTTTCCTGTCCAAGATACTTGAACGTGCTGTTCACCGCAGTTGTCTTGACTTTGTTTCATCCCAAGCTATTCTTGATCCTCTTCAATCTGGCTTTCCCTCTTCATTCAACTGAAACAGCACTTGCTAAAGTCTCCAATGACCTGTTCCTGGCCAGATCCAAAGGTCTCTTCTATCCTCATCCTTCTTGATCTATCTGCTGCTTTTGACACTGTTGATCACAGCCTACTCCTTGATATGCTGTTCTCACTTGGATTTCAGGGCTCCATTCTTTCCTGGTTTTCTTCTTATCTCTCCCATCGTACTTTTAGTGCATACTCTGGTGGATCCTCATCCACTTCTATCCCACCATTAGTTGGTGTACCTTAGGGATCTGTCCTGGGACCTCTTCTTTTCTCCATCTATACTTCTTCCCTTGGTACTCTGATCTCATCCCATGGTTTTCAGTATCACTTTTATGCTGATGACTCCCAGATCTACCTCTCCACATCAGAAATCTCAGTAGGAATCTAGGCCAAAGTATCAGCCTGCCTGTCTGACATTGCTGCCTGGATGTCTCACCGCCATCTGAAGTAAACATGACCAAGGCTGAGCTTCTTATCTTTCCCCCTAAACCAACCTCTCCTCTTCCCCCATTCTCTATCTCTGTGGATAACACTCTCATCCTTCCTGTCTCATCAGCTCGTAACTTTGGGGTCATCTTCGACTCCTCTCATCAGCTCATAACCTTGGGGTCATCTTCGACTCCTCTCTCTTCTTCTCTGCACATATTCAACAGACTGCTAAAACCTGTCATTTCTCTCTCTATAATATCACCAAAATTCATCCTTTCCTTTCTGAGAACACTACCAGAACCCTTATCCACACTCTTATGTCTCACTTAGACTATTGCAACTTGCTTCTCACAGCCATCTCTCTCCCCTCCAATCTGTTCAAAATTCTGCTGCATGACTTATATTCCACTAGTATTAGCCCTCTCCTCAAGTCACTTCATTGGCTCCCTATAAGTTTCCGCATACAGTTCAAACTCCACTTATTGACTTACAAGTGCATTCACTCTGCAGCTCCTCAGTACATCTCCACTCTTATCTCTCCCTACACTCCTCCCCAGAAACTCCGTTCACTGGGTAAATCTCTCTTACCTGCACCCTTCTCCTCCACTGCCAGCTCCAGACTCCGTTCCTTGTATCTTGTTGCACCATTTGTCTGGAATAGACTTCCTGAACCCTGAACCTGTACGTCAAGCTCCATCTCTGGCTGTCTTCAAATCTAGGCTAAAAGTCCACCTTTTTGATGTCGCTTTTAACGCCTAAACCTTACTCACTTGTTCAGCACCCATTTTTAACATTCCCACCTTTGTAATCCCCTTCTCGCTTAGTTGTCCTGTCCTAGTTAGATTGCAAGCTCTTTCAAGCCAGGACTGTCTCTCTATATCCAGTGTACAGCGCTGTGTACGTCTAGTAGCGCTACAGAAATGATAAGTAGTAGTAGTAGGGGTCCACCCCCCCCCCCAGTCGAATGCACAGCCAAAAAAAAAAAGGGGAGAAGGTACTTATTTGTCCATGTAATTAGCTCTTTGAGCAGGGACTGTCTTTCTTCTATGTTTGTGCAGCGCTGCGTATGCTTTGTAGCGCTATAGAAATGCTAAATAGTAGTAGTAGTATAGATCAGGTTGAGGTTACATTGGTAAATATTAGGGCTGCACACTGATTAAAATTTTTAATCACACGATTAATTGCATAAAGCGTCCCGTCCCCCCTCACATTTCCTCCCGTACAGTGCAAATTATCAGAACTGACACATTTCAATTACTAAAGCAGTGGTTCCCAAACCTGGTCCTGGAGGCACCTCAGCCAGTCAGGTTTTCAGGATACCCACAATGAATATTCATAAGAGAGATTTGCAAGCACTGCCTCCACTGCATGCAAAACTATCTCATGAATATACATTGTGGATATACTGAAAACCTGACTGGCTGGGGTGCCTCCAGGACCAGGTTTGGGAACCACTGTACTAAACTGAAAATAAAATCATTTTTCTTATTTGTTGTCTGGTTATTTTATTTTTCTAATTATCTTGTTTCCCTCTCTCTGTACTCTGAACTCTGTTTCCAGGGTCTACTGTCCATTCACTATTTCTTTTCTCTACTCCTTTCTTCATTCCCTGCTCTATATCCATCTTTCATATCCAACTTTCTTCCATTTTTCTGCCTCCTTCTCGAATCTATCTAGTTTTCAGCTCATCCCTTTCCCACCCATCCATGGGTGGCATCTCCTGCCTTCTCTGTGCATTTCCCTTCTAGTCCCATGTCCACCATCTCCATTCTTTCTTTTTTCTTTCTTCCATCCCCCAATTCCAACATCTCTTCTCTGCCTCTCTTCTCTGCCATCCAGCATCACCCCCTTTCTCTCTCTTCTCCAACTATCCATCATTGTTACTTTCTCTCGCCATCATCTACAATCAACTCATCTCTCTCTTTTCCCCCTCACCATCCAGCATCACCAATCTCTTCCCTCTCACACACCATCACCATCTAGCATTGCCCTGTCTCTCGGACCCGGCCTTCCCCAACCATCTAGCATACCTCCATTTCTCCACCTCTCCCTACTACCAGTACCACAAAAACCAAAATCCCTCAGTGTCCCATCACTTTCTCTCCCCCACCCCCAACCATCTAGTACTCCCTTTTGTCTCCCCCTATACCCTGAACTGCTCAATCTCCCCCTCCCATATTCAGCATTGCTCAGTCTGTCCCGACCTCCCATATTCTACATTGCCACATCTCTTCCCCATCATATTATGCATTGCTCTCTTTCCCCACCCCCATATCCTACATTGCCCCATCTCCACCACCCCCTCCCCCCCCCCATGGTCTGCACTACTGCTTCTATCTGCACCCTCCCTATCTTGCTTTGCTCCATCTTTTCGCCTCCCCATAGTCTGCACTGCTCCGTCTCTCCTACCCCCCCCCCCCCCAATATCCTGCAGCACACCATCTTTTTCTTTTCTCAGTGTCTGCACTACTCTCTCTCCCCACCCCACATATCCTGCATTGCTCCATCTCTTCCCACCTCCTCTATATTCTGCATTGTCCCATTTTGTCCCCCTGTCCTTTCCTCCTCCCACCAGCTCACTCATTTTATGTGGTCTCAAGTTTTTAGCTCTGATCATAGAAGCGTTATTTTTAGAGCACTGTTTGAACAGCACAGGGCTTCTGATCATCGGGTCATTAATTACCTCACTAGTTATTCTCATCTCTAGATCATTTATAAATATGTTAAAAAGCAGTGGTCCCAGCTCATACCCCTGAGGAGCCCCATTATCTACCTTTCTCCACTGAGAATACCAGAGTGCCCATTTTGCCCCTCGGTCATCTAGTGGTCCAACTAATTATTTTACCAGCTTCTTGCTTCTAATATACTTTTAAAAAAATTGTATTATATGTTTTTGCCTCCAATGGAATCTTCTTTTACAAAGTCTTTCTTTGCCTTCCTCATTAACGTTTTACATTTGACTTATGGTTTGTTAGAACTTGCTGAATCGCCTTTCCTCAATAAGGTAAGTCGATATACATCAGTCAAACAAGGGAAAAAAATCAGGAACACCATCAAATTGTAAGGAAAGGAGACTGAAAGAGGAAAAAAAGGAAAATAATGAAATAAAATAAAGTAAAAGAGTACCTTTCATTCCTTGTACTGTTTCCTATTATTTTCAATCGGATATTCTTTTAACTAACAGCTTCCGTCACCTCACTTTAACCATGCCGGCCGCTGTTTGGCCTTCCTTCCACATTTAATACATGGAATATATCTGGTCTGGGCTTCTAGGATGGAAGCTTTTAATAACATCCACACCTGATGTAAATTTCTGACCTTTGCAGCTACTCCTATAAGTTTCTTTTGACCATTCTCCTCATTTTATCATAGTCTTCTTTTTGAAAGTTAAATGCTACCATAATGGACTTCTTGTGTACACTCACTCTATATATCAGATCTGATTATGTAATGATCACTGTTATCAAGTGGCCCCAGCACCATTACTTTCTGCAACAGATCATGCGCTCCACTAAGGACTAGGGCTAGAGTAGTACCTCCCCCCCCCCCCCACCCCACCATTGGTTCCTGAATCAAATGCTCCACAAAGCAGTCCTTGATTTCATCTAGGAACCTTTCTTCCCTAGCATGCCCTTATGTTACATTTATCCAGTCAATATCAGGGTAACTGTAATCACCCATTATTACTATTATGTTACCCAGTTTGTTAGCCTCCCTAATTTCTGCATCTATCTGTTCATTCTGGCCAGGTGTACGGTAGTACACTCCTCTCACTATCCTTTTCCCCTTCACACTTGGAATTTCTATCCATAGGAATTCCAAGGTGTGTTTTGTGTCTATTTAATTCAAGGCCCTCTAACGCATAATGCTATCCCCTCCACCAATTATGTCCACCCTATTGCTCCAATACAATTTGTATTCTGGCATCACAGTGTCCCATTGGTTATCTTCCTTCCACCAGGTCTCAGAGATGCCTATTATACCTATCTTTTCATTTAGTAAAATATATTCTCACTCTCCCATCTTATTTCTTAGGCTTCTGGCATTTGCATACAGACAATGAAAGCAATGTTTTTTATTCCTATTGACAGTAATAATATGCTATCTTTAAAATTTGTCTGCTCTTTATAGAAACCTGGTCAACTTTGTTATTGGGATGCCCCATCTTCCCTGTTATGGTGATATCCTTCAAGGATACCTTCTTCGAACCATGCACTTCTGCGTGTCTGTTTCTAATTTAAAAGCTACTCTATTTCCTTTTCAAACTTTGATGCTATCAGCCTGGTTCCACCCATCTTTCCGAATAGGTACCCCCTATACCAGAATATTGCTCAGTTTGTAACAAATCTAAAACCCTTCACCCTGCACCACTGTGTCATCCACGCATTTAAACTCTGGAGCTCTGCCTGTCTCTTGGGTCCTTCGCATAGAACAGTGAGCACTTCTGAAAACACTACCCTAGCAGTTCTGGATTTCAGCTTTCTACCTACAAGCCTAAATTTGGCTTTCAGAACCTCTCTCCCACATTTTCCGATGTCACTGGCACCCACATGTATAAAAACAACAGATTCCACCCCCTCCCAGCACCATCTAAAATCTTGTCTAGGTGATGCGTGAGGTTGCCACCTTCGCACCAGGCAGGCAAGTGACTAAGCGATCCTCACATCCACCCAGCTATCTATATGTCTAATGATCAAATCTCCAACAAAAACGGCTATTCTAATTCGCCACTCCTGGGGAAAAGCCCCTGGAGAAACATCCTCAGTGTGCGAGGATATTGCATCCCCCTCCCTCCAGCACCATCTAAAATCTTGTCTAGGTGATGTGTGAGGTCGCCACTTTCGCACCCAGCAGACAAGTGACTAAGCAATCCTTACAACCACCCAGCTATCTACACGTCTAATGATTGAATCCCTAACAAAAATGGCCATTCTAATTCGCCTCTCCTGGGGAAATGCCCCTGGAGAAACATCCTCAGTGTGCAAGGATATTGCATCCCCTGGAGGGCAGGTCCTGGCTACAGGATCACTTCCTGCCTCTTCACAGTGATGCTCTCCCTTCAGGTGACTTTCTTCTATGGCAGGACAGAGGTTGCCAGAGTGGAGGTGGGACTACTCTACTATGTCTCTACAGCCCTCTTCCATATACTTCTCTGTCTGCCTCAGCTCCTCCAAGTCTGCTACTCTAGCCTCCAGAGATTGGACCATTCCCAGAGTGCTAGAAGCTCCTTGCACAGAGTACACACACATGACTTATCAACTGGGAGATAATCAAACATGTGACACTCAAAGCAAAAGACTGGATAGCCCCTCTCTCGCTGCTGGACTGCTGCCTACATCATATTATTTGTGATTTCCTAATTAAGCTGCTAATGGAGTAGGAATATGTAAACTAAAGTCCCTTAAGATTGCTAGTTATATGCTAGGCTTTGCTATTATTAAATGTTATCACTAGGCTCCCCTCTATGAACCTAAGACTGTGTTTTTAAGATTTAATTACTGGCTGATGGAGATGACCTAATTAAATTTCTAGTCTCCTAATTAGTTCAAGGGCCCATAAATCAGAGATCATATCAGGGATGAATGGGAGGGAATTAAAGTCTAAACTGAGACATCTCAGGAAGACACTCAACTGTGTGAGGATTCTGATGTACAAAGAGAATTTGTTGCTCCCTTCCCCTCCATTATCCATATCTTTAATGCAATCGCTCAATCCTGTTATCACTACCCTTACATCTCCCCCAAGCAGGCTTAAATTCTTTGAAGAGGTAGTTTCTAGATTCTCTGGTAGTAGATTGGTCCAGGGAGTACTGTCAGGGCAAAACCCCAATGGGGATTTGAACTGATATTAGCCAGACTTCTACACACCAGATTAGCTAGTAATTTGAAGCAAGGAAAGATCAAAATCAAAAGACCCTGTCAGAGAACCTTCAAAGCCATCCCTTGCCCTTGAATTTCTACTACTAAAAATGCACCAGTGTTAAACGTAAACCTTTAGATTTCAATTGTTTTTAAATGAATTACTTTACCAAAATGCACCAGTGTTAAACGTAAACCTTTAGATTTCAATTGTTTTTAAATGAATTACTTTACCAAAATGCACCAGTTTTAAACGTAAACCTTTAGATTTCAATTGTTTTAAATGAATTACTTTACCAAAATGCACCAGTGTTAAACGTAAACCTTTAGATTTCAATTGTTTTTAAATGAATTACTTTACCAAAATGCACCAGTGTTAAACGTAAACCTTTAGATTTCAATTGTTTTTAAATGAATTACTTTACCAAAATGCACCAGTGTTAAACGTAAACCTTTAGATTTCAATTGTTTTTAAATGAATTACTTTACCAAAATGCACCAGTGTTAAACGTAAACCTTTAGATTTCAATTGTTTTTAAATGAATTACTTTACCAAAATGCACCAGTGTTAAACGTAAACCTTTAGATTTCAATTGTTTTTAAATGAATTACTTTACTAAAATGCACCAGTATTAAACGTAAACCTTTAGATTTCAATTGTTTTTAAATGAATTACTTTACTAAAATGCACCAGTATTAAATGTAAAACTTTAGGTTTCAATGGGGTTTAAATGAATTATTTCACCAAAATGCACAGCATGCACAAATACTAGCACAGTTTAAAACTCACCTCCATGTTCCGCAAACTTTGGATTCGAGAGGATCTGCTTACAGAACTTCAATCCATTTCTGTATTGTTTGTGTTCATAACATCTCTAAGAAAAAAAAAATATAAGCCATGAAGGGTCTAGTAAATAGACACTCACTGATTATTTGATCAGTTTCTTCCCACATCCACAGTTTTTTTTAAACTAATTTTTATATCATATGCAATAGACATTCCATTTTTACATATTTTAGTCTATAACAAAAAAAAATTAAATGTGCAAACTATCTCTGAATAGCAATGTAACTATCAAACCAGAGACCCAGTATGGCTATTCTTATGTCTGTATATGAGCAGTAAGTGCATTCTATAGTTATTACTAGCCCACATATATGTTTTGTATTATGTTGCTACAGATAATGTGGATTTACACTTGTCTTACAGATATTTGTTTTTCTCCATCTGCTGTTATTTAGTGTCTGGTTTTTAATACATACAGCATGGTATTTGCTCATAATTGTTTGTCCTTGCTATACAGCTCCTTGTGACTCTGGGCAAATCATTTAACCCTCCATTGCCCCAGGTACAAATAAGTACCTGTATATGTAAGCCGCATTGAGCCTGCCATGAGCGGGAAAGCGCGGGGTACAAATGTAACAAAAATTAAAAAAAATAAATACATGCACAAATACATATATATACTTCTTGCCTCGTAATATTTAATTTATGTAATTCGCACAACATGGGATGCACTTTACTCCATATATTTTCTTTGTGTCACGGTTATGCTGCATTTTTTTACTCAATGTATCGTTGTTAGTTACTTTTATAGTCACTGTACCGCTATGCTAAATACTTTTTTGTACCAACCAACTCCAGTAACTGTCTTCCAGTCATTTTGCCATTCAGCGTGTTGATGATAATGGAGAATGAACTTCATATTTATTTTTTTTTTCTTTTGATTCATGTTAAAAATAAATACATTTTGCCATTTAGTGTGTTACTTATACTTTAATTCACATTTTATTTTTTCTCTGTTTTAGATTATCACTGTGATTAATATATTCTTCTGCTATTCAGTGTGTTCACTGATTACTACTACTACTACTACTACTATTTAGCATTTCTATAGCGCTACAAGGCGTACACAGCGCTGCACAAACATAGAAGAAAGACAGTCCCTGCTCAAAGAGCTTACAATCTAATAGACAAAAATAAAGTAAGCAAATCAAATCAATTAATGTGTACAGGAAGGAGGAGAGGAGGGTAGGTGGAGGCGAGTGGTTACAAGTGGTTACGAGTCAAAAGCAATGTTAAAGAGGTGGGCTTTCAGTCTAGATTTAAAGGTGGCCAAGGATGGGGCAAGACGTAGGGGCTCAGGAAGTTTATTCCAGGCGTAGGGTGCAGCGAGACAGAAGGCGCGAAGTCTGGAGTTGTCAGTTCATTGTGATACCACGGTAGTATCGCCAAGGTATTTTTTTTTCTCTTTTTCTTTTCTTAAATTGACAGTGTTTTACTTTATATTTTGTTTCTGCAACATACAAGGTATTGGATTTAACGTATGTAGACTCTGAGTGGCTCCTTTGTACTATATGATGTTTTTTACAGTAATGATCCTAGTTTTATTTCAAGTGGTATGCAATTTTGTTTTGTATAAAAGGTGTACAATTTTATTTTGTATGTATGGGATCCTTCTTCACTGAGTAATGGATTTTTTAAAATATATTTTAAGTTGCTTATCCTTATTTTAGACACATCAACCCTATAGCTTTTATGGAATTTTGATTTTAATATAAGCATGGTGCTGGGGCTGCTTGATAAGTTATCTTAATATCAGATTTGATGTTGGCTTTGGAGTACACACAGGAAATCCAATAAGTTAGCATTTAACTTTCAAAAATGAGAAGAACGGTAAAAAAAAAAAAAAACCTTAAGAACGGTAAAAAAAAAAAAAAAAAAACCTTAGAGGAGCAGCTGCGAAGGTCAAAAATTTACATCAGGCATGGATGCTGTACAAAAACAAATATATTCCATGTATTAAAATAGGAGGAAGGAAGACCAAACAACAGATGGCATGGTTAAAAAGTGAGGTGAAGGAAGCTATTAGAGCTAAAAGAAAATCCTTCAGAAAATGGAAGAAGGAACCGACTGAAAATAATAAGAAACATCATAAGGAATGGCAAGTTAAATGCAAAGCGCTGATAAGGAAGGCAAAGAGGGACTCTGGGGGAAAAAAAAAAAAAAAGATTATGTTGGAGACAAAAACACACAGTAACATTTTTTTTTTTTAGTATATTAAAAGCAAGAAGCCGGCAAAAGAATCTGTTGGACTGCTAGATGACCAAGGGATAAAAGGGGCAATCAGGGAAGACAAAGCCATAGTGGAGAGATTAAATGAATTCTTCGGTCTTCACCGAGGAAGATTTCGGAGAGATACTGGTGTCAGAAATGGTATTCAAAGTGACAAGTCGGAGAAACTTAATGAAATCTCTATACACCTGGAGGATGTAACAGGGCAGTGATGGCGAACCTATGGCACGCGTGCCTGAGAGGGCACGCAGAGCCCTCTCCTTTGGCACGCGAGCCGTCGCTGGTCCGCCCACTCTCCCTCCCTCCGAGCACCAGGCCGGTCTCCCTCCCTCCCACCGAGCACCAGACCGGCCCTCCCACCCTCCCACCAAGCACCAGGCCGCTCACCTTCCCTCCTTCTTCCAACCAACCAAGCACCAGGCCGCCCGCCCGCCCTCCCAGCACCAGGGCCCCCCCTCCTTCCAAATTTAAAAGGCGTACCTCGGGGTTAAGGCGGCGTCAGAAGCAGCGAAAAGCATGTTCTTTGCTCAGCGCGCCTTCGGCCTTCCCTTCTGTCTCTCAAGCTCTGGTCCCGCCCTCATAGGCAGGACCAGAGCTTGAGAGACAGAAGGTAAGGCCGAAGGTACGCCAAGCAAAGAACACGCTTTTGCTGCTGCTGCTGACGCCGCCTTAACCCCGAGGTACTCCTTTTAAATTTCAGAGGAGGAGGGGGGGCCCTGGTGCTGGCAGGGCGGCCTGATGCTGGGTGCTGCTGGGTGGGAGGGAGGCCTGATGCTCGGTGGGAGGGAGGCCTGGTGCTGGGTGGGAGGAAGGGAGGCCTGATACTGGGTGCGAGGGAGGCCTGATGCTGGGTGCTGCTGGGTGCGAGGGAGGGAGGGAGGTCTGGTGCTGGGTGGGGGGGAGGGAGGCCTGATGCTGGGTGCTGCTGTGTGAGAGGGAGGCCTGGTGCTGGGTGCTGCTGGATGGGAGGGAGGGAGGCCTACCTGGTGCTGGGAGGGAGGGCAGTGGGGAGAGAAGGGTGGCTGGACATTTGTGGCTGGAGGGGAGAGGAGGGTTGCTGGACATAGATGGAGGGCAAGAAATGAAGAAAGAAATAAATGGAAAGGAAGCCCTGGAAACGGAGTTAAGAGAACAGATAGAGAGCAGCAGAATCAGAGACTAGGCCCAATATGGATAGAAAAACAAAATCACCAGACAACAAAGGTAGAAAAAATCATTTTCTTTTCATTTTAGTGTTTGGACTATGTCCAATTTGAGAATTTACATCTGCTGTCTTATTTTGCACTGGGTATACTGGAGCTGTAACAGCTTACAAAAATGATTTATAATTTTAAAAAATCATGTTGTTTTTTTCTCCTATACTAGTATAATATTTTCAATGATGTCTGTTTATATGCGCCATGGCTGGTGTAAGGGGTGTGGCTATCATAGGGGTGGTGTCATATGTGGTGACCCCGCCCAAAATGAGTACCGGCACTTTGCGATAAATAATTAGATTTTGGGTTGCTGTTTGGGCACTCTGTCTCTGAAAGGTTCACCATCACTGTAATAGGGCAATTTAACAAACTGAAAAGTAGCAAATCTACTGGACCAGATGGTATTCATCCCAGAGTACTGATAAAATTGAAAAATGAATTTGCAGAACTATTGTTAGTAATATATAATTTATCTTTAAAAATCAAGCTTGGTATCAGAAGATAGGAGGGTGGCCAGTGTAATGCTGATTTTTTTTTAAAAGTTCCAGAGGAGATCTGGGAAATTGACCAGTGAGCCTGACATCGATCCTGGGAAAAATGGTAGAGTCTATTAAAAAGAACAAAATTACAGAGCATATTCAAAAGCAAGGATTAATGAGACACAAACAACATGGATTTAGTGAAGGGAAATCTTGTCTCACCAATCTATTCCATTTCTTTTAAAGAGTGACCAAACGTGATAAAGGTGAGCCAGTAGATACTGTGTACCTGGATTTTCAAAAGGCGTTGGACAAAGTACCTCACTGAAAGACTCCAGAGGAAATTGGAAAGTCATGGAATAAGAGATAGTGTACTATTTTGGATTAAAAACTGGTTAAAAGATAGAAAACAGAGAGTAGGGTTAAATGGTCAGTATTCTCAATGGAGAAGGGTAGATACTGGGGTTCCCCCCAAGGGTCTGTGCTCGAACCGATGCTTTTTAATATATTTATAAATAATCTAGAGATGGGAGTAACTAGCAAGGTAATTAAATTCGTTGACACAAAGTTATTCAAAGTTGTTAAATTGCAAGAGGATCGTAAAAATTGTAAAAGAACCATACGAGACTGGGAGGTTAGGCGTCTAAACGGCAGATGATGTTTAATGTGAGCAAGTGCAAAGTGATGCACTTGGGAAAGAGGAACTCGAATTATAGCTACGTAATACAAGGTTCCACTTCAGGAGTCACCGACCAGAAAAGGGATCTAGGCATCGTCATTGATGATACGTTGAAACCTTCTGCTCAGTGTTCTGCTGCGGCTAAGAAAGCAAATAGAATGTTAGGTATTATTAGGAAAGGAACAGAAAACAAAAATGAGGCAGTTATAATGCCTTTGTATCGCTCCATGGTGCGACCGCACCTCGAATATTGTGTTCAATTCTGGTCGCCACATCTCAAAAAAGATATAGTGGAATTAGAAAAGGTACAGAGAAGGGTGACGAAAATGATAAAGGGGGTGGGAAGACTTCCCTATAAGGAAAGGCTGAAGTGGCTAGGGCTCTTCAGCTTGGAGAAAAGACAGCTGAGGGGAGATATGATAGAGGTCTATAAAATAATGAGTGGAGTGAAATGGGTAGAGATGAAGCGCCTTTTTTTTTTTATTCTTTCCAAAAATACTAGGACTAGGGGGCACTCAATGAAGCTACAGAAGTAGTAAATTTAAAATGAATCCGAGAAAATATTTTCACTTGACGTGCGATTAAACTCTGGAATTCGTTGCCAGAGAATGTAGTAAAAGCAGGGTTTTAAAAAGGTTTGGATGGCTTCCTAAAGGAGAAGTCCATAGAACACTATTAAAATGGACTTCGGGAAAATTCACTGCTTATTTCTAGGATAAGCAGCATAACCCCTCCGCGAAACGCTACACTGGTTCACAAAATCATCTACGGTGAAGCCCGGGGATACATAACAGACCTGATTGACTTACCAACCAGAAACATATCTGAATCAACACAAACAATTCTAAATCTTCACTACCCAAGCTGCAAAGGTCTTAAATACAAATCAACCTATGCATCCAGTTTCTCCAACATAAGCACGCAATTATGGAATGCATTACCAAAAGCCTTGAAAACGACATACAACTACCTAAACTTCCGGAAATCACTAAAGACTAACCTGTTCCAAAAGGCATACCCTACCGACCGAACTTAAATGCCTGAACTCTGCTACACAACAAAACTCAAGTACGTAATAGACATTACTCAACTCTTCCGTTGTACGACTCCCTAATGTGACAGTGTACATGAACTCTATCCTATCACATTACCTTGTATTTGTTTACCGGAGACTTCAAAGCCTCTCTGGTACTATGTAAGCCACATTGAGCCTGCAAATAGGTGGGAAAACATGGGATACAAATGTAACAAATAAATAAAATGTATTGTATTGTTTTGGGATCTTGCCAGGTACTTGTAACCTGGATTGGCCACTGTTAGAAACAGGATGCTGGGCTTGATGGTCCTTCGGTAAGTCCCAGTATGGCAATACTTACGTACTTATGTACTATTAATTTATTATTTATAGGAAGTGTCTGTACATTTAACCTATTCATAATTTATATCATTCTTAAAGTGATTTTTTTCATTTTGTACACATATCTATATACTTTTTTTTTAATGTTTGCCTTTTAGTTTCTCTCTGCAGCTGTATCCTCCGTCATGAATGTTATTGCCGTGTATTCATTCATTTAGACATATTTTATTTATATTTATATTTATATATATATATATATATATAAGCAAGTTCTGATATAACTATTATATTCAATCTTTATTTCATTATAACATAATTACAAATTCTTATTATTATTCAATATATTAAAACCCACAATAAACCATTCATTCTTCATTCATACATACATAACTTCTATATATAACATTAAAATGTTCAAATATTATAACACACATATAACTATCTTAATATATTTGCCAATTAAGTCTATAAGTACTAGTTCTCTCCAAGTCCTCTTAATATAATCGTTCACAAGTTCCGTGCTTTATCTTCTATGACCACAGTCACTTTAAAGTTATCAATATTCTTCCGATGACAATAACATTCCGTTGTAAAAATACAATCCGTTATAACTCTACTTGGTAAACAGGATTATATATCTTCTGTAGTTCTACATAACAAATCCACTCTTTCTCCTCTTAATTAGCAGATCATTTATTTTTCTGTCTTTATTATGAATTTCTCCATTTTAATTCAGTCATTTAACTGACATATAAAAAATGTGAAGACTTCATTGGTTTAAATTCAACGATATTGTTTCTTTCTCTTTCACCAAAACCCAACACGTACGTGTTTCGCTCCTCAGAGCGTCTTCAGGGGTTGTGATCGGCCAACGCATGTGTGGGCGTCTTGAGAGACGACTCAGAGAAAGATTAATTTCGAGTGCCCAACAGTCTGCGTTGGCCGATCACAACCCCTGAAGACGCTCTGAGGAGCGAAACACGTACGTGTTGGGTTTTGGTGAAAGAGAAAGAAACAATATCGTTGAATTTAAACCAATGAAGTCTTCACATTTTTTATATGTCAGTTAAATGACTGAATTAAAATGGAGAAATTCATAATAAAGACAGAAAAATAAATGATCTGCTAATTAAGAGGAGAAAGAGTGGATTTGTTATGTAGAACTACAGAAGATATATAATCCTGTTTACCAAGTAGAGTTATAACGGATTGTATTTTTACAACGGAATGTTATTGTCATCGGAAGAATATTGATAACTTTAAAGTGACTGTGGTCATAGAAGATAAAGCACGGAACTTGTGAACGATTATATTAAGAGGACTTGGAGAGAACTAGTACTTATAGACTTAATTGGCAAATATATTAAGATAGTTATATGTGTGTTATAATATTTGAACATTTTAATGTTATATATAGAAGTTATGTATGTATGAATGAAGAATGAATGGTTTATTGTGGGTTTTAATATATTGAATAATAATAAGAATTTGTAATTATGTTATAATGAAATAAAGATTGAATATAATAGTTATATCAGAACTTGCTTGTATGTTTAGCTATAACTATTTTTAAGTTATTATACCTTATATAGAATATATATATATATATATATATATATATATATATATATATATATATATATATATATATAATATTTTATACATCTTACTTATAAACTTCTGAGGAAGGCCCTATGGCCGAAACACAGCTCTTGTTGAGACTTGATTCTGCCAGTAAAAGTTGATTACCACACCTTCAGAATTCGTATGTTGTCATCTGTCACCTTTGCTGTGTCTGGTTCTCACCACTCTTGAAACATTTGACTAGGATCGTTACCAAGTACCATGCTATAGAACTCTCTACATTTCTTTGCCTTCTTCATTGCCATTTCAATTTTTGTTGTGTTTAGCCAAACTATTAGCTACAATTTTGTGTAATCGTCTGCTGAAAATATTGGCATCTATTATTGAGGAGCCTCAAGTGGGGTTTATAAGTGAACGCCATGCAGTTAAAAATATTCATCAAATCCTGGCTACTGTAGAAGTGGTACGTTCACAAAAAGAACTCTGCATCCTTGTCAGTTTTGACGTAGAAAAAGCTTGGGAATTTATGTTTAAGGTATTGAAGAAATATGGCATGGGGGGGGGGGGGGGGTCGTCTTTGGGGATGCTATCCAGGCTTTATTATCATGCACCTAGCCATGGTCTATGTCAATGGGATCACCTCTGAACCTCTACCTTTAGAGATACGAGGCAAGGATGCCCCTTATTCCCATTGCTATTGGTGCTGACTCTGGACCTGCTAATCAGAAAATGTCCTGCTAATTCTGTAATTACTGGAATTCTGATAGGGTGATCTGTATTTAAAATATCAGCCTTAGTGGACGATCTACTAGTACACTTGTCTCATCCCATGCTCTCCCGGTGCTGTTAGAGAGCTTTGTCTCATCAGCAAATTTAATTACCACACTAGTTATTCTCATCTCTAGATCATTTATAAAAAACTAGTAAAAAAGGCCCGTTTCTGACACAAATGAAACGGGCGCTAGCAAGGTTTTCCTCGGAGTGTGTATGTTTGGGAGAGTGTATGTGAGAGTGACTGTTTGAGAGTCAGAGTGAAAGTGTGATTGTGTGAGAGAGTGAGTCTGGGTGTCAGTGTGTTTGTGAGAGAGTGTGTGTGTGAGAATGAGAGTGTGTGCAAGTGTGTATGTGAGAGACAGTGTGAGTGAGAGTGTGTGTGTGTGGGCGAGAGAGAGTCAGAAAGACATTGTATATGAGAGAGAGAGTGTGACCCGTGCCCTCCCAATCCATGGCCATCCATGTTACTCTGTAACCTGCCCCCTCCATTCATCCCTATCCAGCATTTCCCCTCTGTGCCTGAGGCCTGCCCTGCAATCCATATCCATCCATGCCCATCTGTCCCCTCCATTCATCCCTATCCAGCAATTCCCCTGTCCCTGAGTCCTGCCCTTCCAATCCATGCCCATCCATGCTCCTCTGTCACCTGGCCCCTCCATTTTTCCCTATCCAGCATTTCCCCTCTCTGCCTGAGGCCTGCCCTGCAATCCATATCCATCCATGCCCATCTGTCCCCTCCATTCATCCCTATCCAGCAATTCCCCTCTCCCTGAGTCCTGCCCTTCCAATCCATGCCCATCCATGGTCCTCTGTCACCTGGCTCCTCCTTTTTTCCCTATCCAGCATTTCCCCTCTCTGCCTGAGGCCTGTCCTGCAATCCATATCCATCCATGCCCATCTGTGCCCTGTATTCATCCCTATCCAGCAATTTCCCTGTGTCCCTGAGTCCTGCCCTCCCAATCCATGGCCATCCATGCTCCTCTGTCCCCTGCCCCCTCCATTCATCCCTTTGCAGCAATTCCCCTCTCTCCCTGAGCCCTGCCCTTCCAATCCATGGCCATCCATGCTCCTGTGTCCCCTGCCGCCTCCATTCATCCTTTTCCAGCAAGTCCCCTCTCTCCCTTCCATGCCCCCCCCCCGCATCCATGCCCCCCCCCCTTCGCATCCGTTTTTTTTGTTTTTCTTCTTTTAAAATGTACCTCTGTGGCGGTTCCGGCAGCGAAGCGTCAGGGAAGTAGGCGGCGCTCCCGACATGTAGCTGTCCCTTCGCTGTGTTCCGCCTTCTTTTGACGTCATCCTTGACGTCAGAAGAAGGCGGAACACAGCGAAGGGAAGGCTAGACGTCGAGAGCGCCGCCTCCTTCCCTGACGCTTCGCTGCCGAGCGATGCGATTGGTTGAGTGTCATTGCTCCGCCCTCGACGTCATCACGTTTGACGCGTGGGCGGGGCAGACACAATGGGATCTCACCCCCTTCACTTAGAATGTTGGCTAACAGAGGCTTCATTAGAACGTTGGAGGTGCGTTTTATATAGAGAGATATTTGAAAAAGCAGCAGTCCCAGCATACACCCCTGCAGAACCCCACTGTCAACCCTTCTCCACTGAAAATACTGACCACTAAACCCTACTCTCTGTTTTCTATCTTTTACCCAGTTTTTAATCTACAATAGGACATTACCTCTTATCCTATGACACTTTAATTTCCATCCTGAGAACGCAGCCTCATTCTTAATGAGCTGAACTTATGAACCCCAAATATAGGACCTTGACATAAATTTTCTGTTGAAGATGGGAGAGGAAGGTGGCGGGGAGATATAATGGTTTGTTTTTGAATGTCCTGTTTTTTTTTCTTACCAGTTTTTTGTGGAGAGTCATAAGAGCCCCACATTTCTTTGGTCTGTTTCATTCCATAACAGTTGTCATTGCTGGTTCAAGTATACCGTTTCCTTGTCATTAAAAATATATATATATATATTAAAGCCTAAAAGATCACACTTTGAACAGTTCCATTCCCTTTTTTTTTCCTCTATCTAAACGGAGCATACCATGCGACTGAAATGAGCTCCTATGCTTCAGCAGCCCCACTATAGAATAAACGAGACCAAAATCTGCAACAGCCAAAGCACAGGAAAGTACAGCAGATGAGTAGCACGAAGGATAGGGAAACAAGATTAAAAGGATTATTAATCTACAATACTCCAAGTGTTATAGTGTATGTATTAAACAAATGATTTATTTTAATCTTGTTTCCCTGTACTTTGTGGTACTCCTCTGCTGTGGCTTAAATATGTCTTTTAGAAAAAAAATAAGAAGCATGTTTAAAATATGGTTATATGTGATTTGTGATCAGCATGTAATAGGAACGGAGCACACCCAATAAAAGATAATAATGTAGTACTTCCATCTGCTACCTGCCTGCACTTGCACAGGTTGTATTACTTGCTCGACTTGTTAATGGTGAGACATATTAAGGGCAAGCACAGAACTGTATCAAACCTTGACTTAATGTGACTCATTTTCCCCAAATTTGGGCAGATTAATCGGACTAACCTGATTAGGCAACTGAGAGGAAATATATTTAAAGAATTTGGGAGCCAAATTTTAAGAACCAGGAAAATATCTTTCCTAAACATTTTTGCTTTCTTTTCTTATTTTAGGCATTGTTTGAGTGCACATTATGCTTTTTTAATGCCTATTGTTGGATATTTGTTCTTCTCACCCTCCTCCAGATTCTTTTCCATGTTATCCTTCCCTTCCACATCTCTAGGATTTCCTAGCGTGACAAGGAAGAATGAGGTGGTAAGGATATACTACTGCCCACCTCACCAGGATGAGGAAACACTAAAATTGTAACAGAGATTAGGAAGGCTAATAAAATTGGCAACACACTACCAATGAGAGATTTCAATTAAGTACATAAGAGTTGCCATACTGGGACAGACCGAAGGTTCATGAAGCTCAGCATCCTGTTTCCAACAGTGGCCGATTCAGGTTACAAGTACCTGGCAAGATCCCAAAACAGTACAAAAGGTTGCACAAGATGTGGATATAATTTTAAAATACCATTTTGAAATCTGAGAAAAAATATATTCCATGCATTAAACCTTATGCCTGGAATAGACTTCCTGAGCCGGTACGTCAAGCTCCATCTCTGGCCGTCTTCAAATCTAAGCTAAAAGCCCACCTTTTTGATGCTGCTTTTAACTCCTAATCCTTGTGAGGCCCCACCTGGAGTATTGTGTTCAGTTTTGGAGGCCGTATCTTGTTAAGGATGTAAAAAGAATTGAAGCGGTGCAAAGAAAAGCTACGAGGATGGTATGGGATTTGCGTTACAAGACGTATGAGGAGAGACTTGCGGACCTGAACATGTATACCCTGGAGGAAAGGAGGAACAGGGGTGATATGATACAGATGTTCAAATATTTGAAAGGTATTAATCCGCAAACAAACCTTTTCCGGAGATGGGAAGGCGGTGGAACGAGAGAGCATGAAATGAGATTGAAGAGGGGCAGACTCAAGAAGAATGTCAGGAAGTATTTTTTCACGGAGAGGGTGGTGGATGCTTGGAATGCCCTCCCGCGGGAGGTGGTGGAGATGAAAACGGTAACGGAATTCAAACATGCGTGGGATAAACATAAAGGAATCCTGTGCAGAAGGAAGGGATCCTCAGGAGCTTAGCCTAGAATGGGTGGCAGAGCTGGTGGTTGGGAGGCGGGGCTAGTGCTGGGCAGACATACTGTCTGTGCCGGGGCTGGTGGTTGGGCGGCGGGGATAGTGCTGGGCAGACTTATACGGTCTGTGCCAGAGCCGGTGGTGGGAGGCGGGGTTGGTGGTTGGGAGGCGGGGATAGGGCTGGACAGACTTATACGGTCTGTGCCCTGAAGAGGACAGTACAAATAAAAAAGTAGCACATATGAATTTATCTTCTTGGGCGGACTGGATGGACCGTGCAGGTCTTTTTCTGCCGTCATCTACTATGTTACTATGTTTGTTCACTTGTTCAGAACCCTTATTTTATCATCCTCACTTTAATATTCCCTTATCTCTTGTTTGTCCTGTTTGTCTGTCCTAATTAGATTGTAAACTCTGTCGAGCAGGGACTGTTTCTTCATGTTCAAGTGTACAGCGCTGCGTATGTCTAGTAGCACTAAAGAAATGATAAGTAGTAGTAATTAAAGAAGATTGAAGATTGTTACAACAATGACTAAAAGAATGTGAGGAGGGTAACTGAACTGGTAAAACCAAAAGGTAAAAGGGATGTTCAGGGGGGAAAAAAATTAACAAAAAAAAAACCCCAAACAAACTCATTGCCTCAGTCTTTTCCTGGGGGGATATTAGAGCCATACCTACAACAAGACACATTTTATGATGATGATGATGTAGAGTAGCTAAAGCAAATTACAGCAAATCTAGAAGATGTAAAATAGCAAACTGACAAAGAGTAAAAAAAAAAGAAAGCCAAAGTACTCCCATTGCAAAGCCAACCAAGGAGAAACAACAGAACAAAAGGGGTACGACCAGTGAAGTACCAACCAAGGGATATTTATTAAAAATTACATAAAAAAACACAAACACAGTCCATAGAGATCTATAAAATCCATTAAAAATATAATATCAAGACTCGACACAGCCCTGTGTTTGAGCGCAAAGCACCTGCCTCAGCAATCTCAACTTCAATTGGACTTGTAAATCCCTTGTATTGTTTAGAAACAGGTATAAACACAACACCATCAAACAGCCAATCACAATCCCTCCTCTCAGTACCCTTCTCCACCACCGCCAACTCCAGGCTCCGCTCATTCTGCCTCGCCTCACCCTATATGCTTGGAATAAACTTCCTGAGCCCATACGCCAAGCCCCCTCCCTGCCCATCTTCAAGTCTTTACTTAAAACCCACCTCTTCAATGCTGCGTTCGGAACCTAACACTTACCATTCAGTAAATCCAGACTGTCCCAATTTGACTGCCCCTATCGGACTGACCGTTCACTTGTCTATTAGATTGTAAGCTCTTTGAGCAGGGACTGTCCCTCTATGTTAAATTGTACAGCGCTGCGTAACCCTAGTAGCGCTTTAGAAATGTTAAGTAGTAGTAGTAGTAGTAGTAATATGGGCTGTAGAGGCAAAATGACATCAACTGCTAAAAGTAACATAGCTGATGTGCAAACTGGGCACTTCATTTTGGCAGCAAAAACCAAAAACCACAGAACTGTGGTTTAGTTCTGTGGTTTTTGCTGCCAAAACGAAGCGCTCAGTTTGCACATGGTGCCATTTTGCCACCAGAGCCCATATTGTGGTTGGCTGTTTGATGGTGTTGTGTTTATATCTGTATTTGGATTATAAGACATGTGATAGTCCCGCATGAGAAGCCCCTCGGGAATTTAAGTCATGAGAAAGAAGCCAAACTCCTATCATAGATTTATTAGTAAGTGAAACAAAGCTGGTACTGGGACCTGTGTTGTTTAATGTACTCAAATGATCTGGAATAAGGAACAGCAAATAAGGTCATCAAATTTGCAGACGACACAAAATTATTCAAAGATATTACATAAGTACATAAGTAGTGCCATACTGGGAAAGACCAAAGGTCCATCTAGCCCAGCATCCTGTCACCGACAGTGGCCAATCCAGGTCAAGGGCACCTGGCACGCTCCCCAAACGTAAAAACATTCCAGACAAGTTATACCTAAAAATGCGGAATTTTTCCAAGTCCATTTAATAGCGGTCTATGGACTTGTCCTTTAGGAATCTATCTAACCCCTTTTTAAACTCCGTCAAGCTAACCGCCCGTACCACGTTCTCCGGCAACAAATTCCAGAGTCTAATTACACGTTGGGTGAAGAAAACTTTTCTCCGATTCGTTTTAAATTTACCACACTGTAGCTTCAACTCATGCCCTCTAGTCCTAGTATTTTTGGATAGCGTGAACAGTCGCTTCACATCCACCCGATCCATTCCACTCATTATTTTATACACTTCTATCATATCTCCCCTCAGCCGTCTAAAAGAGCAGAGGAATTAAAACAGCAGAAAACTGCAAAAGGCATATAAATGGCAGATGAAATTTAATATGGACAAGTACAAAGTGATGCACATAAAGGAAATAATCCCAACCACAGGAGTCATCACCCAAAAAAAAAAAAAAAAAAAAAGAGTGTCTTGGAGTCATTGTGGATAATAGAGGCGGCTTTCCCTGATGCATGTCCCCCGACTTAAACTGGATGATTATACCATTCCCTGTGAATATAGATTTCTCATTCCTCTTTGTGTAACTGTAACTGTCTATCCTATCATACAATGGAGTTCCTTTCAACTCTATATTTTAAAATTTTTAAATCTTGTTGTTTCCACATGAAAGTGTGGTACATCAAATAAATTAAACCATAAACCACAGTGTGCTCCGGCTGTCAAAGAAGCAAACAGTATATTAGGGATTATTTCAAAAGGAATGGAGAAATAAATCAATTTATTATGCATATGTAAAGGTCCCTGGTGCAACTGTACTTTTATTTAGTCACCCCCATCTTAAAAAAGATATACCAGAATTAGAAAAGGCTTATGGGGGGAGGAGGCAACAAAGAACATATTCAGAAGAATCCGCAGCCAAGCTTACCACTCGTAACTATACACATCATAGCATATCCTTCCAATATAATATTTCATTCATATGCTTTGTACGTTTAGTCCCTAGTCTATTCATTATTTATATGTATTCTATTGTACGCATTGATCTTGCAATATTTAGCACTTTATGAGAACATTGCATATGTGAACACATTTTTTTACATTTAGCAAATGATGTTATTCCCACATTTTATCTTTTGATTTTGTTTTTATCATATGCTATTGCTTACTGTGGGGTCTTTTATCATATATGTTTTATGTTTTTACTTAATTTTTCTTTATTTGCATATGTATGTTTTATAGACTCCTGATGCAGGCCTGACGGCCGAAACAGAACAGTTGTGTCGAGTCTTTTCATCAATAAACAAGCTTTTTAAGATTCTTGTCTCCAGGATTTGAATTTACGTGGTCAAACATCCCACTCTCACTTATACTTGGCAACAAAGAACAGACATGACGGAACATCTTCCTTATGAAGAATGGCTAAACAAGTTAGGACCCTTTAGCATATAAAGCAGATATGATAGACGTTTATAAAATTATGAATGGGATGAACAGTTAAATAGGAGATACCTATTCAACCTTTCAAACACTAAAACAAAAGGATATTCCACGAAACTAACCACTGGCATATTAAAAACTAACTTTAGAAAGTATTTTTCAGGCAGCTCACTATTATGCTGTAGAATCTGTTTCCAAAGGATACGGTCAAGACAAATATTTTGAGGGTTCAAGAAAGATTTTGACAAGCTCCTGAAGGAAACGTCCATATTATTAACCAGGGAAATTAGCTTATCCACAGAAATGAGCTGTAAGAAACTGATCTACTTTTTTTTCAAACATATTTTATTGAACAGCAAGAAATATGAACATATCCAAGCTCAAAAAGATAAAATATTTTCTGCGATCAACATACTGTATAACTATAGGCTCATTCAAACAGCAAACTGTCCAAGCAAGTATGAAACCAGATAAGAAAACCACAAAAAGAAACAATCATCTCCTAACCACTGTTCTAGGAAAACATTAAAATATCAACATTTCCTGCTTTTGCTTTCTTTTCTTTTTAAATAAACTTCCACCCTCCCTGAACCTTCCCCCCCCCCCCCCCCACCTCCTAGCCCACTCATCCCACCCCACTATGCAGCTATATGGAGGAGGAGTGGAGGAGTAGCCTAGTGGTTAGTGCAGTGGACTCTGATCCTGGGGAACTGGGTTTGATTCCCACTGCAGTTCCTTGTGACTCTGGGCAAGTCACTTAACCCTCCATTGTCCCAGGTACAAATAAGTACCTGTATATAATATGTAAACCGCTTTGAATGTAGTTGGAAAAACGACAGAAAGGCGGTATATAATTCCCATTCCTATATTACAGGGGAACACTGGTGTAATTCACGATACTGAACCCTTTCACAACGTTTGTGTCGCTTCACCGTCAAATACAGGATGCTAGGCTGCATGTAACGCTACCCGATTCAGTATGGCTCCCTGGCAGGTGCTGAATTTTAGGTTTCTAGGCAACCTGACAAACAGTAGATTTTCCAGCCCTGTGAAATGCATACAACTTTCATAAAATTGAGCTTACTAGTCTGTAAATTGGTCAAATCATTTACTTTTAATTGCTACTCCTAATTATTCTGCACCTCATGGAGGGGCGAGGTTAGAAATTGAAAAGGGATGTGAAAGCTGTTGGGTGGAGACAAAGAAGAAAGATGGATGAGGTGAAGATGTGCCAAGCACTGTTGGAGTACAGGGATGGAGATGAACGTAGTGAGAAGATATGAGATTTGAATTTTGGCAAGAGTCCTAGCAGGAGAAATGGAGAGACAGAAAACACTGTAAAAGAGAACAGAAAAAAAAAAAAAATTCAGGGACAGACATGAAGGAAGACTGCAAATATTTAAAAAAATCCCTCAGGCAAACTAGATAAACTTATTTTTGTAATTTAATATTGTAAAATAACATACATTTCAATAAGTACATTTTCAGTACAATTATTTAAACTTGTGTATAACTTACATTTTAAATCCATTAAACTGATTCAAGAACTGTTTGTAGGCATGTAGAAATTGCTTGTTTTGATTGTTGTAAATATTTGTTTTTATTGTAAATATTTTGTAACCCACTTAGGCCCGGTTTACTAAGGTGCGATAGTGATTTTAGTGCGCGCAAAACACTAGACACCCACATATACTCCTGTGGGTGTCTCTAGCATTAGCACACATTAAAAACGCTAGCGTGCCTATAACACAGCCCTTAGACTTTTAAATAATGCGAGGTATAAGTATTGTAAATAAAGATTTTGGAATCCAATTTTTGCTGCCTACCAAAGTTTTCATTTTCAGTGTAATGGTACGGAAATTAACACAGCATTAAAAAGCATGTGTTGTCAGAAAAAAAAACAGCGTACACCATAGTAGTATGTGGCTGATCTCTGCACTGAAGAGCAAAATGTCTCCCTTCCTTTCAGAGCATGAGTGGTAATTGGCTCACACACTGACAGAAGGAAAATATTAACAAAAAAAAGGCTGCTGTCTCCCTCTGGGTCACCCTCCCCCTGCCAACAAAATCTAGTAGTCTAGTGAACTCAATGCC
Organism: Microcaecilia unicolor; assembly: GCF_901765095.1. Taxonomy (NCBI): domain Eukaryota; kingdom Metazoa; phylum Chordata; class Amphibia; order Gymnophiona; family Siphonopidae; genus Microcaecilia; species Microcaecilia unicolor. Next base: position 276,101 of record NW_021963031.1, on the reverse strand, counting down.
CAATCCCCATCCCTGACAGGCCCCCACTAATACCATAACTCCCCTGACTCCTTCACAGATATCCCTTCCTCCCACATAAAAACAGCCATACCGGGTGAGGCCAATGGTCCATCTAGCCCAGTACCCTGTTTTCCAAACAGTGGCCAATCCAGGTCACAAGTACCTGGCAGAAACCCATATAGTAGCAAGATTCCATGCTACCAATACCAAGGAAAGCAGTGGATTCCCCATGTCTATTTCAATAGCAGACTATAAACTTTTCCTCCAGGAACTTGTCCAAACCACATCCTCTGGCAACAAGAGCCAGAGCTCAACTACTCGTTGAGTGAAAAAATATTTTCTCTTATTTGTTCCAAAAGCATTTCCATGCAACTGTATTGAGTGTCCCCTAGACTTTGTTCTTTTTGAAAAAATAAAAAATCAATTTACGTCTACTCCTTCTACTCCACTCAGGGATTTTGTAGTCCTCAATCATATCTCCCTTCAACTGCCTCTTTTACAAGCTTAAAAGCCCTAACCTCTTTAGCCTTTCCTCGTGTGAGGAGTTTCATCCCCTTTATCATTTTGGTCGCTCTTCTTTGAACCTTTTCCAATTCCACTATATCTTTTTTCAGATACGGCGACCAGAATTGAACGCAATATTCAAGGTAAGGTCACGCCATGGAGCGATACAGAGGCATTATTTTCCATGCCTTTCCTAACAATTCCTAGCATTCTGTTTGCTTTTTTGGATGCCGCCACACAATGGGCAGATTTCAGCGTAATGTGTACAACACCACCTAAATCTTTTTCATGAGTGCTGATCCCCCTTCCCCCAAGGTGGATGCTAGCATCAGGTAACTATGATTTGGGATCCAAATTTTGGGTTATTCTGCCCAATGTGCATCATTTTGCATTTGTCTACATTAAATTTCATCTGCCATTTGGATGCCCAGTCTTGCAACTTCCCAAGGTCTTCCTGCAATTTTTCAGTCTGCATGTGTTTTAACAACCTGGACTAGTTTTGTATCATCTGCAAATTTAATCACTTCACTCGTTCCGATTTCCAGATCATTTATAAATATGTTAAATAGCACAGATTCCTGTGGCATTCCACTATTCACCTTTCTCCATTGAGTGAAATAACTATTTCACCCTACCCTCTGCTTTCCGTCCAATAACCAATTCCTAATCCACAACAGAACCTTGCCTCCTATCCCATGACCCTTTAATTTTCTTAGGAGTCTCTCATGAGGAATTTTGTCAAAAGCCATCTGAAAATCTAGAAACACTACATCAACCAGCTCACGTTTATCGACATGTTTATTCATGCCTTCAAAGAAATTAAGCAAATTTGTGAGGCAAGACTTCCCTTGGCTGAATCCATGCTGACTCTCATTAAACCATCCTGATTAAGATGGGAGTCCACTGAACAAGACAGAAAAGGGATCCCTGCAGGAAAGAGCACGCAGTTCAGATACCCCCCTTGCCAAAAATAACCACCATCAAAAAGACCGTCTTCAAAGGCAAATCCTTCAGCAAATCCTGCTTCAAAGGATAAAAAGGGTGGCTTGGCTAGGATCCGTAGACAAAACTTTGGTCCTAAGGGGGCACCCATCCCTAACAGGGGTCAAATTTGTGTGACCATTCACAAAAAATCATCACACATAAAAGTGAACTGCCAGAGAGTCCATCAATCCTGCCTCAAACAAGAGAGTGCCACCACCTGAACTTTCAGAGAATTAAGGACCAGGCCTGACCCAGATCCCACTATCAAAAGACCAAATAGAAGGAAGGTATGCACTTCACAGAGACACCTGGCTCTTGCACAGCAACCTTCAAATGTCTGTCACAAATATACACCAAGAGAGCAGAAGACCAACATGCCCAGAGCAAGGTCACAACAGAGGTCAAATAGCCTCTCCTTTTCACGCCTGCCTCAAGGGCCACGCTGTAAACCAAAAGGGATAAATATTCTCCTTCAGTACTGCCTCTGCCCAGGCCCCTCCTTGGAAGCAGAACCAGAGGTCCTATCAACAACTGAACTATGCCAGAGCCAACCCAGAAACACCAGGAGCACTTGAAAGGGACAAGTGGCCACTTTCTGAAAAAGCTGCCCAATCAAGGAACCATAGGGAAGAGGCTCCAGCTGTGGCCAGGATTGAAGGAGGGCTGAGCTGTGTTCCTTTCTGCTGCTAAAGAAGTGTGAACACTCTGTTCCAGCTGGATGCTATCATGTCAAAACAGGAGTGTCCCCAGTGGTCCACAAGGATCTGAAAGGCTGAGAGGCTCACCTCCCATTCCCCTAGGTCCATCAAATGTCTGAATTCCACCTGTACACTGTCCACTCACAAAATGTAAGTTGGTGAGCTATCCCAAAGGATAAAGGAAATATTACACTTACCCCTATACCTAAGAACTTAAAGAAAAATACAAGTGACTTAACCAATTATCGTCTAGTAGCAATCTATCCCTCTGGTAACCAAACTGATGAACGGTATAAATTAGGGCAGTACATAAGTATTGCCATACTGGGAAAGACCAAAGGTCCATCAAGCCCAGCATCCTGTTTCCAACAGTGGCCAATCCAGGTCACAAGTACCTGGCAAGATCCCAAAAAAGTACAAAACATTCTATACTGCTAATCCCAGAAATAGTGGATTTTCCCCAAGTCCATTTAATAATGGTCTATGGACTTTTCCTTTAAGAAGCCGTCCAAACCTTTTTAAACTCTGCTAAGCTCTGGCAACAAATTCCAGAGTTTAATTACACGTTGAGTGAAGAAATATTTTCTCCGATTCATTTTAAATTTACTACATTGTAGCTTCATCGCATGCCCCCTAGTCCTAGTATTTTTGGAAAGCGTAAACAGATGCTTCCACTCCACTCATTATTTTATAGACCTCTATCATATCTCCCTTAATAGGATATTAACAGGGCCCTTAATATGGCCCTTAATATGGATAAGACAAAACTTTTATGGTTAGTATGAAGATGGATAATATTCCATCTCCTATTCAGTTGTCAGATGGAACAATATTTAATGTGGAATCTGTGTCTAGGGTATTACGTGTGTTATTGGATTCATCTGACTTTTGAATCTCAGGTGAATTTGGTAGTTAAAAAGACTTTTTTAAAATTGAAACAACTGCAACTTAGATCAGGAACATTTCAGAGTGGTGGGCCAGGCAGTGACTTTACCACTGTTGAATTACAATAATGCATTACATACAAGACTGTCTTCTAAATTGCTGAGAAAGTTATGCTTGATTCAAAATATGGCAGCAAAATTGATTTATCATATATTGAAATTTGATGTGTCCCCTCTGCTTTTAAATTTGCATTGGCTGACAGTTGATGCACAAGTTATATTTATATTTCAACCATTTTTATTGATGAATTCACGTTAAACATTTCCATATCAAACCGTATAGATCTGGTTACAAACAATGCTATCTTATACTAATGAACCTGAAACTTCTATCAAAGTTTTTATCAATCTTTTCTCCCCTATCCCTTCCCTCCTTTCTTCTTATATATTTGTGAACGTAGGCATTTGACCTGTAATTGTACATGCATAACGAGTAACAATAAACTTATATATTAAACTCCAATAATTATGTCTCGTGCTTTTACTCTGTGTAATATTGCCCTGTCTATATCCCAACAGTATTTGCAGATGAGTCCTCTTAATGTATTCTTCCAGAGGATTACACTCCTAGCTAATAATACACAAGTCCCTCCTATATGCGAGGACTATTGCCCTTTCCAAAGCTATGCCCCCCCCCCCCCCCCCGATGCACAAGTTATATTTAAAAATCAGCTGTTTAATTAGTGATGTTCCGGATAATTTTCCTTCTTTAATTAAGATGTTACTGGCTAAATCCAGAGGTCAATATTCCATCCTCATTCTTCTTGATCTTTCCGCTGCTTTTGACACTGTCGATCACAGCATACTTCTCGATACCCTGTCCTCACTTGGATTCCAGGGCTCTGTCCTTTCCTGGTTCTCTTCCTACCTCTCCCTCCGCACCTTTAGTGTTCACTCTGGTGGATCCTCTTCTACTTCTATCCCTCTGCCTGTCGGCGTACCTCATGGTTCTGTTCTTGGTCCCCTCCTCTTTTCTATCTACACTTCTTCCCTTGGTTCATTAATCTCATCCCATGGCTTTTCCTACCATCTCTATGCTGATGACTCCCAAATCTACCTTTCTACCCCTGATATCTCACCTTGCATCCAAACCAAGTTTCAGCGTGCTTGTCTGACATTGCTGCCTGGATGTCTCAACGCCACCTGAAATTAAATATGACCAAACCCAGCTTCTCATTTCCCCCCCCCCCCCCAAACCCACCTCCCCGCTCCCCCCGTTTTCTATTTCTGTTGATGGCTCTCTCATTCTCCCTGTCTCCTCAGCTCGAAACCTTGGGGTCATCTTTGACTCTTCTCTCTCCTTCTCTGCTCATATCCAGCAGACCGCCAAGACCTGTCGTTTCTTTCTTTACAACATCCGTAAAATCCGCCCCTTTCTTTCCGAGCACTCTACCAAAACCCTCATCCACACCCTTGTCACCTCTCGTTTAGACTACTGCAATCTGCTTCTTGCTGGCCTCCCACTTAGTCACCTCTCCCCTCTCCAGTCGGTTCAAAACTCTGCTGCCCGTCTCATCTTCCGCCAGGGTCGCTTTACTCATACTACCCCTCTCCTCAAGACCCTTCACTGGCTCCCTATCCGTTTTCGCATCCTGTTCAAACTTCTTCTACTAACCTATAAATGTACTCAACTCTGCTGCTCCCCAGTATCTCTCCACACTCGTCCTTCCCTACACCCCTTCCCGTGCACTCCGCTCCATGGATAAATCCTTCTTATCTGTTCCCTTCTCCACCACTGCCAACTCCAGACTTCGCGCCTTCTGTCTCGCTGCACCCTACGCCTGGAATAAACTTCCTGAGCCCCTACGTCTTGCCCCATCCTTGGCCACCTTTAAATCTAGACTGAAAGCCCACCTCTTTAACTTTGCTTTTGACTCGTAACCACTTGTAACCACTCGCCTCCACCTACCCTCCTCTCTTCCTTCCCGTTCACATTAATTGAATTGATTTGCTTACTTTATTTATTTTTTGTCTATTAGATTGTAAGCTCTTTGAGCAGGGACTGTCTTTCTTCTATGTTTGTGCAGCGCTGCGTATGCCTTGTAGCGCTATAGAAATGCTAAATAGTAGTAGTAGTAGTAGTAGTAATGTTAGCAGGATCTCATAGTAATGAAGGTTTACTGCTGTCTTTTCCAACTGTTAAAGTCATACATTATAAGAAAGTTCATGAAGGATCTTTTTCTTACTACGTGGTTAAGCAATGGAATATGTTACCCTTAAATTTTCATCAAAGTACTTCTTATAGTGTGTTTAGAAAGATTGAAGACTTGGCTATTTTAAACAGTGTTGATATTTAATATTGATACTGTATTTTCATTAGTGGTTGTAAACTGCTCTAAACCTGTTGTTTCAGGGATTTTGCAGTATATAAAATTCTATTAGCACAGCACTAGCGGCCGGATCCAGGGGAAAAAAAACACCAGCTAAAGCTGAATGCAAGCCTCAGGAACTGAGAAAAAGCCCGCCCAAAGAGCCAAGCAGGAACCACACACACAAGGCTGTGGTTTTTTTTTTTTTTTTTGGGGGGGGGGGGTGAACCCGGCTACCGCATGCCAAGCAAGATGGCAGCAGCCAGAGAATTAGCAGATCCGGAGCTCACCAGAAGGCACAGAAAGGTACCCTCCGGCCAGCTCAGAGAAGCACCCTGGAGCACTCATTGTCAAAAAGAAAGCTGCAAGTGAACAATGAATATGTGGCCTCGGATCGGAAAGGCACTGGCCAGGAACCACATGGCAAAGCAGAAAAGCTGCCGGCAGGAGCATGCCAAAGGATACAAAAAAAAACCCTGCGCCAGTCAAAACAGAGAGAGACCACAATGCTCCTCTATGTCAGACCGCACGGCGGCTCCAGCAGCACAACTGGGGGAACGAAAGGAAAAGACATCCCCCCTCCCCCGCTGCTTTTTGGCTGTCCACACCGGGAGCAGCGTTTAAAACAAGCACTCACCCCCATCTGGACTCTGCTTCTGCAGGCAACACTGGTCTTGCAAATTGGCCTAAGCTCGCTGCGTGAGCCTGAGCATGCTGAAGAAGGCCTCTTTTTTTCTTTTTGTGCTCAAATGGCAAAGTTCCTTTTTTGTTTTGTTTTTAAAAGCAGAAGAAGCTGGAGCAAAAGAAAATCTCAGAAACCACAGGCAAGGAACCTCGGGGGGTGGGGGGGGGGAAGAGAAAAAGAGGGACCTGACACCATCAGGTGTGCACCATGAACCTAAGCCTGGGCCGCCTCAACCCCAAAAGCTCTACTAGACCCAGGGAACTAGGCCAGGAGCTAATCAATCCAGAGCTGCACAGTCATGACCATCCACCTGCTGGAGAATATACTGGGGTTAAGGTGGCTGCACATGCCCACATATAGTAAACCTCTGAAGTTCTCTCTAGTTCCACCTGTTGGTAGAGGGACATAACTCACAAGTCTCTGGATTGATCTGTGGGACAATATAGAAGGTGACATTTGTCAACATGATAAAAATAGCATATCAAGCAAAATCAACAAATTCAAGACTGAAAATGTTAAATCTGCAAGTAAGCTTTTGAAATATTGAATGATACTTGGCAAATGTAGTTTCTGAAGCAGAAACAGCTCCGTTGTAGGTTGTTCAGGTCAGCCGCAGAAAGAGAGGAATGTTTTAAGCACCTTGCTTTAACAAGGTACACACTGAGAAGACGTCAAAACTAAACATAAACACTGCTACTTCATAGTTTACCAGGAAGACCAATGCCAAAGTTCCCATCTATGAAGAAAACAGCATTATGCATTTCATTTACTCTCATTCTATGATTGTGTATATCATTAAGAGCAACTTTGTGGCCTTTTTCAAATATGCTGTATAATCAAGGAGCAGAGTCATCATATAAGGAAGTAACTGTGTTTCATGAAAATTCCGAATCCTAATTGGTTACCACAGAACTAGGTAGCAATCGAAATCTCATCAATGCACAAGAGCATTGAGGTGTAGTTATTGCCATCAAGGGGTTCATTTCTGAAAAGACAGAAAAACACGGAAGATAACCTCTCTTTTTACTCCAGGTTTGTTTGCTTGTTTTTTTTTGCAAGCTTGTGGAATTATACTGCAAAAAGTAAATTTGGCCCACTACACTATTAATATGATACCCTCAATACTACCACTCCATATCACACACTGATGTCTGGGAGAAACAACAATACCACTGGAAAAAATATGAAAATCTGCTTACAAGGTCATGCTTTTAGTTCATACTGACTAAATGAAAGGACAAGCTGTTCAAATCGTATTGGTGATAGCTGTTTATGAAAAACAAAGCCCATCTTATAGTGTCATGCTCCACTGAATTATCAGTGGTTGATTAGCGCTACATTTTTACAAACATCAAAAACAACCTTGGAATGAAAATCCATGAATAGAGAGCAAAAATAAAAATAAAAAGATATCACTGTCTCATTTAATCTATGAGCTAAGCACAAGTTAAATAAATCTGTTTATATAATGGGATGCTGAAAAAAAGCCAGTGACCCAAAGAACTCCCATTTAGGAAGAGAAGCCAGATAGGAACCTTGTCCTTCCAAGAAGTACTAAGGCAGAGAAAAGAAGTTAGGGTGCAGGTTTGTTTGTTTGTTTTATTTTTTAATGTACGCTTCCTTACATTTTTATTTTCACATATTTCCACGTTCCACCAGCAAGCTTTTTTTGGCATAGGAATCTGCAGCTGCACCTATTGTGTGATTTACTTTAAGTATTGCTTGTAAGTTGTTTAGACTTCTATACAACATCTACTACAATAAAACGCACCTCCAACGTTCTGAAGCTGACTCCGTGGCTTCACTGAAGGGTTCGTAGAGGTGTCATATCTCTCTCTCCTGCACCCTCACGTCAAAACGCGATGACGTCAGGGGCGGGCCCTGCCCTTGTGTCAAAACGTGATGACATCGAGGGCGGGTACTCAGAAGGCAGGACTAAGGGAACGAACTCGAGACGGCCAGGGCTTTCAATAACGGGGGCAGGGGATACAGGACAATCGCTGGGTGGCTGGAAGGGGGGCAGGGAACACAGGAGAAGAGCTGGTTGGCTGGAGGGGGGCAGGGGCGATGAGAATCACTGGGTGGCTGGAGGGGGGGCAGGGGGGCCAGGGGACAGAGAAGAATCGCAGGGTGCCTGGAGGGGGAGCCAGGGGACAGAGGACAATCGCTGGGTGGCTGGAGGGGGGGCAGGGGACAATCGCTGGGTGGCTGCAGGAGGGGGGGCAGGGGACATAGGAGTGGCTGGAGGGGGGCAGGGGAGACGAGAATCGATGGGTGGCTGGAGGGGGGCAGGGGACAGAGGAGAATCACAGGGTGGCTGGAGGGGGGGCAGGAGACACAGAAGAATCAAAGGGTGGCTGGAGGGGCACCAGGGGACAGAGAAGAATCGCAGGGTGCCTGGAGGGGGGGCCAGGACAGAGGACAATCGTTGGGTGGCTGAAGGGGGGCCAGGGGATAGAGGACAATTGCTGGGTGGCTGGAGGGGGGGGGGGCAGGGGACACAGGAGTGGCTGGAGGGGGGCAGGGGACAGAGAAGAATCGCTGGGTGCCTGAAGGGGGGGCAGGGGACAGAGGAGAATCGATGGCTGGCTGGAGGGGGAGGCAGGACACAGGAGAATCGCTGGATGGCTGGAAGGGGGGCTAGGGCAGAGAGGAGAATCACACACACATTCTCTCTCACACAGACACACTCACACCCAGTCTCACTCTCTCTGTCACAGACAGACGGTCCTGCAAACCACGCAGGGGGGGAGGGGATCTATCTCTTTGACACACACACTCTGACACACACACACTCTCTCTCTCTCTCTCTCACACAGATGCATCAATCACTTGCCTCAAGGTCTTCAGCATCTGTTTCAATTTTATAAATTTTACTTTATTCATAAGAACATAAGAGTAGCCATACTGGTCAGACCAATGGTCCATCTAGCCCAGTATCCTGTTTTCCAAACAGTGGCCAAGCCAGGTCACAAGTACCTAGACGTATTGAAGAAGACCCCCACGTACTCCAGAGTCTGCATGGGAACCAGATGGCTCTTGGCCACACTGACAATCCAACCCAAGGACTGCAGAAGAACCACCACTGGAGAAGTGGACTGCACAATCTCCCGCGATGACAAGGTGCGGATGAACCAATCATCAAGACAGACAGGGCTGAACCAGGGTGCCTTCCCATCTCAAGGCTGTTGCCATGCCTACCATGACCTTGGAAAAGGTGCGTAGAGCTGTGGCCAGGCCAAATGGCATCACCCAGATCTGAAAGTTTTGCCCAAGAATCACAAAGTGGAGAAACCGCTGATGCGGAGCCCAGATGGGGATATGCAAATAGGCCTTTCTGAGATCGAGTACTGTGAAAAACTCACCTGGCTCTGCCACAATGACTGAATACAGTTTCCACACGGAAATGGCAAATCCTGAGGCACTGATTGACTGGTTTCAGGTCCGAAACTGAACGAGTGCAGCCCTTCTTCTTTGGCACCACAAAATAAATAGAATAGGTACCTTGCCCCCATTGTAGCAGGGGGACAGCAATCACTGTTCCCAACTTATGCAATTGCAGCAGCATGAAACACGATGTCCGCTTGCAGGCGACAACACATGGTGAAGCCAAGGGAAAAAAAAATCAGTCAACAATGGGAGAAGAGAACTCTAGCTTGTAGCCATCTTGAACAAGCTCCAAAACCCACTGGCCCAATGTAATTTTGGCCCACTCATCATAAAAGTGAGACAACCATCTCCCTATAAGATCAACGAGTGAGCCGGGACCCCATCACTGGGAGAGACGAGGATGGGAACAAGCGCACTTATCCAAAAGAACTGCTTCTGTTGGTACAAGACTTCGCAGGAAGACTTCGCCCCAGATGATACCTCTTGCTGTCTCCAATCGGAGTCCTCAACAGACCCAACTTAGCAGAAGAAGGATCTGTCTTCCAGTACCCACTGAGTCTTTGAATCCCCCAGATCTTTGACCAGCTTTTCCAAATCCTCTCAAAACAGCTTGACCATAAAGGGCAACTTAATCAGACGCTGCTCCGAAGCTACATCTGCCCCCTGTAGCACAACCACAGCAAACAGTACCCTCTGACCGCCAGTGATATCTGCTTAGCCAACACCCTGACCAAATCATAGAGGGTGTGCACTAAACAAGCTAAAACATTTGGGAAACTCTGTCAGGGCTCCCAAATCATACAAAGCGTCCACCACCTGTTGCACCCAGGAAAGAACAGTCCGGCCTGCATAAGAACTGCAGACCACCACTTGCAACACCAAGGTAGAAACCTCAAACGAAAGCTTGAGAGTGGACTCTAGCTTGCGGTACTGGACTTCCTTGAAGGCAATGCCCCCTACTACCAGTAAGGTTGTCTTCTTTGTCACCGCCATCACCAAGGCATCCACCTTAGGGAGATGCATCTTGTCCAACTCATCCTATGAGACCGGGTACAACCGAAGAGTCACCAGGGAAGCAGAAAACTCCTGCAGCACCACAGATCCCAGAGCGGAGTGCTTAAGAAGAAAGGCGAGATGCAGCAGCAAAATAAACTCCGGGGAGAAGATTTCATCAGCACCCCTAGTGCAGGAAAGCCCAAAACCAACTTCTGAATCACCTCCAGATCCCTTGAGAACCACACTGCGCCCAGACGCGATCGTCAAACTCGCTGTGAGCTTGTGGTATCAGTACAGTGGGAAGAAAAGATGGCCGTGAACTGCGTGTCCCACACGGGGGAAACTGCTGCACTCAAATCACCTACCGAGTCCTCTGCACCATCCAGGCCTGAACACCTCCTGGGGCAGAAACCAGACACTGCTCTCCACTTCCCACATCAGGAGCATTGCTTAACCACTTCAGCAGCCATGGAAAGAAATAAAAACTATCACGAGTACAGTGCAAACAGGAGCACAGTTAAAGCAATACACACCCCTGTAGAAAACATGGCAAACAGTCCCTTCAGAGGCTAATGCTGATGATAGCCTGGAGCCACTAACTCCCCCCCCCCCCCCCAAAGTTAGCTGGCAAGCACTCAGACAGTGCTACAGTCCACCACTCAGAATGCCACAATTTTTCTTTTTTTTTTTAATTGTAGCAATTCTGTGAGGAAGGGAAAGCACAGGTGGAAACAAGGAAAGGAGGATGGGGTGGGGGAGGGACCTGGAAATACCAGGTGTACCCCCTAAAGCTGGCACCGCTCCACCAGAACACCCACGAGCTCTACTGAAATAGCTGAACTAGAACAGGAGCAGCAAACAGAAGGAGCAGGAGCATGTGGAAAACCGTCCATCCACCTGCTGGAGATAAAGAATACTGGCTAGCAAAGGAGCAATACATCCTATAAGGCACAGTTCAACTCAGTGCTCTCTATCGCCAACTGCTGGTAGACGGACACAACCCACAAGTCTCTGGATTCATCTGCTGCTAATGCAAAGGAAAAATATTTTCTCCTGTTTTAAATGGATTTGTTAGTAACTTAATGACATATCCCCTTTTTGAAACAGTAAACCTTCAATTTGTGTTTACCTGTTCCACTCCACTCAGAATTTATGGTAAAATTATGTCTTACCTGATAATTTTCTTTCCTTTAACACAGCAGATGAATCCAGGAACTAGTGGGTTAAGTCTGCCTACCAGCAGGTGGAGATAGAGATAAACAAACTAAAGGCAGTGATGCCAGACGGCCAGCTCCTTCCTCTGTTAGTATGTCATTCGTAAGCAATTGACAAGACCAAAAATATGAAACCAACAACAACCAGAAACCATCCTCACTATGAAAAACAGAGAACCAAATAAGAACTTCGAAATAACTGCAACTTCATCCAGAAATCGGAATCCTTTCCGTGTTCCCATATCTTTTTGAACTCTGCAAAAGAGAACCCGGAAGGAAAAAATAGCCACACTGCACGGAAAATGAAAAAAAAACGTCGGCTGAACTAGGGAGGGATCTTGGATTCATCTGCTGCATTAAAGGAAAGAAAATTATCAGGTAAGACATAATTTTACCTTCCTTGTCACTTGCAGCAGATGAATCCAGGAACTAGTGGGATGTACCAAAGCATTCCTTAAATAGGGTGGGAAGCCAACGCTCCCCGCGCCAACACTCCCGCCCCAAAACTCGCATCCTCCCGAGCAGACATGTCTAGCCTGTAATGTTTCGTAAAAGTATGACGGGATGCCCAAGTAGCCCCCCCAACAAATCTGTTCCAGAGATAAGGCCGACGCCCAAGAAGCCGCCTGTGCCCTAGTAGAATGCGCCTTCAGGGCCACTGGAGACGCCCGCCCTTGTAGCAGATACGCCGCTCCAATGGCTTCCCTAATCCAGCGAGCAATGGAAGCCTTAGAAGCCACCTCACCTCTTTTCGATCCCGACAAGAACACAAAGAGATAGCGTCGAAACTTGTTAGAGATCTGCAAGTACCGAAACAAGTCTCTCCACACAGCCAGGAAACGTAGCGAGGCAAACTCCCCCGGATAATCCTCTCTTTGAAAAGACGGATGATAAACCGCCTGATTGACGTGGAAAGCCGAAACCACTTTAGATAAAAACGATGGCACCGTCTGGATCGACACCCTTGTTTCAGGAAACTGCAAAAAGGATCTCTGGAAGACAAAGCCTGAATTTCAGAAATCCTCCTAGCCGAAGCAATGGCCACCAAAAACACTTTTAAGTGTTAGATCCTTCTCAGAAACCTTATTCAACGGCTCAAACGGTGGGGCCTGGAGGGCTCGCAGTACCACATTCAAATGCCATGCCGGGCACAGCTGCCTCAGAGGAGGCCAAAGCCAAAGAGACCCGCATAGGAAACGGACCACATTAGAGTGAGCTGCTAAAGAGGAACCGTCCAGTTTGCCCTTAAAACAAGCTAGTGCGGCCTCCTGCATTCGTAGGGAATTATATGCCAATCCCTTTTGAAGACCATCCAGAAAGAACTCCAGAATAACCAGAATGTACGCCCAAAAAGTCGATTCAGCATGCAAAGCACATCACGCTGAGAAAGCTTTTCACACTTGCGCGTACGCTGCTGAAGTAGACTGCTTCCGTGCCCCCAAAAGAGTGGCAATGACTGATCCTGAAAATCCCTTCTTCCTCAGCTGCCGCCTCTCAATAGCCAGGCTGTAAGACCAAAGAGGAAGAGATTTTCCATTTGAACTGGCCCTTGATGCAGCAGATCGGGAGTCACCGGAAGTCGCAATGGTGACTCAGAGTGCTCGAACGAGATCCACATACCACGGCCGTCTGGGCCAGACTGGGGCCACTAGAACGACCGGCCCCCGATGCCGCCCTATGTGGCAAAGAACTCTCCCTATCAGAGGCCACGGAGGAAAAACATACAGTAGCTGTTGTTCCGGCCATGGCTGGAGAAGAACGTCCAATCCTGCGGATCCTGGCTGCCGTTTGTGGCTGAAGAACTGGGGACATGAGATCCACTACTCGTCTTCCCCAACATTGACAGATAAGCCGAAAAGCTGAGTCCGACAACGTCCATTCCGCTGCGTCCAAAACAGTCCGGCTGAGAAAATCCACTTGAACATTGTCTTGACCCACAATGTGCGCTGCCGACAAGACTCTGAACATGCGCTTCCACCCATACTAGAAGACGAGACGCTTCCACTGCCAAGGGAAGACTGCGAGTGCCCCCTAACGACTGATGTAAGCCATAGTCGTGGTGTTGTCCGAGAATACACGAACCGCCTGCCCCTGAAGGTCCTGAAAACTCCGCAGCGCATTCACTACTGCTCGCAACTCCAGACTATTGATCAGCCAAGTCGCTTTGAGAGGGGTCCACGATCCCTGGGCTACTTGATGAAGACAATGGGCTCCCCAGCCCGCAAGGCTGGCATCCATCACGGCTACCATCCAATTGGGAGACGCCAGAGAAACACCCTTCTGCAAACTGGATGACCGGAGCCACCACGCGAGACTGTCCCTGGCCTGGCTCGACCAAGGAAGACGTTGTTGATAATCCAGCGACGTCGGCGACCATCTGCTCAAAAGGAAGCTCTGAAGAGGCCGCATGTGAGCCCTCGCCCATGGAATGACCTCCAAGGTCACCATCATGGAACCGAGGAGCTGAACATAGTCCCACACTCGGGGAGCGCGAGAACTCAATAAGGTTCGTACCTGAGAAAGCAATTTGATCCTTCGCTCCTCGTGGAAAAACACTTTCCCCCGCTTCGTATCGTATTGCACTCCAAGATACTCCAGACTGAGTAGGAACCAGATGACTCTTGTCCATACTGACCACCCAACCTAAGGATTGCAACACCGCAATCACTCAGTCGGTGAACACTCAACTCTCCTCAGCCAGTCGTCGAGATATGGATGCACTCGAACCCCCTCCTTCCGCAGGAACGCCGCCACCACCACCACCATGACCTTGGAAAAAGTGAGTGAGGCAGTGGCCATTCCAAAAGGAAGGGCCCGAAACTGGAAGTGCTGACCCAGCACCGCAAATCTGAGAGATCTCTGATGGGGCTGCCACATGGGAATGTGCAGGTAAGCTTCCCTCAAATCGAGAGCCGTCAAAAACTCGCCTGGTTGAACAGCAGCAGTAACTGCCCTTAATGTCTCCATGCGGAAGTGACAAACCTGCAAAAACCGGTTTACTTTTCTGAGATCGAGAATAGGCCGAAAAGCCCCTCCCTTCTTTGGAACCACAAAGAAGATGGTGCCGCAATGACGGAGCGCAGGGTTTCCATGTGAAAGTGTCGCACTCTTAAGGCCTCGTTGACTCTTCGTAAGTCAAGGTTCGGTCTGAAAGACCCGCCTTTTCGAGGGACCACAAAATAAATAGAGTAGCAACCGCAGCCGTGTTTGGCGGGAGGCACTGGAACAACCGCTCTGAGCTGCAGCAAGACTTGTAAGGTCACCTCCACCGCCACCCATTTGACGGCAGTGCCGCATCGGGACTCCATAAAAGCGTCTCACACCGGGGCACCGAATTCCAATCAGTAGCTTTCTCTGATCAGGTCCAGGACCCACTGAGCCGAAGAAATCCTGGTCCACTCCTCAATGACGAGGGAAAGACGACCCCCTACTGCAGGAATCGATGAGTGGACCGGCGTCCTATCATTATGGAGGACGCCCCTGAACTCCTGGCCGTTGGCCGGCCGCTGCAGAATGTTTGTCCGAGCGAAAGGAGTTCCTCTACTGAAAACAGGCACGTTGAGAAAAACCCAGCAGAGCGCCCCAGGCGATACCTACGAGCTTTGCAGAAAAGTGGCCTGGAAGAGGAGGGAAAAAACAGAGCTTTTGGAAGACGGCCGTGGCCTATCCTCAGGTAACCGCTGGGACTTAGAGTCCCCTAGGTCTTTAACAATCTTCTCCAATTCCTCTCCAAAAAACAGACGGCCCCGAAGGGGTAACCTCACCAGCCGCTGCTTAGAGGCCATGTCAGCCGCCCAATGCCATAGCAGGCGGTGGACAGCCAGCGCCACAGACATCTGCTTACCCGCAGCTCTGAGCAGATCATAAAGGGCATCAGCCAAAAAAAGACAGGGCAGACTCCATACGCGGGCCAACCTCAGAGAGGGAACCCGCACCATCGTCGGGCATATCACCCGACTGCTGTAACCAGGAAAGACAGGCATGGGCTGTATATGCGCTGCAAATCGCCGCCCTAAAGGAAAGGCCCGAGATTTCAAAGGACCGCTTCAATGCGGATTCTAGCCGCCAGTCCTGCATATCTTTCAAAGCGACCCCTCCCTCCACCGGGAGAGCAGTCTTTTTAGTCACGGCCGTGACCAACACATCCACTTTAGGCATCCCCAAAGGGGCCAAGTGATCCTCACTCAGAGGATAAAGCTGACCTAAAACCCTGGCAATCTTCAAAGGCCCATTAGGGTCAGACCATTGAGCAGAAATAAGCTCTTGGATGGAGTCATGCACAGGAAAAGCCTGAGAAGGCTTCTTAGTACTAGCCATCCTAGGATTAATAGAGGAGGCATCGCCCTTGACCGATCTTCAATAGAAAGGGCCTGCAAGGGATCAGAAATGAGCGCTGGCAGCTCGTCGCGGTGGAAAATCCATACCGCTTTAGGATCATCCAAATCCTGTGGCAAACAGGGACCCTCACCTGGATCATCGGTCCATGAGGGCCTTCAGACTCCTCAGACTCCCCACAGCCTGACCAGAGGGGGGGGGGGGGGGGAAGGAGAGGTGCCACCATCAGACGGGGAATTTACCCGTCTACGTTTAGCGTCAGTCCAATACTCGGGGGAAGAAGGAAACTCAGCAGCCAACACAGGACTATCAAAACCTGGAGGGAATCCAGTCCGCAACGTAGTGACAGATGCCTCCAGCAGAGTCCATTTTAACATAAAGGCCTTATGCATCAGCAGCACAAATTCAGGGAAGAAAAACTCACCCTGGCCCTCCGCCCCCAAATTAGGAGAAGCGGAGGAAGGAGCTCCTCTAGCAGCCTCGGAACGAGGCATCCCCCTGCACTCAGACTCCTCCGCAACAGCGAGGGTCGAGTCACGCGGCGCTTCCAAAATGGCGCCCGCTGCCAGCTCCATCGAGTGGGAAGAATCGCCACTCGCCATGCCCATACTAGTATGAGCGTCTAAGGAGCACATACTGCAAAGATCCACTGCTGACCTGCGTTTATCACAGCGGGAGCAGCGCTTAACGACTTCAGCAGCCATCGCCCGACTGGACGGAAATATAGAAATAAAATGGCGGCTTCGCACCAAAACTTACCCCGCACAGAATGCTGTCCGCGGGAACCTCCCCGGAGGAGCTGGGCACCACTTTCACCTCAGAAGAGCGAGTCAACGAGTTCCGGTCAAGCTGCACTGAACCAGAATCTCTGGAGAAAGCCTCAGGACAGCACCGCTGTAAAAGCGCGTCTTTTTTTTTTTTATACTGTGAGGAAAGTTAGAGGCAGGCAGCAACAGAGGGACTCCAGGAGGAGGTGGGATGGGGTAAGGCAGGGGCAGGGAACAAAACCAGGTATGCCTTCAAAGTGGGCACCACCAGCCACAACACCCCCGCTCTACTGGCAACGCACAGGAGCCACCCCAGGCAGAAATCCAGAAGCTGATCAAGCGTCATCCACACCTGTTGGGAGATAGCGATATATTGAAGGCAGAAGGGGCTAGCCACTGTGGTTTTTCAGTGTTCTCTATCTCCACCTGCTGGTAGGCGGATATAACCCATCAGTTAATGGATTCATCTGCTGTTGATGACAAGAAAGTTGTTTCCAGATGAAATTTCATTTTTGAATTTGGATATTAAGGTGAGTAGAACCGTTTCTGTGCTGTGGGCAGGTCGAAAGCCTGATTACGACTCATGAAGGATGGAGAACTTTTAGTAAAATAGGCCATAAATCTCTCCTATTGTTGTTTCACTTTGACTGCAAATACCAGAGTGCCCTTTGCATCCGCTCTGAAAACACTTCTCAAGAGCCACTGGCTTTATCGTATTAATCACAGTTGATCAAACAAAGCACTCTACCACTATTACAACAATAGAGATAAGTCACCAAAAATGAGAAATCTTACTTTCTGGTTCCCCAAAATTTCAAATAAAGTGGATAAGAGTGCATTATTTTCATTTAGATTAGATTTTTAAATTAACATAAAAAGGTCCATACACTGAATAGATTATTAAGAACAAAAAAAAAACAACCTCAAACCAGTCAGGGTTCATTTCCCAAACTCAGCTTCTACTTTCATTTACCATATGTGCCATCCAATTTACATAGTCAATTCTTGTCTGAAAATGAATCCAAGTTGAATACAAGATTGAGTTTATTACAGCATAGCTCCCCATAATGGAATTCTCTCCACAGAAATGTTAGTGTAGCAAAGGATTATTTAGATTTTAGATGACTGATTAAGGCATGGTCATTTCTGCAAAACTTTCACATCGATGAGCCCCAATAACATTTTAGCTTCTATTTTCTGTTTGCTTTTCCCATTGGTTATCTATTCCATTTTATATGATTTTAATGTTACAGGCTTTTGGCTATTTCTATTTGGTGCTTCATGCTGTGATTTTATTTTGTTTGCTTTTATTTCATTAAATTATCATGAGAGTTTTTATCAAATGAAAAAGCTCATTTGTAGTCAATTAGTTTTATTTTACATTTACAGGAGACAAAGGAAAGGTAGCCCCAAGAGAAGCAACCTTCTGTCATTTACTTAAAAAAAAAAAAATAGGAAAAAGTCCACTCCATCTTGCCTGAGCAGTAATAGGTAAACCAGGAAAAATTAATATCCTGAGGCCAAGAAAAACAGTATTCAAACTGAAAATGCATCTTTAATATCAAATTTTCATCTGATACCAAGGCAAACAACGTGAAAATCTAGCCACCACTTCTTTGAATCCTAAAGAAACACTATCAGATCCAAGTAATTCATATTTCATCTATTTAATTTATTTCACTTACTATACCGCCCTTACTAACCAGCAGACTAAGGCAGTATACAGACTAAAATTTACAAGCAAAAACAAAAACAGTCATAAAAACAAATCTCATACACTCAGCGAAAGTCTTGAAAAAAAGGGGGGGAAAAAGGGTGGTAGATAGATCACCAATACAAGGGGCTGTGGGAATCATGGATATATAATTCATTTCTTTCATGAGTAACACCAATTTTAAAAAGGCTCCAGGGGCAATCCAGAAAACTACAGACCAGCGAGCGTGATATGAGGTGCCAAGCAAAATGGTAGGAGCTCTTCTGAAAAAAAATAAGCTACTAGCAACATAAATACAAATAGCATAATCAGGCAGAGGCAATGTAATATAGGAAAATTAAACTCTTCTCTTACTGATTTCTGATATTTGCTTTTTGGAAGTTTTAATAAACATATGGATAAGGGTGAACCAGTTGTTATAGTGTGTCAAATGACTTCTCAAGTTCCAGATAAATTTCTGCATGAGACTCTCCCGACAGAAAAGTAATGAGATAGGAGCAAATCTAAATCAAAAAAATAAGTAAGTCAATCTTTATCGTAGAATGGTAACTAGTTTAAATATAGGAAACAAGAGGACTCAATGGAGAAAGGTAAGTAGTACAGCTTCCCCCAAAGATATGTACTGGGATCAATGTATATTTTAACTTTAGCACACAAACCATTCTATTCTGGTGTTCCTGTCTACCTCTCAGTCTTAACTATCCCATATACTCCGCCTCGCTCACTTTGCTCTCTTGATGCCAATCATATGGTCCTTCCTGGGCCTAGAAAGGCCCATTTGGAATCTATGCAGCATTCAGTCTTTTATTTTATAGCTCCCACTCTTTGGAATTGCCTTCCTGTGCACACTCACTCTCAATTTAAGGCACTTCTCAAAACGCATTATTTCTCTTTGGCTTTCCAAACTAGTTCTCAGGGAGCCTATCAGAGGTTTGGCCTGGGATGCCTTAGGTGGCTTTAAATTAATTGGTTTGAATGGGTGAATAAGGGGTTGAGATAAAAGCAGCAAAAAACAGTGGGCTTTTAGCCTAGATTTGAATAGGGCCAGAGATGTACTATTCCAGACATATGTTGCAGCAAGATAAAAGGAACGGAATCTGGAGATGGCATTGGAGAAGGGTAAAGATAAAGATTTACCTGATGAATGGAGTTCCCAGGGAGGATTATGGGGAGAGGTGCTAAGAAGCTGCAGAGTGAATACACTTGTAAATCAATAAGAGGAATTTCAGCTAAATGCAGAAACTGGTAGGGAGTCAATGAACTGACTTGAGGAGAGGGCTAGTAAGCGTAGCGACACCGGCAGAATATAGCAGCAGAATTTTGAACAGATTGATGGGGAGAGACACGGCTTACTGAGAGACCTATGAGAAGCAAGTTGCAGTAATCTAAGCGTGTGGTGATAAGAGCGTGGATGGAAGTGACAAATGTTGGTGATATTATTGAGAAAGAAATTACAGGTTGGATACGTGCAAAGAAAGAGAGGTCAAAGATTACCCCAAGGTTATGAGCTGATGAGACAGGGAGGATACAAGTGTTGTCCACAAAGAAAGAGAAGGGGGGAAGAGGAGACATTTGATTTATTAGTACTTAATTGCCATTTGTCACCAGGATAACAAAACAATGTACAAACATGTTAAAACAATAGAGAGAATAAGAAAGGAACGCCAATAATTACAAAAATAGGGAAAAAAGGCAGAGGAGAAGGGAAGAGAGGAGGTCAGTGCAGAAGGCATGGGAATAAGGTTTAGGGGGAAAGATAAGAAGCTCAGTATTGGCCATGTTTAATTGCAGATGGTGGTGAGACATCCAGGCAGGCTGAGAATTGGACCTGGATTCCTGCTGAAATTTCTAGTGTGGAGAGGTAGATCTGGGTGTCATCAGCATAAGATGATACTAAAAACCATGAGAGGCAATCACAGCATCAAGGGAAGAAGTACAGATGGAGAAAAGAAGAGGTCCCAAGATAGAACCCTGAGGTACACTGACAGATAGTGGGATACAAGGAGGAGGAGGATCCACTAGGACATACACTAAAACTGCGATGGGAAAGATAAAAAGAAAGCCAAGGAAGAACAGAGCCCCCAAATCCAAGTGAGGACAGCGCATCAAGGAGTAGGTGGTGATCAACAGTGTCAAATGCAGTAGATAGATCAAGAAGGATGAGATAGAGACCTTTGTATTTCGCCAGGAACAGGTCATTGGAGACTTTAGCAAGGACTGTTTCAGTTCAATGTAGATGGTAAAAGCCAAATTGAAGTGAATCAAGAATAGCTTGAGATTAAAGAAATTCAAGACAATGGCGGTGCACAGCACGTTCCAATATCTTGAATATGAAAGGGAGGAGGGAGATGGGGCAATAGAAGGGTAGGTAGGGTTCAATTAAGGTTTTTTGAGGAGTGGTATAACTATAGTATGTTTGAAGGCATCAGGAACAGTTACAGTGGAAAGTGAAAGATATGACAGTTAGAAGGGATGATAGTAGGGGAGAGACAGTGCTGAGCAGATGGGTGGGAACAGGTAGTCAGTTTGGAGGAAGCAAGAAAATTACTACTTGCATTTCCTTCAGTTAAAAATACACATTTCAAGGCCATCGTCTCTCAATCATTTTTCTTCTTGGTGGTTCGTTATTGGAATGTTCTTCCACTTAAAAATATAATTCTTCATCAGGCGTAATTCATTTCATAAAGCCTTGAAAACTTGTTTACTAGAATACGTGGGTCTTAATTTAGATTTTTAATTTAAATTTAAACTTTTTTTTTTTTTTGGGGGGGGGTTATTGTAATTTCCTGATGTTTTGTATAATATAGGTTACTATGTAAGTCTAAGTGCTTTGAAAATACACCTCATTTTCTCCAATTTATTTTAAATTTACTACTCAGCAGCTTTATTGCATGTCCTCTAGTCCTTGTGAATCATTGTTTACTCTTTACAAAGATCCATCTATCTACCTGTTTCACTCCACTCAGTATTTTAAACACCTCAATTATATCTCCCCTTAGCCGTCTCTTCTCCAAGCTGAAGAGCCCTAGCCTCTTTAGCTTTTCCTCAGAGGGAAATCATCCCATCCCTTTTATCATTTTCGATGCTCTTCTCTGCGTAGCTTAATTGTGCCTTAAAGCGGAAAAATACTTTCTTGATTTTGTTTTGTACGCGGTTAGTTTCATGCAGTGTCCCCTGTTCTTGCCCTATTTGAAAGATTAGGCAACCATTTCCTATATACCTATTTCATCCCATTCCTGATTTTATAGACCTCTATCATATCTCCTCTCAGCCACCTCCTCTCCAGGTTAACTTGTTCAGTGGAGTGGAGGAGTGGCCTAGTGGTTAGGGTGGTGGACTTTGGTCCTGGGGAACTGAGAAACTGAGTTCGATTCCCAGCACAGGCAGCTCCTTGTGACTCTGGGCAAGTCACTTAACCCCCCATTGCCCACCGCATTGAGCCTGCCATGAGTGGGAAAGCGCGGGGTACAAATGTAATAAAATAAAAAAAAGCCCTTTTTCATAGGGGAGGTGTTACATTTCCTTTATAATTTTGGTTGGCTTTTTTAGTATCCTGCCCTAGTTCACCTATATTTTATGAGATGGTGTAAACAGAATTGCATACAGTACTCTAGGTGCATTTTCATCATGGATCAATATGAAGGAATAATGATATTCTTGAGTCCTCAACCAAGTCACTTCCACCTCCCCCCCCCCCCCCCCCCGTCCAATTTGTCAAACCTGCCATCTTTTCTTTTTTTAAATCACTGAAGAGGAAAACTACTACTAAATCATTTCTATAGCACTACTAGACGTACGCAGCGCTGTACACATTATATGCAAGTACTTTCTCAAAACTGCACATTAGACCTCCTACAAGTTATCTTAGACCTTAACACAGTCACCAACTGAGGACTGCCTTCAGGGCACACACCTTCCAAAAACTTAAATACTAAACAATGTATTTTAAAAATAACCCAAGACTTCACGAGTAACCATTGTAATTCACCCAATAAAGGATTCAGATGTTCAAACCTAGTTTTTTTAAATATTAACCTATCAGATGAGTTCTGAACTGAATCCTAGAATGTTGTCTAGAAGAAAAATTTAAATACCCCCCCCCCCCCCCCCCGTTTACTAAATCGGGCTAGCAGCTGCAGTGTGCTAATGCTGACCCAGCCCATTCACTTTGAATGGGCTGTGTCGACATTGCCACGCAGCTTAGTAAACCGGGTGAGTGAGTTACCATAATCCAGTAGAGATAAGATTGTTAACTGCACAATAATCTTAAAAAGTTCTTCTAAAAATAAGCTTAACTATTCACTGAGTGAAAAAATATTTCCTACTATTTGTTTTAAAAGTATTTTCATGTAAGTCAGTGTGCTTTGAAATTAGACAATATCTTTTTTCCAACACTAGAAGGCAGTTCACACAGAAACCACTAACTACATAGTTCAGTCACTAGGTGTCACCATTAAAAATCCTATATGATATCACTTGTGATAAGTTATTAAGGCTCCCAAGGCAGGCATTTGGCTGAAACACGATGCCATGACAACTCTTACATTTTCAGAATAAAGACCACCCCTTTGTGAAAAGAAAAAAAAAAAATCCTATATGGTTCACTAATTAGATTTTACAGTACAATTTACAACAAAGATTAAATACATAGCTGATTAAACTAGCCCAGCAGGAATAGAAAAGTGGCAAGCCAGTAGGAGGAGAGATCCATAGTGGAGACAGTATGCGGAGCATTCTTCATAAAATTATTTCCAACTACCCTGTATGTGTGCCTGTGTTGGCTCTATGCATGTCTGTAAAAAGAACAGGGTGTGGAAAGAGCAATATTCCATGACTGCTGTATTTCAATGCATCTATGCTGCAGAAATTGCCTCTCCCACAGAAATGCATTGGGCCATTTTTTGGGAGATATTTGTCTGGAACCTTCACTGCAACTTGGATCATTTTAAATTTGATGTGCTTTTTCCTCATTCCCCCCCCCCCCCCCGCCCCCCACACAAATCAAATTTTGCAGAGAGGTTATTTTGTCTCCAGACAACCACTTTTGACACCTTATGTATAATAAAGATGTAGGTAAGTAAGGTTTTGTGGCCACCTATGCCTACTGAAAAACTTCACTTCATTTAGTTCTGAGTGATGTCATACTTGCCCTCTCAATTTTTAATATATCACATTGGTCTAAGACTACCAGTTCAAAAACTGAGCTACCAGAGGTGATTAATGCAGTTGGAAGGTGGCTTCAAAGAATGGAAGATCAGAGAATGGAAATACAAAGAGAGAAGGTACAGAAAGAAAAATTAAAAAAAAAAAGGATGACGCTAAAGAGAAACACAGGGAGGGAAGACAAAATGGAAAGGATGAGGATAGAAGAGGAAAAAGAAAAAAAAACCACCCCTCCCACAAAGGATTAAAAGAAAAGCAACAACAACAAAAAAGAAATCTGAAGAAAAATAACTTCCCTCAGCTCCAAAAGATTTGGCTAATGTTTATCTTTTCTACTCCTAACAACTGCTCTATAGTTACCTGCTTCTCCTCTCTTTCTAGTCTTGACTTTGAGCTCTCAGCCCCTGGAAACACTTTCCACTGCTCTCGCTCACCTACAACACAAGCTTCCCCCCATCTCTATCCTTCCGAGTCCTGCCTGAAGGACCTCTTCCACACAGCAGTGATATCTTACATTCCTCTGCAGCTATCCCCATCCTCATCTCTCTTGATAGGCCTCTATTCTCTCCCATCGGTTTACCAAGCGGTCATAAATTTATAGGCTACCTATAACAGAACTAGACCTGTCCCATAAGAAGTCTGCCTCCCTGCCATATCTCCTTCCCAAATCCTGCTGACATTACTTGGGCATGGGTGGAAGCCTGCTCCCTAAAGCATAATCCACGGACTCTGGATTCTGTGAAAATCAAGTAAAATTGACTGTTGGTCTTCAAACTTCACGAAGATGACAAAATCCACTGTCGCAGCTTTCTATTAAATTGATATAAAGCTACACAGATGGGATTTTATTTGTTCAGGACTTAAATGTTTGGCACTGAAATATGTACGTTACCTTGATAATCTTTTTTATTCTTTCCAACCCAACAGATAATTTAAAAAATAATAATTATGCATAGAGGTTACCAAATTCTCATCCATTTGTCCTTTCTGTCCGGGGACAAAATATTGCTCTGAAAGTTTAATAGAACAGGACCAAATTTTATGTTTTGAAAAACCCACTGAAGAGAGACTAGTTGAAAATGGAGCAGATTGAACTAGGGGTTTCTCAGAAATAAAGTCCCAGCAAAAAATGGCCCAATACATTTCTAAGGGACAAGCAGTTCTAAGGTCTACAGCACAGCAACACTGATACACAGCAATTAGAGAACTGCTCCATTCAAACTGCCTCCCTTCTGCTCTTATCTCCCAATTGCACACAAACACAACAAACAAATATCTGCTCCAACACTATGGCCACGATGCAGTGCCGGACTAGCACCTGCATTTGCTACCGCAGAATGCTGAGAGCTGATGAGTACGTGAAACAACGGAGCTCACCGGCTCACAGCGCAATCAGCATGCTAATGTATTCAAAAGCATATTGATGAGGTACTTCTCTATTCATCCCTAATGTTCAGAGAACTACATGCCTCACAAGGATGCTCCTACCACTGTAACCCATACGCCAGCTTGGAGCTAGTGTTAGGGGTACCGTCTCTCCAGTCTCTCTTCTCCTCCTACACTAGGCAGACCATCAGTCTGAGCTGCAGCATGAAAACTAAAGCTTTGATACTGGTTATGATACGATGTGGAAAACAGTCAAAAGAGCAAACCAATTTTTTTTTTTTTTTTAAGAAAATCAAATACATAAAGGCAAAGCAGAAGTAGATAGGAAAACGCGTCTGCAGCTAAAAAGTGCAGCATGAGAGTGACCTTCTCTTCTGACCAGATCTAACACCGGGGGGGTGGGGGGGGGGGGGGACTTTTTACCTCTATTCAAAAGCACAGCAGTCACCAAACCATGCAGCAAGGAGCCATTCAGTAGCTGCAGAAGCAACAAGTACATACAGGTCTTGTGCGTATGTGCTGGGCATGCCCCCCCCCCTTAAATCGCAATGCTCAGCGCTAGCACACATAACATTTACATATCATTACCTCTGAGCACTGGGTAACTATTTTTGGTGGTGGAAGGGCGGGGTTTTGAGCATCTGCCCCTTAGATTTCAATGCATACAACTACCACCAAACTACGAAGTTTATTTATTATATTTGTATCCCGCACTTTCCCACTAAAAGCAGGCTCAATGCAGCTAACATGGTAATAGGTAACACAGAATTTTGTTATGTAAAGTAGGAAATTAAGTATAACATAATAATAGAATGGATGGGTAGTAATAGGATGGATAGGTAGGTAGAGACAGGTGATAGAGAGAGGAAGTTAAGGTGGGAGATAGATGCCACCCTATATAGCAACCAGCAGAGTTTACAAAAAGAAACATATACAGCCAATTCACCAGGGCCCCGATGCTCAAAACTTTGGAACTGTTTGCTGCAAAGTTCCTCACCAAAGCTCAACACTAATGGCATACAAATTTTATGCACGCTGTTGGCGCTGAGAGTTGGGATGAAAGGAGGGGGGGGGGGAGTGCCAGCAAACACGCAGTCTGCATGGCCAGGGGGAGGAGGCAGCATCAGCTCAGCAGTGATTGTGGCTTCTTTGGGTCACTGACATGTCCTACAGAAGGATATACAAAAGACAGCCCCAGCAGGTGGGAAGGAGGCAGAACAAGCACTTGTATCTCTGCTCTTGCATCAACTGGGGAAGGTTTTGTTCTGGGCGGGGTGGTTGCCCTCTAACAAGTGGCAGCCAAGCTCTCATTTTCCCCCCTTCCCACCCCACTGTGTCTCTCCTCTTGCAAATCCTGTGGCGGGTCCAGAAACCAGCAAATCTCCTCCAGCAAATGGAACCAAAGAAGGGAAGCAAAAGAAGAATGCCTCTCCAGACACCCTAATGCCAACTCCGAGCTGGAACAGGGTTTACTGCGGTAAGGGTGCCCTTCTGAAGGGCACTGTTGTCCGAGCATTGGTTGGAGGGGGGGAGGGGGGGGGGAAGATAGGAAATTAGTGCATTTGCATGCTTTTGCATACACAAGCATGCTACTTGCCCGCTCCGGGGCGAGCTCATTATTCCCCGCAGCAGGGGCCTCTGAACACTGTGCCCAAGCAAACGTGGGTGCTAGTCTAGTGTTAATGGCCTCTAGGTGCCTGCATTTGCTTCCGAGCATCAGGGCCTGAGAGCCAGCCCAGCAAGAACAGCAGATGACAGCAGTGTGGGCATATAAGGTAGGGAAAACACATGCAGCATGCCTCATGAAAATATTTCCAACCCCCTATCCACATGTGTGTCTGTGCCTATGCACACAAAACAGACACATATGTACAGGGACTGGAAGCAATTCCATAAGCCATGCTCCACATATTTTCCCTACTTTAACATGCATTTTTCTTGTATATCATCACAAACGTTTTACATATACACACATGTACATAACTAAAGAATACAAACAAAAGTGAATTTTTTCAGTGCATTTCTTATACTATGTAAAAGTTTTATCAGTAAAAATCTGTCCAATTTTTAGTACATATGCTTTTTGGGAGTTGGCAAATCTTTGGGACAGGGCAGCATGACTCACATTGTAATTCTGTATTGATAAAGCTATGGCTATCTTGCATGTATTATTTATGTGGTGTTCCTAGTGTGGTGCCATACTACTGCTGCTTTCCACAAAACATACAATTACAGTCCAAGGCAGCAAGGATATGGCAGTTCTCCCTTACTGCTTAGCCTGTCTTGCTCACCAAAGGTATACAGAAACACATTAAATAGCATCTTTGATGCATATTTTGTGCTCGAAGTACTAATGCCTAGGTAACCCAGGGGAAAATAAAGGCATTAATATCACTTTTCTCTGCAAGTAATGAAAACCTGTAAATGATCACAGGAAAAAGGACTAACCATTTCTACATAGAGATAATGGGGAATGCTTCATTAAAGCATAGGTTTCACTTTAATTAGAATTTACTACTGCATATTTGGCCTGGAACATGGTTTGAACATAATCAAATATTTCAATTCACCCTCATTTTAAACTCACCTTCTTTCTCCATATTATTTGGCACAAATGTGAACTCTTCAGTAAAACGCTTAACTATTTTTTTCTTTTCAGCTATTTAAACAGCAGGACCACTTACCCCCCCCCCCATTTACTAAGCTGCACGGCAATGGCAACACAGCCCATTCAAAGTGAATGGGTTGTGTTGGCATTAGTGCACTGCAGCCACTAGCATGGCTTAGTAAACAGGGGGGTTAGTATGCCCATTACTAAAACAATACAATAAATCTTTTACCAACATCCTTCTGTGCTTACCCAAGGTTTTCTTACACCATTACTGCTCTGGCTTCTATCAATAGGAGGCTGTACAATACATTCTTTCTATGAAGAAATATTTTCCTCTGTTACTCCTAGATATACCACCTCAAAGCCACAGCCTACAGGATGCAAGATATGTGTATTTCCCCTACAAAAAGGGGCAGTTCCAACAACCACTGCAGTCATGCTTTTTTTTTCTATTACAAAATCAAATGCACATTAAAAAAAACAAAAAAAGTAGAAGACCAAAAACAAGTGTTATTTAAAATCAAATTGTCACAAAAATTGTTGATAAAATGTGAGCCAAACATCTGCAAAACATGCCCTTTGTTTCATTACTGAAAGTGTGGCATGAAATAGGCAGTGAACTAGAAAATGAACCTTGACATTTCTATCCTATCTCCAGGCAAAGAGAGGACAAGAAAAAGACACAACCCTCACACTACAACATCCCTGACAAGGAGAAAGCTCAAACCAGGGAAGCAAAATATTATACAGGGAAGTTAAAATAGCTTTACATACATACAAAGTAGATCACTTTTTCTGCTAGCTATACTTTTAAGTGTGTATATGCGATTCTGTGCCTGCTGAGATGTCATCTGCTGAGGTCCATCACTATTATGCTTACATCGTATTATATGTCTGTTATTTGAACTTCAGTGCTGTTAAATGTATTCATTTTTTATCCTGTTCATGGTAGTCCAATTAATAGGATTCAATTTGCTATTTTCAATTTTCCTTTTTCATTGTATTTATGTTTATAATTCTATTGTTATGTGGTTAACAAAATTGTAAGTGTGATGTTAAACTGTACCTACTGAACACCGTCTTGGGTGAATCCTATCATAATGGCAGTTAATAAATTCCAATAAATATACATTTGTAAAAAATAAAATTAAAAAAAATTAACTAATTTATGTGATGTTAAGATTGCATATGTGTATGTGTTCAAAAACATCAAGGAGCTGGAAAGGAGAGGTGCAATTCAGAATTTGCTAATGTACTTAGAGAACTCATCTCACTTTTACTGTGTCCTGATTTCAATGAACAATACTGAAGATACAAGACTGTAACATTAGTGAAGTGTGTGGGCAAAGTGGATGGATGGTATGGCTTTATCTGCAATCATAGTCTATGTTTCTATGTAAAAGACTATTGTGACAGTCTGCCCAGTGCCCATATCAAAGAGAATGTTGAGTTGAAGTGTGTACCATTAAATGAGTAAGTGGGTGTAAGAGTCCCAAGCATTTGTCAATTAGTGTGTTATGAGTATCAGCTGTGGTTCAGTATCTATCAGCAAAACCGAGTGAACCAGTTTCTGGAGAAACTTCTTGCTATTCCTAGTTTATAAACTTTAATGCATTACAAAAATTATAATCATGTTTACCTTTAATACAACCATTAAAGTACCAAAATGCTCAAAGAATGTATCAAGAAAGCCAGAATTACCAGTGTGCTTTTAGTATATGGGTCATTCGTGTGAAAACATGTATGTGGGTATGTTTGACCTAACTTCTCAACCCTTATAAATACCAAGATTTAACATTAAAATGTCTGGGGGGGAGGGGGGGTCTTCAGAAATGACAAAAGTACCTTCACTTGAAAACAGAAATATTCACACGGTAGATGATAGTAGATAAAATTGGGGATGTTAACGGATGACAACCCTTGCATGGCAAGCATGAATGCATTTGGAACAGCTGGGGGAACAAGGCACAGGTGTAAGATTTACACCCAAAAGGTGCATATGTGACTGGGGGTGATCGCTCTAGAGTGGAGACTGTGATTCCGATGGATAACAACGCTCACAGTGATAGCGAAGAAGAGTGACAACAAATGACACCGAATCAAAGCCTTAAGTATGTGTGTGAAGGAGGGAGGGGATGTTGCATAAAGGTGGGCGACAGCCCCCGCCCCAGAAGTGTGACAGGGTATAAGTCATTGTGAGCAACAGCTCCTTCCTACCTCCGGTACCGGCATGTGTGTGTGGGAGAGGTGAGGTTGCATAAAAGTGGGTGACAGCTCTCGCCCCAGAGGGGTGTGACAGAGTCAGTCATTGTGAGTAACAGCTCCTTCCTACCCCCGAGAAGGGGAACGTGACAGTGAAATTTCGGTGTGCGGGAAGCAGTCCCACGGCTACCCATCCCCCCCCCCTCCCGGACCGGGCTCCGCTCTTACCAGAATGCGCTTGAAAAGCGCGTTCTCCTTGGGGGGGAGGCTGACGGACGGCATCTCCCCGGCTCTGAAGGCTGCGGCCTCCTCCTCCTCCGCGGCGGCTGCCCGGACGCTTCCGTGTCTCGCGCACCCTCCCCCGCTCGGCTCCTGCCCGTGGCCCGCGCCCCCCTCTCACGTTCCGAGTCTCTGTTGCGCGCGCGTCCGCGCCTCCCTCAGTCGGTGTCTGTGTCGGGCGTACGCGCGCCCGTTCGTCCGTCTTCCTCGCGAGCGCCGCGTCCGTGTGTATCTCGCACGCGAGCGCCGGCTCTCTCTCTCTCTTCCCGGTTTGGGCAGCTGCTGGGCCTGGCGTGTTCTCTCTTGCAGCACAAAAAAGAGTGTACTCGGAGCCTTAACAGCCCCGTCGGACCCGCATACTGCGCGTTAGGACTGGCGGCCTTCTCTTTCTTTGCCCCTCCTCCCCGAGCTCGAGCGTTCTTTTCTCTCGGGTCCTCTGTCGGCGGTTCACGTGGTCAATGAGCAGACCGACACACTCAAGTCTTAGCCAAAATGGCCGAGGAGCAGGGCCTTCTCCTCCCGGGTCACCGCAGGCACTGAGTCTGCGCGTGACCTCGTCTCCGTTTCCGCCCAAGCCTCAGGAGAAGGGCGGGAGGACCTGACCCAAAGCGGGGGATCACGTGAGTCGTTTGGCGTCTGTTGGCGCCATCTTTGATTGGGGCCCGCCCGCCTCTTAGAGCCACCGAGTTGGCCAGTATTGCAGCAGGAGGAACGTTTTGGATCATGTGTGTCTCAGTTTTTAGCAACCACATTATAGTTAGGGTTGCTTGTCATATGGCTCCAGAAAAAGGAAGACAGGTTGAGCCAGTCTGGGTTTTACTACTATTGCTTTCAATGGAAGCAAAACCCGGACTGGATCAACGTGTCCTCCTTTTTCTGGGGCCATATGGTAACCCTAATTATAGTTCATTACGGAATTTGCAACACTAGTTTTTCAATGGGTGGAATCTAGGGTCATAAATACTTTTCTGTGCTGGAGAAGTGAATAGAAATGCAGAATTTACCTAAAAGGCTCTCTCTCTGAACTAGGTAACTTGGCAACTCTGTCCCAAGGAAGGGAAACCATTGGACCAGATAGTAGTATAAGCACGTCAGTGTGTACTAGAATATCATTTTTAAGTCAACGGAAGATGATAGAGTGTAAGATAGGGTTAGGTGAACGAGTCTGAATTAAGGGTGCAACTAGAATGGGCTGCTCAGACTACCTGAAAGCAATGCTCACCTCCAAAATGGATGAAAAAAATTTGCATTGGATGACCATATGTGAAAATTATTTACACACGTTATAATTTAAATAGAAATACAACTAACCATATTTAGAAGACTGACCAAATAACATACATGTCTGCCTCTTCCTTGCCTCACTGTCTCTTTTTCTTTCTTCTCCCCTCCTCCCCATACCCCTACCCTGATGTCTCTTTCGCAGGCCCTTCGATCCCCCAGCATGGACCTGTTTTCCTCTCTTCATTCCCCTTCCCCTGCCTGAAGTCATCAGCAAGAGCCTTTCATGCTGCTTCCTTCAGTTTGTCCTATACTGAGTCTGTACTGGCAACATGCAAAAATTCACAATGCAGACACTTCCTTATACTGATTTTGTTTATATGAGATTAGCATCAAGGTTGTGCCTGCTGCAATTTTACATGTGGGCAATGGAGATACAATAGGGGGCTAACTGAAGACTGCAGTGTGAAGTGTGCCTGCAGAACATAATAGGAGATTTGCCCACACCTTAAAAGAAATACTAAAAGCCATCATTTTGCCACACACGAAATTGGGGAAGTCAGGATTTGTCATAAACTACCCAAAGTTACATTTGAGCCTGACCCAACCCCTCACACTGAAGTACCATGGGGCTGCCGTTCTGGACCACCAGGGATTTTCTGTAGGCTTCAGGAGGGCCTATCGTCAATGGGGTGGGGAAAGTAGGTATTGACATGGGGGACAGGGAGAGGGGATCTTGCCTCATCCAGGAGGGGAGGGATGGAGAAGGATCGGAAGAGGGCTATGTTCTTCCATGGGAGGTGGGAAGGAGAGGGATTAGAATCAAGGAAGATGTGCTTCCGGGAGGGATTGGAGAGAGGCTTTCGGATGTTCCAGGGAGGTAGGAGGGGGTAGCAACATTTCAGGCCAGAACCCATAAGTTAACCTGGCACTGGTTGATATTCAGACTGGTGCTCAGTTAACTCCCTGTATAAAGTTAGGACAGCCTTTTTTCTGTCCTAATTTTATGCAACTGGTTAGTAGACTGAAAACTGCTACTAACCGGATTAGTTTCCGCTTCACCCTAACTCTGCCTCTGGACCTCCCACAAACTAGCCAGTTTTGGCATGGGAGGTTAGAGAGGATACTCAGTAGCACTGTCCAGTTAAGTGCCACTGAATATCCTCAGACAAGCAATTTAAACAGCCAGGAGCGTAACCACGAACTATCGACTCTGCTTAAAGCTAAGTAGTTAATTAGAAAAGTATTGGTGCTAGTTCTTGTAACTATAAGAAGAAACGATATTCTAATAAAAATAAAAAAGAATATAACGAATTAAAAGAGGTTTTTTGAAAGCCAATGATGACGAAGCCCAGCTCTCCGTAGTAAAATACAAAATTGAAAGTATTTACCGGAGGCTTCTAGAGGCTTTTTCCTCTGAATAAGCACTTTATCTTTATAAATGTTAAGATTGAAGAATAGTGCTGTTTTGTGACGCCACATATAATAATCTCCCTACTTTGTTTTGATAGTGGATATTTACCATTGATTTTGGGAGATTACTTCTTTTCCTGATTTAGTTTGATATATATATACATTCTCATTCATTAGGAACATGTTTGCACTGAAGAGAGAAAGGGGAGATACTGGATGGAAGCAGAGAGAAAGGGGGAAACACTGGATGGAAGGATGGGGAGAGAAAAAGGAGAGATGCTGGATGGAAGGGAGGAGAGAAAGAAAGATATTGGATGGAAGAATGGCGAGAGAAAGAGGGGAAATACAAGATGGAATGGGGGAGGGCAAGAGAGGAGATGCTGGATGGAAGGGGGATGAGGATAGAGTTGGTGAAAGATTGGGGAATAAGAAGTATGGGAATAGAAGAGCCAGGGTGAGGGAAAGAGATGGAAAGCTGTAGATAGATGTAGTAAAAAGAGGGATAGTAATAATTAACTATGGATAGAGAAACAGCAAAATAAATTTAAGAAAGCTGAAAGGAAAAGGAGGAGAGTAACAAATCTCAAGAATTAAGAGAAGATGGAAGAAAGCAGAAGCCAAAGCTTGGACCAAAACATTTTTTTAAATAAAATTACCAGACAACAAAGGTAGAAAAAGTAATTTCATCTTCTTTTTCACGATTAGAATATGTCAGTTTGGGGAGGAAGTGACATCGGCCCGCTGGATGATCACCTGAAATCAGGCTCCTGACTCCAACCAGGGAATAAAGCTTATCTTTCATCATCCAATAAATTGGTTAGCATTCTCCCAATCACCTCTGTTTATAAGACTGCACTATGGCACATAAGTTGAAAACTACTGATATTAAGGAGACTGTTCACCAGTTTCATCGCATGGGAGGTGAGGCATCATTGAGGCCTACCTTATGGTCTGCATCACTGCAGCGGGAGCATGACAAGGAGACGCCCAAAAGTTCTGCCAGTGAGGAGGAGGACACTCAAACCGATCTACAAAGCTTGGTCTGTGATTTCAACCGATGTTTCAAACACTTCCGCTCTGAACTTAAAGAGATGAAAGGGGAGATTGCAACCAACATCCAAAACTTCCACAGGGACATAAAAGACCTTGGTACATGTATCAAAGAACTTGAAACCGACATAGAGGAGCAGGAGGAAGCTGTTCTCGACTTACAAACTAAATTCAACTCCCTGGTAGGGCAATATAAAGACTTTCAGTGTAAGCACAATGACCTTGAAAATAGAGGTCACCATAAAAACTTGTGATATATGGGAGTACCAGAAAATAGCAAGCAAGAAAATGTACCTCTGGTAGTACAACTTTGCTGACAGTTGCTAGGGGAAGACAAACACTCGCCAGATTTGGAACTAGATAAAGCTCACAGGGCATTAGGAACTCCTACTAACAATTGCCCAGGGGACGTAGTGGTTCATTTTCCTCAATATCTGGACAAAGTAAAAGTTCTGCAAAAGGGCTGAGCCTCTGGGGCACTTAAATATCAGGACGCATCTGTTGATGTCTACCAGGATCTTTCTACCTTTATTTTATCTAAGTGCCGGGATTTCAAACCAATGTTGGTGTTGTTGATCAAGAACCAGATCCAGTATCATTGGGCCTACCCTTTGATGCTCAGCTTCCCCTTAGTGGAGTAAGAACCACTGGACAAAAACACCAGAGGAAGCATGGAAGGTCCTGAGAGAGGCGAGTCTGGTCTCAAGCATTGCTCTCAGATAGAACAGTTAACGCCATCAGGCAAATCTGTGCGCTAGCAGCAACTACCTAATAAAGGCAGGAGATTGACCCAGAATACTATTAAGGAACACACTTGACTGTCAGTGGCTACTGCTTAATTTTGTCCCAGCATTTGTGTACATTTCTCTGCCACAGTTATTTTGTTCTAGTAGGGCAATAGAGTAGCCTGTCTTTAGCTATTCATGTTACCAGGAGGGCAGTGGGGTTTTTTATTTTCTCGGTTACAATGTAGGGATGATCTTGTGATATCATTCTAGTGTGAGACAATTTCTTTTCACTGGGAAGTTTCTATTTCCAGTTCGAGTGTAGTGAGTGAATGTGTTTTGAGGTTGGGGGGTTTTAAAGGGCAGGGATTTTTTGCTTTCTTTCTATCCCCGTCATAGTAACATAGTAAATGATAACAGATAAAGACCTGTACGGTCCATCCAGTCTGCCCAACAAGATAAACTAATTTTACATCCCTGGTGCTTTGGGAGATTATGGGATATCAGGGAGTCTGTTACTTCCTTTATTTGGGGTTTTGTTTTGTCCTAGCTGGGATTGGGATATTTTGGTTGGGGCCTAACAATTTGCTGATTTTATGGCTGTGACAATTTTGTGTTATGTGAGTGCATTATTTTGTATTTTATGAAATGACACTGACTTAAGGGTATTCTCTTTAAATGTTAAGGGCTTAAATTCACCCAGAAAACGCTATCTGTTTTTCCAGGAATTGGAACATCAGAAAGCAAATATAGGGCCTGATTCTATATTTGGCACAAAAAAAAATTGGCATGTATGGAAAACGCACCTACGTGTATTCTATAAACCATGCTTAAATTTAGGCACAGTTTAGAAGTGGAGGAGTGGCCTAGTGGTTAGAGTGGTGGACTTTGGTCCTGGGGAACTGAGTTTGATTCCCACTTCAGGCACAGGCAGCTCCTTGTGACTCTGGGCAAGTCACTTAACCCTCCATTGCCCCATGTAAGCCGCATTGAGCCTGCCATGAGTGGGAAAGCGCGGGGTACAAATGTAACAAAAAAAAAAATACGCGTATTGCCATCCACATGCCTAAAATGTATGCGCAGTCATTTACACCACTGAAAGGCTGGTATAAATGCCCACACCTAACTTTACTGCACGTAAATTTTAGGAATATCCACGACCTGCCCATGCTCCTTGCATAGCCCTGAGATCCACGCGGTAGAATTTATGCGGACTACTTTATAGAATACTCTTAGCAAATAGTGCACATAAATTCTAATTAGTGCTAATAATGGCTTGCTAACATCCAATTATTGGTGCTGATTGGCTTGTTAACCAGTTGAGTTGCACTTCAAGTCAGAATTCACTCTGATTTGCACGCACAACTCTAGTCGCACTGTATAGAATTTGCAGGATAGGGGTTATATAGGAAACTCACTGAAAATATGTAATGAACCATTGCTCCATCATAGATATTAACCTCAAATGTTGTTTGCTTCGGATCAGGATACTGAAAAGAAGGGAGTGGCCATGCTTTTCCAAAAGAACCTTAGGTTGCAGTCCAAAGGGTTAAATGTAACTTGGACAGATGCTGTTTACCTAGGTCCTCCTTGATTAGGTGAACTTGACTTTAGCAAACACATATGCTCTGAATGTTAAGCTGAATTTTTCACTACGTTAAAGGTTCAGTTGGTGCGGTTCATTAAAGGAGCCCTGACACTGGGGGTGACTGCAATGCTTATTTGGACCGATCTCTAGACGTGGGGGGATAACATCAGGGGGGACATAATAGGCACACTACAGCTTTGAAAGCTATGGTACAAGACTGGGCCTTTATGATGTATGGAAGGAGGATCATAGAACAGAGGGACTATATTTTTTCTTCTCCCCCCCCCCCCCCCATACACAAATTGACTATCTTCTTTTGGACAACTCTTTTAGGGGGAGGACTATGGGTGCTCACATTGGGGGTATAAATTGTTCTGATCATACCCTGTCTCTGGGAGAAGTCAGCCAACAGATTTTGGACTCTTAACAATAGTTTATTAAAAGACGGATATGTTGTGAAGGAATATATGATGTTGATAAAAGATTACCTGGATAACAATTTGATCTTGGGGCCACCTTTTCATGTTACATGTGATGTCATGAAAGCTGTCACAAGGGGTTCTTTTTTGAAATATGCTGTTAGGAAAAAAAGACAGAAGGAAGTTCTTAAGAGAAGCTACTTGGCTCAGATCTCCCAGGTAGAAGACACTCATAAATATACTGGCTCTAAGCATGTTTTGAGTGCATTTCAGGCCACTTGCCTCTCTCTGGAAGGTCTGTTTCAAGCTGAAAGAGAGTACAACTTGGAGAAGATTAAACAAAGGCATTATGAGTGAGTATACCAGGAAAGCTAGCTCCTTACTAGCCTTTCTGGAAGGCTTGAACACTAAGGATCCCTACATATGGGAGGATAACATATTTGATTACCTGTCTGACAGGGATCTGCCTGTTCTTACTCTAGAACAGAGTGAAGACTTAGATACAGAGATAACACCCATGGAGGTGATGCAGGCTATCAAGTCATTAGCTATGGCAGTGGTTCCCAAACCTGGTGCTGGAGGAGTGGCCTAGTGGTTAGGGTGGCGGACTTTGGTCCTGGGGAACTGAGGAACTGAGTTCGATTCCCACTTCAGGCACAGGCAGCTCCTTGTGACTCTGGGCAAGTCACTTAACCCTCCATTGCCCCATGTAAGCTGCATTGAGCCTGCCATGAGTGGGAAAGCGCGGGGTACAAATGTAATAAAATAAATCCCAGCCAGTCAGGCTTTCACGATATCCACAATGAATATTAATGAGAGAGATTTGCATGCACTGCCTCCACTGCATGCCAGTCTCTCTCATGAATATTAATTGTGGTTGTCCTGAAAACCTGACTAGTTGGGGTGCCTACAGGACCAGGTTTGGGAACCACTAAGCAATGGGTAAATCCCCTAGGCTAGACAATCTGACTATGGAATTTTTCAAGATGTTTACTGCTGACTTTTCTCCATTATTAGCAACCCTTATGAGCAAGGTGTGTAAAGGAGATCCTGTTCCCCCTACTATGTTAGATGCTTGGGTATATTTGAAAAGTAAGCCAGTGCTGGGCAGACGTCTACAGTCTGTGCCCTGAAAATGGCAATATAACAGTGCAATAGGGAGAAGTGCTCACATGGCAATATGTCAATGTTCAAATCTAATACAAGCAAATAAAAAGAAAGAAAAAACAGGGACATCAGACTAGTATCCAAATCGGGCTATTTAATCTCTTCTAGCTCTAGCTGTTTCAGATCCCAGTCTCCATAAAGAGTCAATCATTTGCCCCAACTGTTTAATCTCAGCACAATAATACATAATAGGTTCTAGGAACTTTATTATTAACCACAAAAAAAGTTTCTTAAAAAGAGATGTAGGGATAAAACGTATATAGAATGGAAACAAAGCAATCACTTATCTGCTACTTCAGAACTGCACTTTAGCAGCAATAAAGTATCCAATACCTATGAAGTCCACTGTTGGCATTTCAGTCAAGTGACTTGAATCTGGGGTTATCAAAAGGAATCATTAAAATTGTCTTAATCAGCAAACCACGCCATCATCTTGATGTCAGGTTCAAGATGGCAAATGACAATGGCAGTTCAAGACTAAGTATGTATATGTTGGGCATACTGGATGGGCTATGCAGGTCTTTATCTGCTCAAAAGGAGTAGAGAAGATCCCTAGGAATAAAAATATATAAAAGTTTATTGAGAGGCCAATAGTACAACTTGGCATGGTGCCATGTTTTGACAATCTAATTCCTGCATCAGGAGTCTGTGCATCTGATAAGCACTATTGTCTCTCAATTGTATAACCCTCTGTAAAATTAATCAGTTTGGTGTGTAACCAAGAAATATTGCAAGCATAAACATATGTCACGTTGATAAAGAAGGACTAAAACCTCTGCCAATGCTGCTCTAAGAAAGTGTTGTCATCTACTACGTTCCTGTGGGACTCATTTTCAAAGCACTTAGGCTTACAAAGTTCCATAGGTTGCTATGGAACTTTGTAATTCTAAATGCTTTGAAAATATGCCTTAATGGAGCTTACTTTTTAAGCATATGGACATCTCAAAATGCCCAAATTAATGTCCATGTGCTTAGAACGTCCAAATCCCAAGTTTGCAAAGGCAGAAAAGCGACTGGGTGTCCCTAACGTGACTTTTACTATAAGGTGGCACAAGCAGCAATGGAGTAGTTTCAGAATCATCTCTATAAACTTTAGATTAGTATTGAGCAATGCCAGGCAGGGGTGATCACACTGGGTTTCCTGATGTGGCTCCCCAAGAGTAGTTGATTGCTCACAAGAGACATTTGCCCTACCACTTATATTTAAAATATGGGATACTATGGGAGTTGTGCCTGGTTTTCAGTTATCAAGACACTTCCATTTGCAATAATCCTTTGTTTCAGCATGGGATGACCTGCCATTTTCAGGGCCCGGAGTAAACTTAATCTATCCAGATGGGGACAATTTTTTTACTTTTAAGATGTTATCGTATGACTGCCAGCTTCCACAAGCACATCATTACGCATACTTACAACTTATGCATCTCTTGAATGACAAAACATTTACCCCCTGTTTACTAAACTGTGCTAGCGGCTGCCCTGCGCTAATGCCGACACAACCCATTCAGCGCCGTAAACAGGGGGGTTAAACCGTGGTTGACAGGGGAACCTATTTTCTTGTAAGGATTTTTTTATTTTACAAAGCATTTGGTGGGCACACAATATGTGATGAAAAACATTACTTGCAGACAGGTGGACCCAGCCTCCTACCTCTCCCTACCTGTTACAATTGTGGAGGAAACTGCGAGCCCTCCAAAACTCACCAGAAAACCACTGTGCCCACATATAGGTGCCCCCTTCACCCCTAAGGGCTATGGTAGTGGTGTACAGTTGGGGGTAGTGGGTTTTGGGGGGCTCAGCAGACAATGTAAGGGAGCAATGGTGAGATGTGTACCTGGGAGCATTTTATGAAGTCCACTGCAGTACCCCCTAGGGTGCCCTATTGCTGTGCTGGGGTGTCAGGGGGACCAGTCTACTAAAAATGCTGGCTCCTCCTACATCCCGATGGCTTGATTTTGTACGTTTTGCACTTAGACTTTTTTTTTTATGGACCCAGAGAATGTCACATCCATTCTAACCACCAGTCACCAAACTGGAGACTTCTTTATAATGTTCTACTTCATGTATGATGCACTATTTTCCAACCCCCATCTTTCTTTACTATCAGCCACATGAAGGAATTTCTGGCTGGTCACAAACTCTAATGGAACCTCCCGTTGCTAGGGCAACTCAGCTACCTGGTATAACTTGTTACAAATGTAATTTACTGAGAAAAGGTATGACAAGGACACCAATTGCAAGCCTCCAGCACATATGAAAGACCCAATTACAAGTCTCCAGCACAAATGCAGCACCTATGATTGGTCTAGGGTAGAGGAGAAGTGGATGCTCACCACAGCCTATAAAACAATGCTGCAGACAAATGAACTCTGAAAAACTAGCCATGCTTGGAAAGTTTGTTTCAGATCCGTCCAGTGGCCTATTTTTTCCCGAAGGGGGTGCTCTCCCCCCTTCGTAGAAACTAATTATTTACAGCTAAGAATCTTTCTTTCATTCATGCTTTCTTTCTTCCTTTCTCTCTGTTCTGTGACCTTTGTATGAGGAATAAACTTTCCTTCCTCCTTTTTCTCTTCTCTATATAATTAATCTGATTACTTATAATTACCAGAGGTACTGATGTTAAATTTTGTAAGTTTGTTACAACTTGCAACTGATATCTGATGCTGTGCTGGTGGATGAGTAATAAAATACTTTTTTCTCTAATTCCTGTACAACCTTTTTGTAATATGTTTAGAGAATAGCAAACCAAATGCGCGGCCTAGTACAAAGGAAGGGAACCTTAAGAACTAGAGGCACAAGGAAACACCACCGCTTCAAAGAGCCCCTTGACTTGATTGGTTGCATTACAGGATTAATCAATGTATCAGTCTCTATAACAGGTTTCATTGCTTTCCCAAAGTTATTCTTTTGAAATTCAACCTTAATCCACTCACTCTTAATCCAAGTCCAGAACAATAGCAGGCAACAAATGTAGAGAGTGAGGAACTGGGCTCAATTATGTATCCTTCAACCACAGCCCATTGCAGATTCCTGAACTGAGCCAATTATCACAAAGGAGTCTATAGGGTGCTGGAGCCCCTGCTTTTTCACCTCCTCATAATCTAAATTAAAAATTCTATGTCTGATCTTCAAGGCCCTGAAAGGAAATGGCCCCGAGAATCTGAAGAATAGGATGATCCTCCACACACCACCAAGGACACTAAGGTCCTCCCAAGGACTTTCACTAACTACACCCTCTCCAAAAGACATTACACGATGTGATACCCACAAGCGAGCCTTCTCCAGAGTAGCCCCCACACTCTGGAATGCATTGCCTGAAAGGCTTAACACAAGACTATCTCTACTTCAGGACGCAGGTGAAAGCTTGGCTCTTCAACCAAGCCGTTAATGGAAGAAGTAACTAACTTGTTAGTGTCACTCACACACACAAGGATTGACTCGGGCTGCACATACTGCAATGGGACATGTTTATCCACTCCTAGCCTAACTGTGATCATATTTAACCATCTCTCTGATCTCATGTGCAACTTTCTTCAAATCAGTCACCTTACTTTCAAATGCTTCCTACTTTCTTACTCATCTATATGTTACAACTTTGCCTTACCCTTCACTACCAATTATAATATTCTATTACGTATGCAAGTAGTATACCATGCCGCTTGAATATTTTTACTGCTGTAATTGCCTATTGCTCATGTTTGATCTATTCTTACTGTACACCACCTTGAGTGAATTCCTTCAAAAAGGCGGTAAATAAATCCTAATAAATAAATACATCTTTTAGCTTTTTTTTTCTTGTTTTTTTACTATCAAAAATATGCTGCCAGTCAAAGGAAAGCATCAACCAGGACTTACATCTTATCTCCCCAACTTCAGATCCAGCTACACTTCAGAGTCAGTCCAGGATTTATTTTATTTGTTGATTTTATTTTTATATAGGCTTTCCCGAAGTGACTGCAAAATAGCTTACAATATAAAAATTATGTACAATTGAAATCTAAGGCAAGTCCCAGTGTATGGCCAGATATGGTAAAGGGGACTACTCATATAAATCATATATTGGTTTGGGATCAGTGCCGGGATCGAGAGATGCCGGGAGGCTGTAGGCAGTTTTACCACACATGCCACATTCCTAGAAAGCATCACATCTCTGCAAGAGCCCTCCTCCAGAAGAATGAAAATGGATGCTAGCAGTTTTATGAGTGACTTTTATGGAACTGTGTCTTCTTTGAAGGCTGTTGTTAATGAATTGGACAGTTATTTATGTTTGAGTGATACAGATGATGTTTTGATTTCTTGGAAAAACAAGCAAAAGTGCTGGCCAAAACTGGCAAAACTTGCACAGGGGATCCTGTGCATTCCTGCTACCTGCATATCATGTGAGAGGACATTTTCTGTTGTCGGAAGGACTGTGGAATACAGGAGAGCTAGACTGAGATTGTTGATTATTTATTATTCAGGGCATAATTAAGAGCATAAGAACACAAGCATTGCCGTACTTGGACAGACCGAAGGTCCATCAAGCCCAGTATCCTGTTTCTAAAGTTGCCAGG
Source organism: Microcaecilia unicolor (assembly GCF_901765095.1). NCBI lineage: Eukaryota > Metazoa > Chordata > Amphibia > Gymnophiona > Siphonopidae > Microcaecilia > Microcaecilia unicolor. Next base: position 233,784 of record NW_021963031.1, on the reverse strand, counting down.
CCTGGTCACAAGAACCTGGCAAGATCCCAGAAGATTAAAACAGATTTTATGCTGCTTATCCTAGAAATAAATTCTGGATTTTCCCAAATGCATCTTAATAATGGCATATGTGCTTTTCTTTTAGGAAATTAGCCAAACCTTTTTTAAACCCTACTAAGCTAACTGCTTTTACCACATTCTCTAGCAACGAATTCCAGTGAATTGAGTGAAGAAATATTTTTTCTAATTTGTTTTAAATGTAAAAACGGTAACGGAATTCAAACATGCGTGGGATATGCATAAAGGAATCCTGTGCAGAAGGAATGGATCCTCAGAACCTTAGCTAAAATTGGGTAGCGGAGCAGGTGGGGGGAAGAGGGGTTGGTGGTTGGGAGGTGTGGATAGTGGAGGGCAGACTTATACGGTCTGTGCCAGAGCCGGTGATGGGAGACGGGACTGGTGGTTGGGAGGCGGGGAATACTGCTGGGCAGACTTATACGGCCTGTGCCCTGAAAAAGACAGGTACAAATCAAGGTAAGATATACGCATATGAGTTTATCTTGGGCAGACTGGATGGACCGTGTAGGTCTTTTTCTGCCGTCATCTACTATGTTACTATGTATATGCTGTACAGTCCTTTCAGTCAATAAGGTAGACCACTCCAGGTTTGGTGTTCTGAACCAATTAATTTGTGACCCGCTGAGTGAAAAAGTATAAAAAATGGGTATGTGACTTATTTATACTACAAGATAGGATATCAACTGCATAATCAAGTTGTGAAAAATTTACATACTCCTTTTTTTTTTGTTACATTTGTACCCTGCACTTTCCCACTCATGGCAGGCTCAATGCAGCTTACATGGGGCAATGGAGGGTTAAGTGCAGTGGTGTGCTGGAGCAGGCTCTCACAGGCTCGCAAGAGCCGGTTGTTAAGTTTTTAAGAATTTTGGGAGCCGGTTGTTAAAGTAAGGCCCTCCATGGCTACTTTAACAACTGGCTCCCAAAATGTGGGCTTGGGCCCCCTGCTGAATTATCTTTTACTTTGCTGGTGGGGATGCTGAGCCCTGCCAGCCAAATAAATAGACTACTGCTGCTCCCCACTCCTTGTTTCCAGCTCTGGGCAGCAGGCTGGGACTTCTCGAGCATGTGAGAGAAGTTTCAGCATGCTGCTCAGAGCAAGACGTTGGGAGTGGTGGCTGCCAGCAAAGGTATGCCTAGCATGTCCGCACGAAGGGAGGGAGGAGAGAGAGAGGCATCGATCCCAGTGGTTCTGCGCCTGAGCCGGCACCCCAGCTTTTCCCAGTGTTGACCCTCGATGAGCACATCCAGGCCTTGCTCCCTGAGCTGCTGGATGGCCTCATGCAATGGTGTGCATCGGCATCGTGGGTGCTTGTGCCTACCCTGCCTCCCATTGCGGCCCCGCCTGGCCTTCAAACTGTAGTGCGGCCCTGGTGTCAACTGTCACCCAAGCCTGCACTCCTTTGACATCAGTAGAGGAAGCTTCGCCGGAGTCGAGGTGGGAACCGGCTTCTTGATGCTGTTCTCGAGGACGTGGGTCCTCTGCATTGAGGCAAGTTCAGTCTGGACACTCCCATTAGGAAGTATTGTCTGACACCAAGGAGGAGCGCTCATTGGATTCAGAGGAGGATCCAAGGTATTTTTCCTCAGACGAGTCCTATGGAATTCCCTCTGAATCCTCCCCTCCACCTGAAAGGAGAAAGTCTCCTCCAGACAGCCTTTCATTTCCATCTTTTGTGAAGGAAATGGCTGATGCCATTCCATTTCCTTGGAAGCCATATTACCCTTCTTACTGCCTCCAAAAAGGACGAAGAGATGGTCAGAAAGACAAAATTAATTCATCACCTCCAAATGCCTGAGAAGAGCCCATCTCACATTGAGGCAGCGAAGAGCCTGGAATTGCTTGGGGTAATCTTCCCGGTGAAAAGTCGGCAAATGCAGAGACTGCCCCAAATGGAAACGAGAAACCACCTTGGGCAAAAACGAAGGAACTGTCCTAATCGATACCCCCGCCTCCATAAAACGCAGGAAGGAGTCTCTGCAAGAAAGAGCCTGCAACTCTGAAATTCTCCGAGCCAAAGTAATGGCTACTAGGAAAATCGCCTTCAAAGTAAAATCCTTAACTGTAATCCCTGATAAGGGTTCGAAAGGAGGACGCTGAAGTGCTTTGAGAACTAGATTAAGGTTCCAGGATGGCAGAACTGGCACGTGTGGAGGATGCAACCGATTTACGCCCCTCAAAAAACGAACCACATCCGGATGGGAGGCGATTGACGCCCCCTGAAGCCGGCCTCTAAAGCATGCTAGAGCTGCCACCTGCACCTTAAGAGAACTCAACGAGAGTGATTTCTGTACACCCTCCTGAAGAAATGTGAGGATAACCGATACCTAAGCCGCTGACAATCCCGAACTCGCACACCACGAATTGAAGGTACGCCACACCCTAGCGTAAGCTATCAAGGTGGATATTTTCCAAGCCTGAAGCATTGTAGCGATAACCGCGTCTGGATACCCTTTCCTTCTCAATCCTCCATCATGACTGGTCACTGCAGCAAGAGACCATCCTGCGCCTGGAGCCGGAGAGGACAATCGAACAGGAGCCTGACCATATCCGCGTACCAGGGACGTCTGGGCCAATCCGGGTCCACCAGGATCACTCGACTGGGATGACTGGCAATGCAAGTCAGTAACCTGCCCACCATAGGCCACAGGGGAAAGGCATAGAGCAGGCCCCTGGGCCAAGGTTGTAGAAGAGCATTGATGCCTTCCGAGCCCAGCTCTCATCCCCTGCTGAAGAAACGGGGAACCTTCGCATTGAATGCGGCGATCGAAGGCCACAGGGGAGAGTGTCCACTCCCCTGGCTCCAACTGGTGGCAACTGAGAAAGTGCGCTTGCACATTCTGTGACCCTGCTATATGAACCGCCGTCAAGAGAGAGAGATGACTCTCTGCCCAACAGCAGATCAGGGTCACCTCGCGCACTAGTGGTGCACTCCTGGTGCCCCCCTAATGGTTCACGTAGGTGACCACCATTGCATTGTCCGAGAGAACTTGAACTGGGCAACCATGGACAAGATACAGAAACTCCCGAAGGGCCAGACGAATCACCCGCAACTCCAAGCGGTTGATGGACCAAGACGCCTCCGTCAAGATCCAAATGCCCTAGGCCGTCTGTTGGAGGCAATGAGCCCCCCAACCAGACAGCGACGCATCCGTGGTCACGTGGCCCGACACCAGATTCTTTTGAATGAACCACCAGTGCATGATTGTGTGCAGACGGGTCGAACATGGCATCCAAACCTCGTAATCCTCCGAGAGAGGAGACCAACGTCTCAGAAGGTGCCACTGCAGTGGGCGCATGTGAGCTCTGGCCCACTTTACGACGTCCAAGGTGGAGGCCATGGAACCCAGAACTTGTACATAGTCCCAAGCCCACGGGTTCAGAGTTTGGAACAGAGCTCACAACTGACCCTGCAACCGCTGTGCTCAAGCTGAAGGAAGATAAACTATCCCTGTTCGGGTATCGAAGCACACTCCCAAGTATGCCAGCGTCTGGGAGGGCGTAAGGCTGCACTTTGGGAAGTGGATAACCCAAACAAGCGATTGAAGCAACCCGACCACTCTGTCGGTTGCCTGTCGACTCTCCTCAAAAGAAGACGACCGCACAAGCCAGTCGTCTAGATAAGGATGGACTTGAATCCCTTCCTTTCTGAGATAGGCCGCCACTACAAGGACATTGCAACAAGTCTGAGGTGCTGTGGCTAGGCCAAAGGGCATCGCTTTGAATTAAAAATGATGACCGAGTACTGCAAAGCACACAAAACGCCTGTGGGGAGGCCAAATTGGAATGTGTAAATAGGCCTCTTTGAGATCGAGAGACGTCAAAAACTCCCCTGGCTGTACCACTGCGATCACCGAGTGGAGGGTTTCCATGTGGAAATGCCGAACCCGTAAGGACCTGTTGACGCACTTGAGATCTAGGACGGGTCGCCAAGAACCACCCTTTTTTGGCACCACAAAATAAATGGAGTATCGACCACACCCTCTTTCTGCTGGGGGTACAGGCTGGACGGCTCCCAGTCGTTGTAAGTTGAGGAGGGTGAGGAACTGCCCACACCTTGGCGGGAGATTTGCAAGGAGATTCCAGAAACGAGCCTACTATCGGATGAGCCAATTCCAACTTGTAGCCGCCTCTGATAACCTCCAAGACCCATCCGTCGGATGTTACCCTGGTCTACTCCACCAGGAATAGGAACAGCCTGTCTCTAATAACCGGCTGGAGATGGACCAGGGCCCCATCATTGGGTGGACCTGGCTGCGGGCTGGTTTCTGTTACCGGAAAGGAAGGCCCGCCTGTCACCTAGAAAAGGCTGAGGTCTCTGAGAAGACCTTGCTCTCTAAAAAGAGGCCCCGTGACCTGGACGGTAACGACATGTATCCCTAAACTTAGGTCTAGGTTCCGCCAGTAGCACAAATTTGGACCTGTCCTCCGGGAGGCGCTGGCCCTTAGAGTCACTGAGGTCCTTCACAATCTGTTCTAAGTCTGTCCCAAACAAAAGCTTTCCCCTAAAAGGAAACCTTGCCATCAGTGACTTAGAGGCCACGTCTGCAGCCCGATGTCGCAACCACAGCCAGCGACACGCGGTGACCGCTAGGGAAACCTCCTTCGCTGAAGCCCTCAAAAGATCATAAAGAAGATCCGCAAGGAAGGCTAAACCGAACTCTAAGGCTGGCAAAACAGCCACGAGGTCCTCCGGAGAGAAGGCTTTCTATACCCACGATAAGCATGCCTGCGCCGCATAGGAGCTACAAACTGAAGCTTGCAGGGAACAGGCCGCTACTTCAAAGGACAGCTTCAAGTAAGTCTCCAACTTACGATCCTGAGGGTCCTTGAGCGCCATGCCACCCTCCATAGGGAGAGTGGTTTTCTTAGTGACTGCTGTGAGTAATGAACCTTCAGCAAGTCTAAGTCAGCAGCCGGCAGCGCATAAAGACGCAACATAGCTCTAAGCAACCTTAAGTCTACTGTCCGGCGTATCCCACTGTGCCGAAATAAGGATTTTCATGGCCTCATTCACATGAAAGGAACGAGGTGGTCATTTGGTGCCAGACATAATAGAGGGCACTGGATCTGTTCCCCCTGACAATTCAGGGGGTGAAATGGCCAAAACCTCAAAAGCCCTAATAATCATGGAGGGAAGCTCTTCCCTGCGAAAAAGGCAGAGTGACCTCATCTGCCAAATCCAATGATTCTGAGGGAGAGCCTGGAGACAAAACTGGGCCATCTGTGTCAGATAGCTCCTCGGGATCCAAAATCTCCACCCGGGGACGTTATGACAGGAAAGACTGAGAGGCTGCAGCAACTGAAGTTTGCTGAGGAAGAGACGGGGCTGCCCGAAGAGAAGCTCCTGACTTCTTCAGAAGAAAGGCATTGTGCATTAATAAAACAAAATCCATGGAAAAAGGAACTGAAAGGGACTCCCCTGCTCCCTCTAAATTGCTTTCCTCCATCGGAGCCTGTGCCACAGAAGCATGCTGTGCCTCCTGTCTGTCAACCGCCACGTGCGGATCTGGTTGCACCTGAGAGGAAAAAATGGCGCCTGCCAACGCGCACTGCACTAACTGCCCTGAGGAAATCGCCAAAACTATCCCCTGCGCTTCCGACTCACCGGACACCTGAGGGGAACACCAGCTGTTTTTTTACTCAGGAGAGAAAGGCAACACCTGATCAGGCCCACAGCCCTGGGCGAAGGAGGAAAAGTAGGGGGAGACTGGGAGGGACCGGGCACCACCAGGTGTACACCAGAAGCTACAAGCAGCCACCAGTAGCCAGATCAAACCAGAGCTGCACAGAGTTGTCCCTCCACCTGCTAGATAGAGAGAATACTGAGGTTTACTTGGCTGCACAGGTCCACATATAGCAAACCTCGGAAGTTCTCTCTATCTCCACCTGCTGGTAGAGGGACACAACCCACAAGTCTCTGGATTGATCCGTGGGACGCTATGGAAAGAGCATTAAGACAATTCACAGTTAGGATATGCTCACAGGCTACTGCAGAACACATTTTGTGGTATTTTACCTGTATGTGTGCACTAACCCATGTATTACCTATATTTTAAAACTATTTTTTTTGGAGGGGACGTGTCATGGACAGAGAATGGGCATTTCTGTGGTATCCAGCTGCATATTAGGCTTAGTGCATGCTACCTGGATAATGTAGGGTTAACGTGGGAGCACTTAGCACCTGCTAAATAGGAGGCAGTAAGTGCACCTGCGTTCATTTTTTGCTTATACTGCAAGCTAATGGGAAGATTAGTGCATGACTTGCAAATTAAAAAAAAAAAGTGCAGTGTTAAATGTGGGAGTCCAGCATTACAACACAGAAAGCCCAGACTTTACTATACTTTAGTAAAAGGGCCCCAAAATTCCAACAAAAATCTCAAAACACAAATGTGTCCCATTGATTTATTTTTCTGCCAAGCATAATAGGATACCATGATTTTTTTGTAAAATTTTTGTATTGTCTCTCTACGTGACCATACGTCATTGTTTGTTTTACATTCTTTATGTTTTTTGATTTGTATAGACTCCTGATGCAGGCCAGTACGGCCGAAACACAGCTGTGTCGAGTCCCTTTCACCCTGCTACAGTTTGGCTAATAAAGTTGATTCTTCATTTTTACATCCAAAGTGTCGCCTTTTTTATGTAATTTTTTGATTTTGATGGATTCATCTTTTAAATACATATCTTATGATTAATTTTAAATTTTGACGTTTTATATATATATATATATAATTTTTATGTTTTTTGTTTTTTTACTTTTGTTGGTCATCTTTACTGTTTTGTTTCTTCTTCAAGCATAATAGGATACCATGATTTTTTCGTAAAATGTGGTCACCCCATCTAGTGGCCGTATCTTGCTTTTAAACCTGATTCTGTTTCACAAGCTCCAAGGAGAAGACTCTGTTGAAGGAAGATGGGTGCATAATTTAACTTAATTTCACAGATTTTGTGACCGTAGGAGATGGAAGAAAATGAGTACGTGGTTAAGCAACACTGTGAGAGATTAACCACCCTGAAATGCTGTCCAGATATTTTACTTCATGATTATGATCAGAAATGTGAAAATGTTGCCAGGAAGTGTATTTTGGATAAGGTGAAATTGGAAGTTACAAGGTGTGCAGCCTTTAGGTACTGTGGGCTGTATTTACAGAATTTGATACACCAGGAAATAAGAAATCAGAATCGCTCTTCACATTTTGGAAAGATAGTTACAGCAATATTTATTAGGAAGCAACAAAAGTGGTAAGGTCAAGCAATTGGGCTTCATGTAGTGGGAAGTACATGCTTTGTGGTTTATTTTCCTTTTATGATGTGATTTTGTTCATATTGATGATTTTAATTGCATTGATATTTAAATAATGGGATGCATAGTATCAAGAACATATAAATAAATAAAATTAAACTCTAAAAAAAATGATGGATGTTTCAGAACACAGCCAGACTGTCAGCTGTCAACACAGAGAGTCCAGAAGGGAGCGTCATCAAAGAGAAGAAAACACCAGTGCAGAGGCAGCATCATAAAGTACGTCAGTTCTTGCCAAGGTGTAAGGACTTCAAACTAGTGGTGTATCCATGGGGGGTGGGCCTTGGGGGACAACTTCACTGCTCAGGCAGCACGGGCAGGAGCTCCAACAGCAAATCTCTTCAGCTGGCAGGGCTTGGGCATCCATGCCAGCAAAGGTATGATTTGTAATGCCGCCACCACTGCGGGTGGCAGGCAGGCTGAAAGGAAAGCATAGAAACATAGAAATATACTACTACTACTACTTGACATTTCTAAAGCGCTACTAGGGTTACGCAGTGCTGTACAATTTAACATAGAAGGATTTAACATAATTTAACATAGTGGCCCATCCAGTCTGCCCATCCTCGGTAACCAGTAACTCTTCCTTTCCTAAGGGATCCCACATGCCTGTCCCACGCTTTCTTAAATTCTGACACAGTCCTCATCCATGACATAGTAAACATAGTAGATGACGGCAGAAAAAGACCTGCACGGTCCATCCAGTCTGCCCAACAAGATAAATTCATATGTGCTACTTTTTTATTTGTACTGTCCTCTTCAGTGCACAGACCATATAAGTCTGGCCAGTCCTATCCCCACCTCCCAACCACCAACCCCGCCTCCCAACCACCAGCTCTGGCACAGACCCTATAAGTCTGCCCAGCACTATCCCCGCCTCCCAACTACCAGTCCCACCTTCCACCACCAGCTCTGGCACAGACCGTATAAGTCTGCCCAGCACTATCCCCACCTCCACCACCTTTTCCATGAAAGAGTATTTTCTTATATTTCTCCTAAGCCTATTTCCTCTTAACTTCATCGTATGCCCCCTCATACCTGAGTTTTCCTTCATTTGAAAAAGGCTCATCTCCTGTACATTAACGCCACTTCACGAGGCGGTTACTTGAAGTCTCAGCAGCCATTTTGAATAAAGCACAGTGGTAGCTGGCAGGAAAGAGTGGGGTTCCTTCCTGCTCTGAAGAAGCCACTAGACCACCAGGGAGCATTAAGGTAGGTTCAGGAAGGGCACCCTTAGGCTCAGTGGGGTGGGAAGGGGAGGGCATGGTATGGTATGGCTCGGCACCTTGAGGCTAGAGAGGGAAAGAGGGAAGAGTCTTCTGAGTCTTGGACCCCCCCCCCCCCCCCCATCCCTGTAAACATACATTTTTTAAAAAATAACATTTTCTCAGAAGGGGCAGGGCTAGCTGGGGCAGACAAGGCAAGGAGTTGGGGGTGGGGCTAGGCAAGAGCTAGGGGGGCCCCACTGAACTGGTCTGCACAGGGCCTCGTAATTGCTAAGATCGGCCCTGCTTGCCATAGAGGCAAAAAAATCAAAGTAATAACTTTTTCAGATATATTAGAAGCAGAGAGAAACCTGTGAGGGTGTCAGTGGGACCATTAAATCAAGGAGTAAAAAGGACACTCAGGGAGACACGGCTATAGAAGAGAGACTACATTAATTCTTCACTTCAGTCTTTACCAAGAAAGATTTAAAGGAGCTACCTTTGCCAGAAATGGTGTTCAAGGGAAGAAATGGAATAAATCTCGGTGAACTTGAAAGACATACTCTGCCAAATCGACAGTTAAAGAGTGATAAATCACCCCAGGGTATTGAAAGAGCTCATAAATTACATTTCTGATCTATTATTAGTGATCTGTAATCTGTCTTTAAAACTGACTGTGGCATCTGAAGATTGGAAAGTGACTAAAGCAGGGGTGGGCCCACAACCCAGTCCGATTTTCAGAATTTCCCCAATGAATATACATGAGATCTATTTGCACGCACTGCCTCCACTGAATGCAAACAGATCTCATGCATGTGAATTCTGGTCACCATATCTTACAAAAAAAAAAAAAGCAGAATTAGAAAAAGTTATTTGAAAAGCAACCGAAATGATTAAGGGGATGAAATCCCTCTCATATGAGGAAAGGCTTAAAAGCAGTGGTGTGCTGGAGCCGGCTCGCACCAGCTCTGCAGAGCCGGTTGTTAATTTTTGAACTATTTTGCGAGCCGGTTGTTGTGCTGTCAGCAGGGACTTGAAGGCTTTTTTTTCACAAATTGCATTGTCCCCTGCCCCCCCAGAACACTTGCACCATCTGAATTCCTGATTCTCTCTCCCCTGCTGCTGCCCTTCCCTACCTATACACTAAAACAGAAACACAATAGCAGAAAGCAAGCTAAAGAACTACAATGTGGCCAAGCGGAGCTAAGCCAGGGCACGAGTCCCCTCCCCAGCACATTTTGCGAAACCTAGACTGCATTCAACTGCTTCCTTTGCCTTTTAAGTTTATACTTTAGAATATTACAAAGCTTAAAACGATGACCGTGTCCAATGTGTTTTAATACAGTTTATTTTTTTGCTGCCTTTGCAAGCAACCTAATAATATACAGTAGTCGAAAGACTCCAAGCAGGAAAATTTTCATATTTACACGTCTACTTATAAAAATTGGGTGTTACAGCAGTGAAAACTTAAAGGGCTGGGCCTCGACAATAAAAATTGGGTGTTAAGGCAATGAAAACCAAAGGGCAGGGCCTCGGCCATATCATACGCTACAGCTCCTGATCTCGCCACCGCAGTGTCTGGGTGACCTTCAGTGAAAGGGACATTTATACCAGCGCGCCCGCGCGCACATTCCAGCACTTCCGCCGCCGCTCCGTCCCACACCTGGAACGTCACCTGCAAAGTGCACCGACAACCGGCTGTACCCCAGAGCCTCTAGCCAACTCTGCAATCGCCAGTTCATAATGTTCCCTCGCTTACCGTTTCTGAGGAGCGGGGTAGAGGAAGCCCTCGCCAGCGGCACGAGCTTCCGCCAGGCGGCCCTGCAGAGATGCATCGCTGCGCTGTCCGCGAGCACAAAACGAGCCTGTGCAGTGTTAAAGAGACTGAGCAGCTGTCAGGGGAGCCTGAGGAGTGGTAGGCGCGTGCCGGAACGCAAGAGCAATGTGCGAACGTCAAGCGTCTCGCGCACGTCCAGGCTCTACCGCTCTACTCGCCTCGCTTCACTCGAAGAGGCGGGGGCACAAGGGGCTTGGTTTTTGCCCTATTAGGAAGGGGGCCGTCCCCACTCTCACCAATCAGCGTAGGAGAAAGCGCTGAGGCGTTACCTGAAGAACACCTGAAGGGCGCGAGGCAACAGGAAGCAGGAGAAGGCGGTGGTGGGTTCACGGACGGTGGAGATTTGGACTTTGGAACACTACTACTACTAACTAGCATTTCTAAAGCGCTACTAGGGTTACGCAGCGCTGTACAATTTAAACATAGAAGGACAGTCCCTGCTCAAAGAGCTTACAATCTAAAAGACAAGAAAACAATCTAAAGACAAGTGAACAATCTAGAGGACGAGTGAACAGTTAGTCTGATAGGGTGGATAGATTGGGGTATTTTATATATCTCGAGTGGTTAGGCGCCGAAGGCAGCATTGAAGAGGTGAGTTTTAAGCAGAGATTTGAAGATGGGTAGGGAGGGGGCATGGCGTATGGGTAAAGGAAGATTGTTCCAGGCATGGGGTGAGGCAAGGCAGAATGGGCGGAGTCTGGAGTTGGCAGTGGTGGAGAAGGGTACTGAGAGAAGGGCCTTGTCCTGTGAGCGGAGGTTACGGGCGGGAACATAGGGGGAGATGAGGGTGGAGAGGTAGTGAGGAGCCGCAGACTGAGTGCATTTGTAGGTAAGGAGGAGGAGCTTGAATTGTATGTGATAACTGATCGGAAGCCAGTGAAGTGATTTGAGGAGAGGGGTGATATGAGTATATCGGTTTTGGCGGAATATAAGACGTGCAGCAGCGTTCTGAACTGAATGAAGGGGGGATAGATGGCTGAGTGGGAGGCCGGTGAGGAGTAAGTTGCAGTAATCAAGGCGAGAGGTAATGAGAGCGTGGACGAGACTAAACATTTCTAGAGCGCTACTAACACTACGGTAGTAAAACGACCTTGTGCTTCTTAGTACATAATTGCACAAGTAACGGAAAAGATTTTTGGTTTTAGCCGTCTAGTCTCCTCCGATTCTGAGACCTACTTGAACTGCCTATTTTATAAATTATTTTTTTCTTTTAACCACTTTGTATATTGCTTTGGCAACACATGGGGAAACGATCATACTAATAAACGTAAGGGAATTATAGTTGAGGGACCCTAAGCACTAGCACTTTAGTTTAGTGCCAACTAGGAGATTTTTTTCTACATAATAAGTATCATCATAGACTTGCTTCTCACGGGTTTCCCACTAGAGAGTTGCACGGGGACAGAAATCTTACCCATCCCCGCCCGTCCCCACTGGAATCTTACCCGTCCCCACCCATCCCCATTGGAATCTTACCCGTCCCCACCCATCCCCGCAAAAATTTAAACCATCCCAACCCATCCCCACCCGTCCCCGCAATAATTTAACCCATCCCCACCCATCCCTGTAAGAATTTAACCCATGCCCACCCATCCCCATAAGAATTTAATGGTACATAAAAGAAAATTCCAGTCAGCTCCCTCAGTCTCTCTCTGGATTTGAGCCACAGCACTGTAGGCAAGGAAGGAACGGAAGTTGGAAGTTGGAACACTCTGGTGCGCACATGTAAGATTTGTCTCTGATTCACTGGCAGTGTGTGCTGAGAGGTCGCCACTTGCACGCGCCAGTAGGTCAGGTGACATCTGATTCTCGTGCCTGTGTCAGAGCTGAGGTCTGTGCACCAGCCTGAGAGCAAAGAGGATTAATAGTAACATAGTAAGTGACAGCAAATAGACCTGAACGGTCCATCCACTCTGCCCAATAGTCACACTCATGATCAATTCATCATTAAATCAACAAGTGTGATATGATATACTTGATTATGGTCTTTCTTTCGTGTTTCTGGAACAAAGACCACAGAAGTCTATCTGGCCCCATCCTTATGTTACAACTGCTGGAGTTGCCATCGAAGCCCACTCCAGCCTATTCATGTTCTCATTTGTGGGACACAGACCATAAAAGTCTGTCCAGCACTGTCCTCATGTTCCAGCCACTGAAGTTACTGTCTAAGCCCTTTCCAGCCCATCCTACACCAGATTGCCATGTATGAGACACAGACCATACAAGTCTGCCAGGTATCAGCCCTAGTTCATCACAGCCAGAGTCGCCATCTAAGCGTCACTTGACACATCCACACACATGCAGCCATTTAAGGTTAGGTTTTTTATAACTTCCATTTTCTAATTAGAGATCCTCTGTGTTCATCCCATGCCTTTTTGAATTCCGTCATCATTTGTGACTCTACCACCTCCTTAATGGAAGACTTTCCACATTTATGCTGTTAAAGCAAGGAGGAAGAGGAGGAGGAGGAGGAGACAGCACTCAAAGAAATTGGTATTCGGTAGATGAGAGGCTGGTGCAGGTGGAGCTTACAATTCCACGGGAAGCCCACAGAACTGGTTCCATCCCCGCGGGAACCCCGCAGGAACTGACTCCGTCCCCGCGGGAACCCCGCAGAACAGCTTCCATCCCCGCGGGAACCCCGCAGGAACTGCCTCCGTCCCTGCGGGAATCCCGCGGGTTCCGCGGGATTCCCGCGGGGACGGAAGCCGTGCAGCTCTCTATTTCCCACTTAGCCATCTCTCTCCTCTTCAATCTGTTCAAAATTCTGCTGCACGACTAATATTCCACCAGTGTCGTTACGCTCATATGAGCCCTCTCCTCAAGTCACTTCACTGGCTTCCTATACGTTTCCGCATACAGTTCAAACTCCTCTTATTGACCTATAAGTGCATTCACTCTGCAGCTCCTCAGTACCTCTCCACTCTCATCTCTCCCTACATTCCTCCCCAGGAGCTCCCTTCACTGGATAAATCTCTTATCTGCATCCTTCTCCTCCACCCCTAACTCCAGACCGTTCCTTTTATCTTGCTGCACCATATGCCTGGAATAGACTTCCTGAGCCGGTAGTCAAGCTCCATCTCTGGCTGTCTTCAAATCTAGGCTAAAAGCCCACCTTTTTTATGCTGCTTTTAACTCCTAACCCTTATTCACTTGTTCAGTACCCTTATTTTATTGCCCCCACCTTAGTAATTCCCTTATCTGGTTGTCCTAATTAGATTGTAAGCTCTGTCAAGCAGGGACTATCTCTTCATGCTCAAGTGTACAGCGCTGCATACGTCTAGTAGCGCTATAAACATGATTAGTAATAGGACAGCCCAAAGGTACATCATGTCAAGAATCCTGTTTTGATTCAGTAGCCAAGCCAAGTCACAAGTACCTTGCAGGATCCCAAAACAGTTAGATTTCATGGTCTTATCCCAGAAATAAGCAATGGATTTTCCCAGCTCTGCCCTAGTAATGATTTGAGAACTTATTTGAGGGGTCCTTTTACTAAACTAAGCCAAGCTAAAAAGTGGCTGGAGATAGTTTTAGTGCATGGATTTCCTTATGAGCTCCGGCCACTTTTTAGCACAGCTCTAAAATGGACAAATTTCTATTTCTGCCATTAATGGCAATTAGCTAATTTCCAAATTAGCATGTGGCCATTACTGCATGAGCACTTGCCGTCACCTATTTATCAGGTGATAAGGGCTCAAGCACTAGTAATTGGGCAGCATGCATCAATGGGTCGTATGCTCGCAAATCTCTTACTCACCTACAAATGCACTCGATCTGCGGCCCCTCCGTACCTCTCTACCCTCATCTCCCCTTACGTCCCTACCCGTAACCTCCGCTCTCAAGACAAATCCCTCCTTTCAGTACCCTTCTCCACCACCTCCAACTCCAGGCTCCGCCCCTTCTGTCTCGCCTCACCCCATGCCTGGAACTCCCTGAGCCTATACGCTGTGCCCCCTCCTTACCCATCTTCAAATCAATGCTCAAAGCCCACCTCTTCAATGTCGCCTTCGGCACCTAATCAGGAAATCGAGACTACCCCAACTTGACATTTCGTCCTTTAGATTGTAAGCTCTTCCAAGCAGGGACCGTCCTTAATTGTTAGTTTGTACAGCGCTGCGTAACCCTAGTAGCGCTCTAGAAATGTTTAGTAGTAGTAGTAGTAAATTACTACAGGGCACACCCACTTTCCACCTCGTGCATTGATTCCTGTACTAGAAAATCATTTCTACTTTCTAGCACAGGAATCAATGCACGCTGATCTCAGAAATACCATGGGATGCCTCAGGGTGTCCTGCAGTAGTGCTGATTCTTTGTGCGCTACCTGCATGGTAGCCCTACCACTGCTTGGTAAAAGGGCCCCTAAATCCTGCTGTGTTAGCTGCTTTTACCACATTCTCTGATAATGCTTAATTACATGTTGAGTTAAGAAATATGCCCACTCCACTCATGATTTTATAGACCTTCCTTCTTTAACCCTTGATAGGAAAGAAAGAGAAGGCGCACGTAGAAAATAATGGAAACTATACCAGCATTCCGTACATCATGGTTAGCACACGTAAGTCTCCAAAAAAGGATATGTCTTCAACTCAGGTTTTGAACTGACCCAAAGTAGTAAGGTGCTTTAGACGTAGAGGCAGGGGTGTGCTAGAAAATTGTTAACAGGGGGCTCTCTCTCGCCAGCAAAGTAAAAGAGAATTCAGGAGGGGCCCAAGCCCACATTTTGGGATCCATTTGTTAAAGTAGCCATGGAAAACCGGCTCCCAAAATTCTTAAAAACTTAACAAATGGCTCTCGAGAGCCTGTGAGAGCCTGCTCCAGCACACCACTGCGTAGAGGTATATGGTTCCAAAGCTGGGGGGGGCTTGGACTGAAAAAAATGGAGTGGCACATAGTGGCAGCAAGAATGTCAGAAAAGGAAGTAACAGAAGATCTTGTTGAGATGATCGTAAAAGGTGAGAAGGACAAGAAGGAGTAAGGTATACTTTGAGGCATATTTTCAAAGCACTTTGGGAGGCTAAGTTCCATAGGTTTCTTTGGAAGTTTGGGAGGCTAAGTGCTTTGAAAATGAGCCCCATAGTCTCTCAATTCCCACCTTCTGTATCCAGCATCTGCACTCTTTCTCAATCCCTCCCAATGTCCAGCATATCCTGTACATTTTCCTATACCGCCATGTCCAAAATTTCCCTTCCATCTCTCTGTTTCCCTCCATGTCCAGCATCTCCCCTTTATCTCGCTTTCAGGCTCATTTTCAAAAGAGAAAAATGTCTAAAAAGTGATATGTCTGCATTTGAACATTTTTCTCACAAAAACATCCAAATCAGTATTTTCGAAACCTATTTTTAGATGTTTTTCTATGAAATCCGTCAGAAGTCCGTCCAAATATCAAGGGGGGCGTTTCAGGGACGTGTTCAGGGCGGGACTTGGGCGTTCCTAAGACTTAAGACGTTTTTCAGTCATAATTGAACAAAACAAAAACATTCAGGACTGACATTTTGAGCTAGACCTGTTTTTATTACGAATAAGGCACAAAAAGGTGCCCTAAATGACCAGATGACCACTGGAGGGAATCAGGAATGACTTCCCCTTATTCCCCCTGTGGTCACTAACCCCCTCCCCAAATGTGATGAAAAACATTACTTGCAGCCTCTATGCCACCCTCAGATGTTATACTCAGGTCCATCAGAATAGCATGCATGTCTCTGGAGTAGTCCAGTAGTGGGTGCAGTGCACTGCAGACAGGTGGACCCAGCTTCCTACCTCTCCCTACATGTTACAATTGTGGAGGAAACTGCGAGCCCTCCAAAACTCACCAGAAACCCACTCTACCCACATATAGCTACCCCCTTCATCCGTAAGGGCTATGGTAGTGGTGTACAGTTGGAGGTAGTGGGTTTTGGGGGTCTCAGCAGACAAAGTAAGGGAGCAATGGTCAAATGTGTGAGCATTTTATGACGTCCACTGCAATACCCCCTAGGGTGCCCTGTTGCTGTGCTGGGACGTCAGGGGGACCAGTCTACTAAAAATGCTGGCTGCTCCTACATCCCATTGGCTCAGAGTTTGTATGTTTTGCACTTGGACATTTTTTTTTCCCAAAATGGACAAAAAAAAAATAAACGTCCAAATCACAAAACATCCAAAATACAAAATGTCCATAGTATTTTCGAAAAAAAAATGACATTTTTCTTTTTTGAAAATGACCTTCTTTCCTGTTCAGAATTTGGATGTTTTTGTGTAAAACGTCCAAATTCAGATTTAGACATATGGAAAATGCCCCCTCCACATCCCCCTGTCTCTATATGCTCCCCAGTGTTCAACATCTCCCCTCCATCTCCAATGTGCCCCGTGCCCGTGTTCAAGTAGGAACATTTTCCTCTGTCATCCAGCAGCAGCTTGGAGGGGAGAGCAGCCGCAGCAAAAAGAGCCTGGCAGCAGGAAATGTGGCTTTATAAATCCCGATGCCCTGCTGCGTGGGATATGCATAAAGGAATCCTGTGCAGAAGGAATGGATCCTCAGAAGCTTAGCTGAAATTGGGTGGCGGAGCAGGTGGGGGGAAGAGGGGTTGGTGGTTGGGAGGCGAGGATAGGGGAGGGCAGACTTATACAGTCTGTACCAGAGCCGATGAAGGGAGGCGGGACTGGTGGTTGGGAGGCGGGAAATACTGCTGAGCAGACTTATACGGTCTGTGCCCTGAAAAGGACAGGTACAAATTCAAGGTAAGGAATACACATATGAGTTTGTCTTGGGCAGACTGGATGGACCGTGCAGGTCTTTTTCTGCCGTCATCTCTACTATGTTACTATGTTTCCTGGATCATGTAGGTGGCAAACCATGCACCAGAAGTGAAATCCTAAGTGTGGTTTACCGCCTACCTAATTTGGGAAGAAGCACAGTATCAAGGTTAGTGTAGCTGCATCTTCCCCCCCCCCCCCTTCCCGTCATCACCCGCAGTTCATCATCTCTCTCTTATACTTACTTTCTCCCTCCCCCAGCCATCCCCCCATGGATTGACGTCTCTCCCTTTCCCCAGCCTTCCCTGCATAGTCTGGCACTCCCATCGATCCTTGGTTCCCTCACCTGTAGTCTGGCATCTCTTCTGTCCTCCTCCCCCTGCAAGTTCAGCACCTTCCTCCCTGCACTTCTCATGGGTGCACCACCTCTCCCTCTTCCTTTCTCAGCCAACACCCCTCTTCCTGAATCTAACACCATTCTCTTGTCCTCCTTCATCCCCCCTCTCCCTGATCCACCAAACAAACTCTTTAATACTACTACTACTACTACTATTTATCATTTTATAGCGCTACTAGACGTATGCAGCGCTGTAGACTGAACATCTAAGAGACTATCCCTGCTTTACGGAGCTTACAATCTAATTAGGACAAATAAGGGAATTACTTAAGGTAGGAATTCAAACTTCTCCTTTTGACCTACAAGTGCATCCACTCCGCAACTCCTCAGTACCTTTCCGCTCTCATCTCTCCCTACACTCCTCCCCGTGAACTCCTTCGCTGGGTAAATGTCTCCTGTCGTCCCCCTTCTCCCCCACTGCTAACTCCCGGCTCCGTTCCTTCTATCTCGCTGCTCCCTATGCCTGGAATAGACTCCCTGAGCCAGTACGTCAGGCTCAGTCTCTGGCTGTCTTCAAGTCTAGGCTTAAAGCCCACCTCTTTGCTACTGCTTTCGACTCCTAACCATGACTCTCTTACTCAACACCCTCACTTATCACCCCTACCACTGCAATTTCCCCACCCCTAGCTGTCTGTTCGTCTGTCCAATTTAGATTGTAAGCTCTGTTGAGCAGGGACTGTCTTTTCATGTTAATTTGTACAGCGCTGAGTAAGTCTAGTAGCGCTATAGAAATGTTTAATAGTAGTAGTAGTAGAATTATAAAACAGACATGGATACTGAACAAGTGAATAGGAGTTAGGAGTTAAAAGCAGATTTGAAGACGGCCAGAGTCGGAGCTTGATGTACTGATTCAGGAAGTCTATTCCAGGCATATGGTGCAGCAAGGTAAAAGGAACGGAGTCTGGAGTTGGCATTGGAGGAGAAGAGTACAGATAAGAGAGATTTACCCAGTGAACGGAGTTCCGGGGGAGGAGTGTAGGGAGAGATAAGAGCGGAGAGGTACTGAGGAGTTGCAGAGTGAGTCAATAAGAGGAGTTTGAATTGTATGCGACAACAGATAGGGAGCCAATGAAGTGACTTGAGGAGAGGGCTAATATGAGCTTAGCGACACTGACAGAATATAAGTCGTGCAGCAGAGTTTTGAACAGATTGAAGGGGAGAAAGAAGGCTTAGTGGGAGGCCTGTGAGAAGCAAGTTGCAGTAGTCTAAGCAAGAGGTGATAAGAGTGTGGATAAGGGTTTTGGTAGTGTGCTCAGAAAGAAGGGGACAAGTTTTGGTGATGTTATTTATTTTTTATTTTATTGCATTTGTATCCCACATTTTCCCACCTATTTGCGGGCTCAGTGTGGCTTACAATACATTGTAAATAATGGAAATATGATTTGTTACAAATCAGTTATGGATTACATTGTGAGAAGTTAAGCGAGAAAGAAATGACAGGTTTTAGCAGTATGTTGGATATGTGCAGAGAAAGAGAGAGAGGAGTCAAAGATGGCTGCAAGGTTACGAGCTGATGAGATAGGGAGGATGAGAGTGTTATCCACAGAGGTGCATTCTCAAGAGGTGGATTTTGGGTGGAAGATAAGAAGTTCAGTCTTGGCCATTTTTTGTTTTTAGATGGCAGTGAGACATTCAGGCAGCAATGTCAGACAGGCAGGCTGATACTTGGTCCTGGATTCCTGCTGAAATTTCTGGTGCGGAGAGGTAGATCTGGAAGTCACCAGCATAAAGATGATACTGAAAACCATGGGAGGAGATCACAGCACCAAGGGAAGAAATATAGGTGAAGAAAAGAAGAGGTCCCAAGACAGAGCCCTGAGGTATGTATACCAACTGATAGTGGGATAGAAGTGGAGGAGGATCCACCAGACAATAAACTAAAAGTGCAAAAGGAGAGATGAAAAGAAAACCAAGAAAGAACAGAACCCTGAAATCTAAGTGAGGACAGCGTATCAAGGAGTAGGTGGTGATCAACAGTGTCAAAAGCAGCAGATATATTGAGAAGGATGAGGATAGAATAAGAGGCCTTTAGATCTGGCCAGGAACAGGTCATTGGAGACTTTAGAAGGGTTGTTTCAGTTGACTGTAGAGAGCGAAAACCAGACTGATGTGGATCAGGAATAGCTTGAGATGAAAGAAAGTCAAGACAACAGTGGTGAACAGCACGTTTGAGTATCTTGGATAGGAAAGGAAGGAGGGAGATGGGGCAACAGTTGGAAAGGCAATTAGAGTCCAATGATGGTTTTTTGAGGCGTGGTGTAACTATGGCATGTTTGAAGGTGTCAAGAATAGTTGCAGTAGAAAGTGAAAGATTGAGAATATGACAGATAGAAGGGATGACAATAGGAGATGTAATGTGAGTAGATGAGCAGGAATAGGATCAGAGAAACAGGTAGTCCGTTTGGAGGAGGAAAGAAAATGTGCAGTTTTCTCTTCAGTGATTTCAGAAATGGCAGAAAATGAGGCAGGGGTTGAAAGAGGGTTGACAGAATGGCCTGGGGGAAGGAGAGGTGGAGGTGACTTGGTTGAGAACACAAGGTTAATCTTGTGAACCTTATCATGAAAGTGAAGAAGGGATTGGAGGTGAAGGCACTTTAAGGAAAGAGTTCAGTGTGGAAAAGAGACGCTGAGGGTCTGAGCCAAGAGAGTTTGTCAACTGGATGTAGTAGTCCTGTTTGGCATGTGAAAGAGCAAAGCCTTTGACACGGTTCCACACAGGCGACTAATAAGTAAACTGAATGCCCTCGGTATGGGACCTAAAGTGAATGACTGGGTTAAAAACTGGTTAAATGGAAGGAGACAGAGGGTAGTGGTAAATGCAGTTTGCTCTGAGGAAAAAGATGTTACAAGTGGTATACCGCAGGAATCAGTCCTTGGGCCTGCTCTTTTAACATCTTTGTGAATAATATTATGGAAGGGTTGTCTGGTAAAGTTTGTCTCTTTGCAGATGATGTCAAACTCTGTAATAGGGTGGACAACCCGGAGGGTGTGGATAGCATGAGGAAGGAGCTGGCGAAGCTTGAAGAATGGTCCAAAAACTGGCAACTAAGATTTAATACTAAGACATGCAGGGTCATGCACTTGGGTCACAAAAACCAGAGGGAATGGTACAGTATGGGAGGTGAAGAGCTTCTATGTACAAAAGAAGAGCGAGACTTGGGGGTGATTGTGTCGGATGACCTTAAGGTGACCAAACAGGTAGAAAAGGATACACTCAAAGCCAGAAGGATGCTCGGGTGCATAAGGATAGGGATGACCAGCAGGAAAAAAAAAAAAGAGGTGATAGTGCCCTTGTACAAGTCTCTGGTGAGGCCTCATTTAGAATACTGTGTGCAATTCTGGAGACCGCACTTACAGAAAGATATAAACAGGATGGAATCGATCCAGAGGGTGGTCACAAAAATGGTCAGCGGTCTTGGTTATAAAATATATAGGGACAAGCTCATGAACCTCAACATGTATACACTGGAAGAGAGGCGGGAGATAGGGGATATGATTAAGACGTTTAAATACCTCAGTGGCATTAATGTACAGGAGGTGAGTCTTTTCCAAATGAAGGAAACCTCTGGAACGAGAGGGCATAAAATGAAATTAAGAGGAAATAAGCTTAAGACAACTCTGAGGAATTACTTTTTCTTGGAAAGGGTGGTGGATGCATGGAATGGCCTCCCAGTGGAGGTCATGGAGACAAAGACTGTATCAGAGTTTAAGAAGGCGTAGGGCAGACATGTGGGATCTCTTAGGAAAAGGAGGAGTTAATGGTTACTGAGGATGGGCAGACTGGATGAGCCATATGGCCCTTATCTGACGTCATGTTTCTGTTTTTCTAAATTCAGACAAAAATAAAATCCAAGCTTCATGAGAACACGAGTGTTGCCATACTGGGACAGAACAAAGGTCCATCAAGCCTAGTATCCTGTTTCCAACAGTGGTCAATCAAGATCACAAGCACCTGGCAAGATCCCCAAACAGTACAATACATTTTATGCTGCTTACCCTAGAAATAAGCAGTGGATTTTCCCAAGTCCATCTTAATAATATAGTAACATAGTAGATGACAGCAGAAAAAGACCTGCACGGTCCATCCAGTCTGCCCAACAAGACAAACTCATATGTGTATACCTTACCTTGATTTGTACCTGCCTTATTCAGGGCACAGACCGTAGAAGTCTGCCCAGCAGTACTTCCCGCCTCCCAACCACCAGTCCCGCCTCCCATCACCGGCTCTGGCACAGACCGTATAAGTCTGCCTTCCACTATCCTCGCCTCCCAACCACCAACCCCTCTTCCCCCCACCTGCTCCGCCACCCAATTTCGGATTATGGACTTTTCTTCTAGGAAGATATTGAAACCTTTTTAAAACCCCACTAAGCTATCTGCTTTTACCACATTCTCTAGCAACGAATTCCAGAGTTTAATTACACATCGAGTGAAGAAATATTTTGTCTGATTTGTTTTAAATTTACTACTTTGTAGCTTCATTGCATGCCTCCTAGTTCTAGTATTTGTAGAAAGAATAAACAAGCAATTCATATCTATTGTTCCACTCCACTCATTTTATATACCTCTATCATATCTCCTCCTCCTCAGCCATCTTTTCTCCAAGCTGAAGAGCCTTAGCTACTTCAGCCTTTCCTCATATGGAAGTTGTCCCAGCCCCTTTATCATTTTCGTCACCTTTCTCTGTACCTTTTCTAATTCCACCATATCTTTTTTGAGATGTGGTGACCAGAATTGCACACAGTATTCAAGGTGCAGTTGCACCATGGAGCAATACAAAGACATTATAACATCCTCATGTTTGGTTTTCATTCCTTTCTTAATAATACCTAACATTCTATTTGCTTTCTTTGCTGGTCGATAGTGTTGAATGCTGATGTAATATTGAGTGTAACAACATAGAAATTAGTGTTGCGGTCCATTCCAATTCTCAATTTATCCAGCATCAATAGCAGCAGAAATTCCACACTAGTGGTCTGGTCAAAAGCCATATTGAAAGTCATTTAACATATGTTTTTTTTCTACAAACTCCATTAGCTGGTGTAACAGATTTCTCAATCATTTTTGCTATGAATGTAATGATTGAAATTAATCTGTATTTATTCATTATGCTTACATCAACTGATATTTTTAGTAATGGTTTAACTGTCACCTCTTTAAGCGAGTCCACCAATATACCTTCCTGCAGAGATTTATTCACTAGATTTCTCAAAAATCAAATTAGGCCTTCCTCTCCTCTGTTGCTCTCGGCTTACCCACTATTCTGTGCAGAGCCTGGTACCAACATGCACTGCATTTTAGTAATACACCTTTTGAATAATGTCTTGCTAAGTCAGGGCCCATAAAATCAGAGCTGAAGAAAACCCCAAATCAGCTGCTGGAAATTTAAAGGTGAAACATGATTGCAATGAAAGGAACCCAGTACCCGTTGGACATGTTAAACTCAAGCATATATTTAAGTTTACAGGGAGAGGTGGGCCAGAGATAATCTCTCCTCATGCAGAATTTGTAACTTGAAGGCCATAATCCCTCCAGGCCTTGCATGGACCATCAGTATCCCATAAGCTCTGCTGCTACACTAATCAGATCACAGTTCATGCACTACCATCAGCAGACATCAGGATGGGGAAGGTAGCACCTGTAGAGTATTTCCTGGGTCACTTTTATGGTGCCTTGAAGCCTAACTTACGCTTTAAACCAGGGGTGGGCAACCTCAGTCCTTGAGCACCGCAACCTAGTCAGGTTTTTAGAATTTTCTCCAATTAATAGGCATGAGATCTATTTGCATGTACTGACTCCATTATATGCAAATAGATTTCATGCATATTCATTGAGGAAATCCTGAAAACCCCACTGGGTTGCAGCCCTCAAGGATGGAGGTAGCTTACTTCTGCTCTAAACCATGCTCTGAGCTACTCTGTCATGGTTTCTCTTTGCCCGAATACCATCTTTGTCTATTGTTCACTGTGTGGACCTGGGGCGAGTGAAGTTCCCAGCCATGGATAGCTTGAACAACCTTGGAAGCAACATTTTATCTGCACCAGTTAGAACCAGATCTTCTCTGAAGAAGGAAGCAGCTGGACCACCGAGCAAGCAGGATGCATCAGGGCAGTGAAGGCTCAGAGTCACAGCTAGTCAGGGATTCTGTTCCTGTCCCATTTAAGTTTATAAGTTTGATATACCGCCTCTTTTGAAGCACAAATCAAGGCGGTTTACATGTAACTATACAGGTACTTGGACGAGTTGCAAGAAGAAATTAGTGGATTTTTACCTGATTGAACCACTAGGCTCTGTGCCATATCAGGATAGTTAAGTTCTGAGCTTCTCTGTAAAAGCTACAGCGAAGACACTGCAGTTACAAGAGGAGGAGATTTAGGATGCCTGGGACCCCCTATACCCTGCTGGCTTCCTCGTTACTAAGGCAGCACAGGCGGGGGCTTGAGCATCGCCCCCCAGCAAAGGTATGGGAAGGGGGAGGGAGAAGAGCGTAAGGGAAATATGTGCCCCCCCAAAAAAAAAAACAAAAAATTGGACTTTTAGCTACACCCCTGTTATGTACAATACAAAGGTAGAATGGGGGAGGCTGACATATTTGATGATCTTAAAATGGTCAAACAGATAAATAAATCCATGGTTAAAGTCAGAAGAATGTTTGGATATCTAGGGAGAGGAATGGGTAGCAGGAAAAGGGAGATGGTATTGCCCCATCTCTGGTGAGACCTCATTTGGCAAATTCATTCATTTAAGTATTTATATACCGCTTAGACCTAAGCGGTTTACAGTTCCATTTTACAAGTACTGGATCCGTACCTTGTGGGCTCAAATCTAAGTAGTACATTGTACCACTTTTGTACCTGGGGCAACGGAGAGTTAAGTGACTTGCCAGGGTCACATGGAGCTGCAGAGGGAATTGAGCCTGGTTCCCCAGGATCTCAACCCACTGCCGACCATCAGGCAGCAATGGGAATTGAGTCCAGTTCCCCAGGTCCGCAACCCGCTGCACTAACCATTAGGCCACTCTCCCACTCCAATTGTGTAAAATTCTGGAAACTGCTCCTTTGAAAGAATATAAGCTGGAAGGCCACTACTAAACTGATGAACTCTGACCTTCCTGACTGAGAGAAGAATTCCTTGCATTCCGGACCAACTTGCTTAGGCAGACTCGGCTCATAGTCGAAGCCCAGAAAGAGGCGAAGGAAGAGCGAATTCCATCTTACCTAGGACTCAGCGACCCACAGGGTGAGTTTGGATCACTCCTATGGATTTGGTTTAGCTAGAAATCTCTCTTTGAAAGGCAAAAGGAAAGCTACAGCTAATTAGCATGTGTGGGGCTGCATATTGTAACTTGTGCTGAAATGTTGTGAATAATTCTGTCTTAGGAGAAATGATCATTATAACTTTCAGGAATCATTAGTTTATTTTACCAGATCAGATCTATTTTGTGCCAGAGAAATATTTGTTGCACTAGCACTATTTTCATGCCGATACTATTTATCTACAATAAACAGGCAGCCCAAAAGCATCATTCCTTAACACAGGCTGCTGCAGACAAAGCTCCTGGTTCATACACACATATACTGAAAAATTACAGCTCTTCTGCTTAACCATCAAGTGACAAAGGAAACGGTGGGCTTTCTGAAACAATACCAAGATAACATTTATTCCACATCTGTATCATAAAACATTTTTCGTTCATTATAGAGTGCAGCATCTCATTGGTGATTTAATCACATCTACATTCAGTGTCAGTTCTTTGGAGCATCCATAATCTGTGAAAAGAAAAGAAAACATATTCCTTAATACAGGATTTGACATAAGAGAATTTACAGTCATATTTTGTCGTCTGTGGGCGACCCATCCTGGGTCACAAGTGAAGACTGGCACGAGTAGGGTGCATTACAGAAATGTCACCGGCCTGGTTCCGTGGGGAACATGAGTGCCCTCTAGAGACCTAGATCTCATCTGCAGTAGCATATTCATAGTAACATAGTAAATGACGGCAGAAAAAGACCTGCATGGTCCATCCAGTCTGCCCTACAAGATAAACTCATATGTGCTACTTTTGTGTATACCTTACCTTGATTTGTACCTGTCCTTTTCAGGGCACAGACCATGTAAGTCTGCCCAGCACTATCCCCGCCTCCCAACCACCAGCCCCGCCTCCCACCACCAGCTCTGGCACAGACCGTATAAGTCTGGCCAGCACTATCCCTGCCTCCCGCTCTGCCACCCAATCTCGGCTAAGCTCCATAGGATCCATTCCTTCTGAAGTCTGCCCAGCACTATCCCCGCCTCCCGCTCTGCCACCCAATCTCGGCTAAGCTCCTTAGGATCTTCAGTTCTGAAAAGTACATAAAGGCAGAAGTGATCAAGGTGGCAGTCATCAAAATACTGCAGGGTGTGTATATGGAGCCCTCTAACCTGGAACATATGTCCCTAAAGAAGGAGAGGCAAAGGGGTATAACTGAGGTATTCAAATACCTCTAAGGCTATTAATAATACACAAAAGGCAAGGCATATGCTTCAGTGGGAAAATATGTCCTAGAACAAGAGCTCAAAAAGGGAAGAGATGCAGATCTAAACCAGGGAACAATTTCTTCACAGAGACTGTTTTGTGCATCCATTATAATTTATCAGGAGAAGCACCAAAACCTTTATGTTTGTTTCATGGACTTGGAATGTGAGAACAGTCTCTTGTGCCAGCTCATGGCTAGATTCTGCCGTAATGGTTGGAAATTTCTGTAAGAGTGTTCAGGATTCCACAACAATTATAAATTATAGGTAAATATGTATGGACATTTCTAAATAAGCACAATAAATCTGCTGAAAATCTATAAACTTCAATACTTACTTTGAAAAAAATAAATAAATAAAACCAATCTTTTCAGATTTTGTGACTTGATTCTTACATTTCTTTCTCTGTTGTATTCGGTTTCGTTCATCTTTCCTTCACCCTCTCTTTCCCAAAGATCCATCATCTCCACTATCTTCATCAATGATTTGACTTCCTATATCTCTCCTGTTTGCTCCTTTTTGGGATCATTCACCCCTCTTCACTAATATTTTCTCTCTCTCCCTGCCCCCTCTACTATCCTTTCTCCTTTACTAGGATTCTCGTTCCTCCTTTTGTGATCTTGCCTCCAGTTCTGGCAGATCCAAATTACTGCCACCCCCACCGGAAAAGAGCAGATCAGGCTGGGGCCGGACTTGTGGTTTGAAGGGCCAACTGGCAGAGGACAATCAGCAGGTAAATGAGGGAATAAGGGGATAGAGGGGCACAGCCAGAGGGCTGGGGAAGGGCACATGATCAACAAGCGGCAAAGAGAAAGACCTTTGTGCACCTTCATACCCAATTCCTAGTTATACAGTCTTAAGTTTCATACTTTTGTGCCACTTCCTTATTCTATGTAACAAAAAAAAAGAATTTGCAGTACTTTATCATAACAATTTTGTATTTCTAGATAGCATTTCCATTGTTAGCTGAAGGCTTATTCACAAGATGTTCCCAAGAAACCAAGGGCTGTGGTTATAAAACTCCAGTAAATGTAACATTTATTGGAGTTTTATAACCACAGGCCTTGGTTTCTTGGGAAAACCTTGTGAATGTCGGATCCCATGTCTAAGCCTTTGGCTTTGGTGTGTGCTTCTGACACACAGAAGTTTGACTGCCCTGTGGTTGCTCCTATACACATATAAACACATTTGCACTGTGAACAAATACCCCTTCAGTTGGAACAAGCTGAGGCAGATTCAAAAGGCAAATACCTTGTTGATCATCACTTTACTTAAACTAAATACTACTTTATATCCAAAAAAAAAAGGTGTGTGTGGGGCAGGGGGGGAATTTGGATTTAGCTCAGGCCTTTTTCAGAGGTGGTTCAAGGTGAGTTATGTTCAGATACAGTTGGTATTTCCCTGTCCCCTGGGGGGGGGGGGCTTATAATCTAAGTTTGTACCTGAGGCAATGGAGGGTTAAGTGACTTGCCCACGGGCCCAAGGAGCAACAGTGGGATCTGGACCCTGGCTTCCCTGGTTCTCAGCCCATTAGATGTCTGCTCCACTCCACTGGAATGAAAGCTTCTGACTTCAAACCTCCACAGGCCAACAGCTGCAGTCACAGAAAAGCAAAGTCCAAGAGCCTTCCCTTGTCTCTTGGCTCCCATGCTCTCCATCAGGGGGAAGGGAAAGTGGATTGTATGTTATAGGTAACAATTTAGACAAAATGAGGTCAGGCTTGGCACACAAACTATCCCAGTAGTAAAAAGTAGTATGGACTGAAGGACACAATTCTCCCTGCAGCACCCAATACCTACGTGGAAGCCACATCAAAAAACGAAGTGGGCAGGTCCCCACCGAAGTTTGCTCCAGTTGTATCCAGAGCTTTTGTGGGTTGGCCTGAAACTACTCGAGAGCAGCACGCACTTGAGCAGCCTTAAAGTACCAAAAAACGTTAGGCATTCCCAACCCCCCCCCCCCCCTTTGTTTTATCTCGGTAAAGTAGGGAACGCGGGCAATCGTGGGCGTTTATTACACCATATAAAACGAATCAAACGATCCTGTAGGCCCGACAAAAAATTCCTCGAAACCTGTAGGGGGAGAACCTGAAAAAGATACATCAAACGAGATACTATATTCATTTTCAGTGTAGCAATCTGACCAAACCAAGACAAGTCAGATGTATCCACTGCTCCATACCCTTGTATAACTCCCGCAAAAGAGGAGGATAGTTCGCGGCAAAAAAATCAGATGGTAAAGGAGTAAGTAAAACCCCCCCAAATACTTAATGCCTCTTTTCTTCCACCTAAAGGAAAAGGAGTGCTGTAAAGAGCTCAACAACTACTACTACTACTACTATTTAGCATTTCTATAGCGCTACAAGGCGTACGCAGCGCTGCACAAACATAGAAGAAAGACAGTCCCTGTTCGAAGAGCTTCCAATCTAATAGACAAAAAAATAAATAAAGTAAGCAAATCAAATCAATTAATGTGAACGGGAAGGAAGAGAGGAGGGTAGGTGGAGACGAGTGGTTACAAGTGGTTACGAGTCAAAAGCAATGTTAAAGAGGTGGGCTTTCAGTCTAGATTTAAAGGTGGCCAAGGATGGGGCAAGACGTAGGGGCTCAGGAAGTTTATTCCAGGCGTAGGGTGCAGCGAGACAGAAGGCGCGAAGTCTGGAGTTGGCAGTAGTGGAGAAGGGAACAGATAAGAAGGATTTATCCATGGAGCGGAGTGCACGGGAAGGGGTGTAGGGAAGGACGAATGTGGAGAGATACTGGGGAGCAGCAGAGTGAGTACATTTATAGGTTAGTAGAAGAAGTTTGAACAGGATGCGAAAACGGATAGGGAGCCAGTGAAGGGTCTTGAGGAGAGGGGTAGTATGAGTAAAGCGACCCTGGCGGAAGATGAGACGGGCAGCAGAGTTTTGAACCGACTGGAGAGGGGAGAGGTGACTAAGTGGGAGGCTAGCAAGAAGCAGATTGCAGTAGTCTAAACGAGAGGTGACAAGGGTGTGGATGAGGGTTTTGGTAGAGTGCTCGGAAAGAAAGGGGCGGATTTTACGGATGTTGTAAAGAAAGAAACGACAGGTCTTGGCAATCTGCTGGATATGAGCAGAGAAGGAGAGAGAAGTGTCAAAGATGACCCCAAGGTTTCGAGCTGAGGAGACAGGGAGAATGAGAGAGCCATCAACAGAAATAGAAAACGGGGGGAGCGGGGAGGTGGGTTTGGGGGGGGGGGGGAAATGAGAAGCTCGGTTTTGGTCATATTTAATTTCAGGTGGCGTTGAGACATCCAGACAGCAATGTCAGACAAGCACGGGGAGAAATCCCAATAGCCATGGCCTCCAACTTAGTCATGTTAAGCTTAAAACCTGACACAGAAGAATATGATGCTAACAACTTCATAAGATTAGGTAAGGAGGTTAGCGGTTTAGTCAGAGAGAATGGGACATCATCGGTAAACAAAGCTATTTTGTATTCCAGCCCGTTCACTGTAATACCCGAAATGTTCGGATCAGCACGCAAGGCCACCGCAAGAGGTTCCATAACCAGAGCAAATAACATCGTGGATAAAGGACACCCCTGTCGGGTACCTCAAAATAATGGAAACATAGATGAATTACCCCCATTTATCCTAACACATGCAAGTGGAGAGGCGTATAGAGCTTTTGTCCAACTTCTAAAACCTGGGCCAAAACCAAATTTTTCCAAAACCTGATGCATCAAAAGCCAATGAACCCGGTCAAATGCCTTCTCAGCATCTAGACCAAGAAGACAAACTTGAAGCTTTTCCTGCTGAGTTACATGCATCAAATTAACCATATGTCGAACGTTGTCCATAGCCTGTCTATGAGGAATAAAACCCACTTGATCTGGATGGACCAAGTCCGGCAAAACTTTAGCAAGCCAATTAGCTAGTACTTTGGCTATAATTTTAACATCAGAATTAAGTACCGAGATAGGGTGGTAAGAAGCGCACTCAGTTTTATCCTTGCCCGGTTTCGGAATAACCGCAATCCAAGCCTCCATCATAGAAGGGGGAAAAGCAGCTCCCCCACAAACCTTGTTGAGAAGCTTAGTCAAAATGGGAGCCAATTCACCTCGAAATGTCTTGTAAAATTCACTAGGCAGGCCATCTAAACCCGGAGATTTTCTGACAGGAAGTTCTTTAATAACTTTCCACACTTCCTCAATAGAAACAGGTCTCTCTAAGGCAGTTTGTTGTTCAGCCGACAAAGAAGCAAGTGAGTGGGAAGACAAAAAAATCCATAATATCCACCTGCTGAATGGAAGAGTCGAAGTTATATAGTGATTGATATACATTTTTAAAATGCTGTCGAATGTCAGAGGATTTAGGAAATTGCCCCTACCATCTCCCACCCGAAGAATAGTGCGATTGGTCAACTGATGTCGTAATTTAAGCGCTAGAGATCAACTAGGCTTATTACTATACATATAATGCGTTTGTTGTTGCTGACCCTCAAGAAACTTTAGCTGGTCTGAATAAATCTGATCTAAATGCAGACGAAGCGCTTGAATTTCACATAGGGTAGATGTTAGACAAGAGGGCTTTCTTCCAATTGACTCAGTTGGGAAAGACATTTAGCCACCTCCGCTCTCTGAGACTGAGCCCATGCACTAGATTTTTTCAAAAAGAAGCCCCTGGACATACTACTACTACTACTACTTATCATTTCTATAGCGCTACTACACGTACGCAGTGCTGTACACTTGAACATGAAGAGACAGTCCCTGCTCGACAGAGCTTACAATCTAATTAGGACAGACAAAGAGGACAAACAAGAGATAAGGGAATATTAAGGTGAGGATGATAAAATAAGGGTTCTGAACAAGTGAATAAGGGTTAGGAGTTAAAAGCAGCACCAAAAAGGTGGGCTTTTTGCTTAGATTTGAAGATGGCCAGAGATGGAGCTTGATGTACCGGCTCAGGAAGTCTATTCCAGGCATATGGTGCAGCAAGATAAAAGGAACGACATCTGGAGTTAGCGGTGGAGGAGAAGGGTGCAGATAAGAGAGATTTACCCATTGAACGGAGTTCCCGGGGAGGACTGTAGGGAGAGATGAGAGTGGAGAGGTACTGAGGAGCTGCAGAGTGAATGCACTTATAAGTCAATAAGAGGAGTTTGAACTGTATGCAGAAACGAATAGGAAGCCAGTGAAGTGACTTGAGGAGAGGGCTAATATGAGCATGCCTTAAGGGCATCCCAAACCATACCTAAAGAAGGTCCCGAGTGCAGGTTAAATTGTAAATATTCCTGCAAAAGAGATCTATAACCTGCCTGTATCTCCTCCTCTCTCAACAAGCTACTGTTCAATGACCATCTTGTGTCTCTATCTTCCTCACGACGAGAAGGGAGATTAATCCAAGCAGGCGCATGATCTGAAATAGTAATAACTCTAATACCTGAATCACCACCCGCATGTGTTAAAGCTATATCAACCAGTAAATAATCAATTCGAGAATAGGTATCATGAGAATGAGAGTAAAAGGAGTAGTCCAGGGCTGCATATGTGTTGCCATGTTAGACCTATCCAATGTAGGGTGAAAAGTAGCACTGAAATCTCCACCAACTATTGTTTTACCAGTGGGAAATAAAGAGAAGTGTCTACCAAGCCTGTTAAAAAAAACCCTCTTGGGCTTCATTCGGGGCATATACCGATGCTAATGTAAAAATACAATTGTCTAGCACCACACTTAAGAGTAAAAATCTTCCTTCCTGATCATATTTAACCTTCTTCACCTTTATTTGCAGTGAAAAATGAAGCAAAATTGCAACCCCTCTTTTCTTAGAAGCATCTACAGCAGAGACACAAAAGACATGGGGTTATTGAGGGCGAGACAAAAAATTTTCATGTTTCCTTTTAAGATGTGTCTCCTGAAGGAACACCACATGTGGTTTATAATGCGTTAGTTCCTTGAATAGTTTATGGCATTTTTGAGGTGAATTTAGGCCTTTAACAATGTACGTCAAAATCTTTAGATCAGTACTCATCGGAAAAAAGGATTATATTTTGATACAGTAACCAGCCAGGCATATGGAAACCCAAAATCAACATAACAGAGCAGCAAAGACCCCCCCCCAGCCAAAACAGAAAAAGAAGGGAAGGGAAAAGGAAAAAAAAAAACCCCCACCCCACCCCCACCCTCGAGCAACTTCGCACCCATCGAACCATCAAACACCAGACAGGCAACCACAAAGGAACTGAATGGGAAATTAGAAGAAGCAACCCACAGTGCCCAATGAACCCCACCCCCTCCATCCACTCCTACTACTACTACTACTACTACTTAACATTTCTAGAGCGCTACTAGGGTTACGCAGCGCTGTACAATTTAACAAAGAGAGACAGTCCCTGCTCAAAGAGCTTACAATCTAATAGACAAGTGAACGGTCGGTCCGATCGGGGCAGTCAAATTGGGGCAGTCTGGATTCACTGAACGGTAAGGGTTAGGTGCCGAACGCAGCATTGAAGAGGTGGGCTTTAAGCAAAGACTTGAAGATGGGCAGGGAGGGGGCTTGGTGTAAGGGTTCAGGAAGGTTGTTCCAAGCATAGGGTGAGGCGAGGCAGAATGAGCGGAGCCTGGAGTTGGCGGTGGTGGAGAAGGGTACTGAGAGGAGGGATTTATCCTGTGAACGGAGGTTACGGGCGGGAACGTAAGGGGAGATGAGGGTAGAGAGGTAGTGAGGGGCAGCAGACTGAGTGCATTTGTAGGTAAGAAGGAGAAGCTTGAATTGAATGCGGTATCTGATCGGAAGCCAGTGAAGTGACCTGAGGAGAGGGGTGATATGAGTATATCGGTTCTGGCGGAATATGAGACGTGCAGCAGAGTTCTGAACAGACTGAAGGGGGGATAGATGGCTAAGTGGGAGGCCGGTGAGGAGTAAGTTGCAGTAGTCCAGGCGAGAGGTAATGAGAGCGTGGACGAGAGTTCGGGTGGTGTGTTCAGAGAGGAAAGGGCGAATTTTGCTGATGTTAAAGAGGAAGAAGCGACAGGTCTTGGCTATCTGCTGGATATGCGCAGAGAAGGAAAGAGAGGAGTCAAAGATGACTCCGAGGTTGCGGGCAGATGAGACGGGGAGGATGAGGGTGTTATCAACTGAGATAGAAAGTGGAGGAAGAGGAGAAGTGGGTTTTGGTGGAAAGACGATAAGCTCGGTCTTGGACATGTTCAGTTTCAGGTGGCGGTTGGACATCCAGGCAGCAATGTCGGATAAGCAGGCCGATACCTTTGCCTGGGTCTCCGCGGTGATGTCTGGTGTGGAGAGATACAGTTGGGTGTCATCAGCATAGAGATGATACTGGAAACCATGAGATGAGATCAGGGAGCCCAGGGAAGAGGTGTAGATTGAGAAGAGAAGGGGTCCAAGGACTGATCCCTGGGGAACACCAACAGATAAGGGGATGGGGGTGGAGGAAGATCCATGAGAGTGAACTTTGAAGGTGCGGTTGCCCATTTCACCCAACCTAAGCTACATACATACACCCCCATATCACCCATTAAACTGTAATCAAAAGTTGAGAGAACCAGCAAATGAGCAACCAACTACAGTCAAATTAGACATCATAATCAAACAGGTGCTGTGTGATTCTTAGCCTTGTGAGAGACCCTCTTCTATTTTTGGAGCCTCTCCTTGGTTGAAGGTGCAATTTCCACCGGAGGTGCTGTGGTTGACGATAATCCAGCAGAATGCAATATCTTCTAAGCCTCTGTTATATGGCGGATTCTATGTAATTTCCCAGCCACTGTAAAGCATAGGGCAAATGGTAACGCCCAACAATAGGGAATCTTCTCCTTGGCCAGTAGCTCCAGGACTGGCTTCATGTCCCGTCACTGAGACAAAGTAAAAAGAGAGAGGTCTTAATAAACTGAAACCCTCGACCCATTGTAATCCACCGACGATAATTGGTACGCCTGCTGCAGTAGACGGTCCCCATATGCGAATGATGCAAACCTCACTATAATGTCTCTAGGTTGGTTCTCCAAAGGTTTCCCCAAGGCTCTGTGGGCTCTTTCGATTTCACAATGTTCTGAGTCCGACTCAACATCCAAAAGCTTAGCACAAAGCAGGCGCACAATGCCTGGGACATCCTCTGCATCCCCGTTCTCAGGAACACCCCGAAAACGGAGGTTGTTCCGGCGCCCCCGATTTTCAAGATCATCCACTTTAAATTGTAATTCTTCATTTTGGACAAGCAGCTGGGAGACACGAGATTCCGTAGCAGCCGCATGCTCAGTCTGTTTCTCCACGCGGTCTTCCAGTTCGTCAACCCGGCCCCCAAGTTCCCGCAGGTCGACACTGATAGCGTCCATGCGCTCCAAGATTTCCTGCTTGGATGCTTTTATCTTACCCCCAAATTTCCTCCAGGCATTTGGTCAAATCTTTCAGGGTACCTTTTTTAGCTGAATCCGGGGCTGCTCGTTGTGAGACGATGCAGAATCAGAGTCCGAACAGCAAGGGGGGACCAGAGACACACGGCGTGATGGGCCCTTACCGGACTGGCGACTCGATTGACGTTCGCCCTCCTTGCGCTGAGACAACTGAGACTTGTTCATTTTGAAGAAACAGCCTTCTGATGTAACAGCAAATTGAAGTGAGACCCGCTAGAGGCTAGATGGCGGCGGATTTCACTGAGCGAGGTAGAGCAGAGAGGGAGCTACAAACTCAGGCGTCCATTCCACACCGTGACGTCACTTCCTCCATTCCCTTCACCTCATTTTTTAACCATTCTGGCTGTTGTTTGGTCTTCCTCCCTCCTTTTTTAATACACAGAATATATTTGGCTTGAGCTTCCAGGATGGTATTTTTGAACAGCATCCACGCCTGATGTAAATTTTTGACCTTTGCAGCTGCTCCTCTAAGTTTTTTTTCCACCATTCTTCTCATTTTATCATAGTCTCCTTTTTGAAAGTTAAACGCTAACGTATTAGATTTCCTGATTATACTTACTCCAAAGCTAATATCAAATCAAACATATAAACGGCGAGTGACCGTACTCACTCGCAAATGCGCAGTAGAGACCTTCTCTGCCCCGCCCCCACGTCAATACGTGATGACGGGGGGGGGGGGGGGGCGGAACACAGAGGGTCTGTATTGCGCATTGCTGAGGGAGGGACACCGCCGTCTAACGCTCCCCCCACCCGAGTCGCCGCCGCCACCCACCTTCTACCCGGTCGGGCCCTCGCTCCACTATTGAAACAGCGAGGGTCCGGGAACGCAGCACTGAGCTCTGCTGAGCTGCCGACATCGCCCTTCCTTCTTCTTCTCTGCCTCTGTCCCGCCCTCGACGACGTTACGTCACACGAGGGCGGGACAGGCAGAGAAGAAGAATGAAGGCCGACGTCGGCAGCTCAGCAGAGCTCAGTGCTGCGTTCCCGGACCCTCGCTGTTTCAATAGCGGAGCGAGGGACCGGCCGGGTGGAAGGTGGGTGGTGACGGCTCGGTGGGGGGGCGCGAACTCGGAGGGGGAGGGGCAGCGGCGAACTCGGTGGTGGGGGCGGGCCTTTCAACCCCCCCTTCCTATAATAGCCCGTATTTACGGGCTCAAAGTCTAGTCTGATCATATTATGATCACTGTTATCAAGCGGCCCCATCACCATTACCTCCTGCACCAGATCATGCGTTCCACTAAGGACTAGGTCTAGAATTTTTCCTTCTCTTGTCGGCTCCTGTACCAGCTGCTCCAAAACACAGTCCTTGATTTCATCAAGGAATTTTACCACCCTAGCATGCCCTGATGTTACAGTTACCCAGTCAATATCGGGGTAATTTAAATCACCCATTATTATTGTGTTGCCCAGTTTGTTAGCCTCCCTAATTTCTAATAACATTTCTACATCCATCTGTTCATCCTGGCCAGGCGGACGACAGTACACTCCTATCACTATCCTTTTCTCTTTTGCACATGGAATTTCAATCCATAGGGATTCCAAGATGTGTTTTGTTTCCTGCAGCATTTTCAATCTATTTGATTCAAGGCCCCCCTTCCCACTGCCCCATGCATTGAACTTTCACTTTCTTCCCTCCCGCATCCGCATCCTCTCCCTGCCTCCCTCCTTCAACCTCTTCCCCCGCCGCAGCCGCAGTTCATCGGACCGTACCGTACCTGCAGGCAGTGGTTAGGCCAGGATGCCGGCGTCGGGATCCTTCTGCTGCCACGTCCCACCTGCTCTGATTCAACTTGCTGTTTCCTCCGTGGTGGAGGAGTGGCCTAGTGGTTAGGGTGGTGGACTTTGGTCCTGGGGAACTGAGGAACTGAGTTCGATTCCCGGCACAGGCAGCTCCTTGTGACTCTGGGCAAGTCACTTAACCCTCCATTGCCCCATGTAAGCCGCATTGAGCCTGCCATGAGTGGGAAAGCGCGGGGTACAAATGTAACAAAAATAAATAAAATAAAAATAACGTAATGAACTAGAATAGGGAAGGTAGACAAGGATATGATCCTGTGCAGTAGGAATGGATCCTCAGAAGCTTAGCCGAAATTGGGTGGCGGAGCAGGTGTGGGGAAGAGGGTTTGGTGGTTGGGAGGCGAGGAAAGTGGAGGGCAGAATTATACGGTCTGTGCCAGAGCCGGTGATGGGAGGCGGGACTGGTGGTTGGGAGGCGGGAAATACTGCTGGGCAGACTTGTACGGTCTGTGCCCTGAAAAAGGCAGGTACAAATCAAGGTAAGGTATACACATATGAGTTTATCTTGTTGGGCAGACTGGATAGACCATGCAGGTCTTTTTCTGCCGTCATCTACTATGTTACTATGTGAAAGGGAAGGAGGATGGGAGGGAAATGGTAAAGGATGGAGGGAAGAAGATGAGGGATTGAGTATAACATTGGGGTCAGAGTAAGCGTCGACGTCTTAGCAGAAGTATCGTAGGTGATCTGGTGGAATTAAGCTGGTCCATTAGGGTAAACTTGCTTGAAAAAATGGGACTTTAACATTTTCCTGAAAGGTAAATAGTTATTAATAGCTCGGATGGGTCTTGGGAGAGCATTCCAAAGTTGACTAACCAGAAAGGAGACACTGGATGCATAGTATGTTTTGTACTTGACACCTTTGCAGTTTGGGAGGTGTAGATTGAGGTATGTTCGCGATGACATTGTTCTATTTCTAATTGGGAGGTCAATCAGGTTGTTCATATAACTGGGGGATTCTCCTGATATGATCTTATGGATAATTGTATGGACCTTGAAGTATATTCTCTCTTTGATGGGGAGCCAGTGAAGCCTTTCTCAAAGGGGTGAGGCGCTTTCAAATCTTGACTTTCCAAATATAAGTCTGGCTGCCGTGTTCTGGGCAGTCTGAAGACTTTTCAGGACTTGGGATTTACATCCAAGGAAAACACTGTTGCAATAATCAACCTGAGTGATGACTGTGGATTGAACCAGGTTCCGGAAAGTGTTCAATGGAAGATAGGATTTCACTTGCTTCAGGATCCACATCATATTAAACATTTTCTTTGTGATCAGCTTAGCGATAAAATGCCATAAATAAGTAAATAAATAAATATAAACTTTTAATGTTGAGCACCTGATTCTATAATGAAAATAAAATGATTTTTTTCTACCTTTGTTGTCTGGTGACTGTTTTTCTGATCATGCTGGCCCAGTATCCGATTCTGCTGCTATCTGTCCTCTTAACTCCGTTTCCAGGGCTTCCTTTCCATTTATTTCTTTCCTTTCCTCCTTTCTTCTTCATTTCTGATCCTCAGCTTCTGCCTATTTTCTTCATCCATGTGCAGTTTTTCTCTTCCTTTTCCCTCATCTCATCTCCTTCCTCACTCTTCCCTCCCCTCCATCCATGTCCAGCATTTCTTCTCTCTCCCCTCCTCTCCCCTGCCCTCCATCCACCCATATCCAGCAACCTGTCTCTCCCCCTACCCTCCATCCACCCATGTCCAGTGACCCTTCTCTCCCCCTGCCCTGCATGCACCCAGCAACCCTCCTCTCCCCTGCCCTCCATGCACCCATACTCAGTGACCCTCCTCTCCCCTGCCCTCCATCCACCCATGTCCAGTGACCCTCCTTTCCCCTGCCCTGCATGCACCCATACCCTGAGACCCTCCATCCACCCATGTCCAGCAATGACCCTCCTCTCCCCTGCCCTGCATGCACCCATACCCAGCGACCTTTCTCTCCCCTGCCCTGCATGCACCCATACCCAGTGACCCTCCTTTCCCCTGCCCTCCATCCATGTCCAGCAGTGACCCTCCTCTCCCCTGCCCTGCATGCACCCATACCCAGCGACCCTTCTCTCCCCTCCATCCACAAATGCCCAGCTACTCCCTTCTCTCCCCTGCCACCCCCTCCCGAATTGTTCGGCGAATTCTCCCTCCCTCCCTCTGGATCCGGTCCCTCACGTCACCGATCTGACTCTTTGAATTCTTCGGGGCAGGCAGTCTTGCCTGTCCGCTGCCAGCGCTGGCTCTCCCCCACTGGCACTGCTGGTTCGCGCTTCAAAATGGCCGCCGAGACTTACAAGGGTGGCCTCCAAGACTTCAGCAGAAGTCTCGCGAGGCCGCCTCTGGAAGTCTCGGCGGCCATTTTTAAAGCGCGAACCGGCAGCACCAGCGGGGGAGAGTCAGCGCTGGCAGCGGGCAGGCAAGACTGCCTGCCCCGAAGATTTCGAACAGTCAGGTCGGTGACATGAGGGACCGGATCCGGAGGGAGGGAGGAGAGCTGGCTCGCTCGTTTCAACAACCGGCTCGCAAGAGCCAAGCAAAGTTAACAGCCGGCTCCAGCACACCACTGCCTTATACTGTTCCTTACACCTCGAATCCTGACCACAGCCTACGATGGCCAGCGTTTCATTCACCTGCCTCAGGGTCCGGTGGTCTGCATATATCTGGTGCAAAAGAATAAGCATTAGCGTGCGCATCTGTAACATCCAAAGAAATCAAACTTTCAGTTGATATTTCTACTCCTGCATGGGTGAATCTTTGGAAGACAAATGTATCTGAAAATGGCCACTCTTTTATAGCTAGTTACGTCAGACGCCTTACTGTTTTCTCAGCCAGTCAGTGCATTACTATGGAATTATGGACCATTTAGTTTTAAAAAGGTCTCTAAACAAGCACATTTCAATTATTGTTTCAAAACATTTGACATCTCTGATAATGTATTAATAAAGGGCATTCAAAAGAAGTGGCACCATTCTAATCTACCATTCAACTCTTCTGGCGCTAAAGAATTTAATCGAAAAATCCAGCGCTGTTCGCTCTGTAAAAGTATTCGCTTTCTATTGTCACCTATGCGATTTGTGGATGTTTCTATGTGCTGTAACACAAAACATTTCAATTGCAGAAAAGTGTGTTGGAAAGATTCACAATGGCAAGCTAGTGGTGAAGTACTTTTCTTAGTCTTAATGGTGCTTTTATGTTCTATTATAAGTGAACATAAAGCGGACGTGTCGTCTTGTTACAAGGGCATATGATGCAATATACTACGTGGTCAGACCTACAATTGGTATTGACCCTCAGGGTGTATTCTCTTGCTGTCTTTGGATCTTTAAATCGATCAAGCTCTAACATCATGCAACGCATGCAACAGTTGTCACACCTCCTATGTCCACTGTAGACCTGTGTAGTTACTGTCTGGGCTGGTAACAGAGAGGGGCATAGTAATTCCTTTAAATTCCTTGAACGGCTGTAGGCAAATCTAATCCTGGTATTCGTGAATGTTGGTAGGGTTTGTAGAATGCCCCAGTGGTCTCTAATAATTTTAGAAACTTTATTAGTGTCGTTTGTATAACGTAAGATGCAGGTCATGATGTCCTTTTCATCATGAAGTGTTCTTTCACTTTGATGTAACAAGTGTTCTCGGTGGTTATATTTAGCCCTCCGAAAGGCACATTTAACTACTTCTTTCGGATATCCTCTCTGTTGTAATCGTTTACTTAAATCTTTAGCCTTACAGTGAAAATCTTTTTCTTCTGAACAAAGGCGTCGGTAGCGTAACATCTGTGAAAATGGTAAGCTGTCTTTGAGAAATCTCAGGTGGCAGCTGGAATATTGCAACAGACCGTTCACATCTGTCTTCTTGCGAAACACAGTTGTCTTGAAAGTCGAGACTTCCTTAGTAACACTTACATCTAAGTAGTTAATCGTCTCTTTATCATATTGACAGGTAAACTTTATGTTTCGATGGCACTGGTTCAAATATTGAAGAAATGAATCTAACGCATTCTCATCGGCAGATTTGTACTGGCACATTTAACAGTAGAGCGTCAACCTGTAGTCCTGTGCAATGTGTATGCTCCCAATACATATAGCAACGTGTTCTACAAACAACTTTTGCATCATTTAATAAGTTTTGAAGGAACTCCCCTGCTGGTTGGAGATTTCAGTGCAGTGGGAGACCCTAGACTGGCCTGGTCACAGGGGGAGAAAAGGGGATTGGGAGCAGACTCCAGAGGCATATGAATGTTGAGTGAGGTCCTTGACCTGGTGGATGTGTGGAGAACCCTGCATCCATCAGAGCGTGACTATACTCATCTGTCTCGCGCACATGCCACCATGTCGAGGATTGATTACATATTCATTTCTCGATCCCTGTTTACAAAACTTCTTGCGGCAGAAATAGGCCCTATCAAAATATCAGACCATGCTAGGTAATGGTAATGTGGGAAACATCAGAAGGAGATCCTGGCCCATTTCAGTGGCGATTTCCTATTTGGCTATATAAAGATCAGAGTTTTCGAGAATTCATACTTAAAAAATATAAGCAATTTCAAGACACTAATCAGGTACACAGGACGACTCCAAGACTCTACTGGGATACGGCCAAGGCCATACTTAGAGGGGAGAT
The DNA here is from genome assembly GCF_901765095.1 of Microcaecilia unicolor. Taxonomy (NCBI): domain Eukaryota; kingdom Metazoa; phylum Chordata; class Amphibia; order Gymnophiona; family Siphonopidae; genus Microcaecilia; species Microcaecilia unicolor. The sequence goes on along the minus strand of NW_021963031.1, from coordinate 192,933 downwards.
TATTGCCTATACAAGTCACCAGAAAAAGGCATGGGAGAAGGGACAGCTTCGGTTAGAAAAGGAAGTAACACGAGTTCGGCGAGAATATGGACGCCATCATACCATAGCACTAAAAGCCCAGCTTTTGGAACTGCAGCAAACCATGAATGAGAGGCTGCATAGCAGGGCACCAAAACGTTACGCCTATTATAGATATCATTTATACATGCATGCCAATAAAAGTGGAAGAATGTTGGCTAGATTAGCAAAACCTCGGCAAGGCCCCTATAAAATAAATACATTGTACTCAGCTACAGGAACCTTGGAAAACGAGGATATCCAAATTAATAAAATCATGCAGGAATACTATAAGAAATTATATGCCATTCCAGATCCACCCCCGCTAGACAGTGAGATATATTTGGATGGGCAGGATCTTCCGTATATAGATACAAAGAGCCTAGACATGCTAAATGCTCCCATAACAGTAGAGGAAGTCTCATGGGCTATACAACAGGGGCCGTTGGGGAAAGCTCCAGGCCCGGACGGGTATAGAGGAGAATTCTACAAACTATTAAAAGAAGAAATAGTAGCACCTCTTACCTCAATGTTTAATACCATAGCGCAGGAGAAACAAATGCCCACCTCCTTAAGAACAGCACAGATCATAGTGATCCCGAAACCAGGGAGGGATATTCAGAAACCTGAATCTTATAGGCCAATATCGTTGCTTAATTATGAGGCTAAACTATTCGCTAAAGTCTTAGCCAATCGCCTATCTCGAATACTGCCAGACATCATTGAGGAATCTCAGGTGGGATTTGTACAGGGCAGAACTATTACCAAAAACATGAGAAAGATTTTGGCAACATTGGAGAAGACGTCCACACAAGCCATGCCGTCGGTATTAGTTAGTTTTGAAGCCGAAAAGGCGTTTGACAGGGTAGTATGGGGCTTTCTATTTGGAACTTTAGACGCCTATGGTATAAAGGGATTTTTTCAAGAGGCGATTTGAGCTTTATACTATTTACTACAAGCCCAGGTGTGGGTTAATGGTATTTTGTCTTCTCCCTTTCCCATATATCGGGGAACTAGGCAGGGCTGCCCACTGTCGCCCTTATTATTTGTTCTGACCCTAGATCCATTGATAAGAAATATCCAGCAGACACCCGATGTACAAGGTGTTCAGATGGGAACAGAAACTTTCAGAATAGCAGCTTTTGCTGATAATTTACTAGCCCATGTAATTTATCCAGAAGTATCACTGACGGCTCTCTTAGAGTGTATGACAGAATATGGCGACTTCTCTGGATTTAAGCTCAATTTAGAGAAGTCTGAAGTTTTGCAGAGGGAGGAAGACCAACTAAGAGATAGGCTGGGACGGTTACCATTAAAGTGGGCAGAGGAATCTTTTAGGTATCTGGGAATTCGTCTGACAATGGACATTACTAAACTTTATAAAATCAATACAGAAAAGCAATTACAAGATACTAGACGCTCTCCTGAAAGATGGAACCATTTACCGATATCATTAATAGGTAGAATAAATCTATTTAAAATGAGCATATTCCCAAGATGGCTCTACCTCTTGCAGGTATTGCCAATACATTTGATCAGTAAAGATTTACGACAGCTGAATAGGATCTGTAGGGGATTCCTATGGGGGGAGGGAAGAAATCCAAAGTGTGCTTTGAATATTGGAATGATGGATGGGCACGGGGTGGGCTAGGATTACCTTGTATTAAACGATACACTCAGGCATGCCTTCTGATACATCTTAGGGATTGGCTGTTTAACACAAATCAATATACCCCACTTAGTTGGGAGCAGGCACTATTTAGGCCTTGGCATTTGAATTTCTTATTACAAACAAAAACAAAAAGCTTACCACTTAGCATTCGGAACAGCGTATTGCTTCAACCTCTGAGAAGTGCTTGGAGATTTCTTATGCAGTCTTGGAAATATAACCCCAATGTTAGTGACCAGCTCCCATTGCGAGGGAATGGGGACTTTCCACCGGGGCTGGAGAAGGGTTTATTTGATAGATGGTTGGCACAGGGGATTACTTTGCTAGAACATTTAATGAATGAAGAGGGTGTTCTGTACAGTTTTCTGGACCTGCAGCAGAGATTCTCTTTAGCCACTAAAGATTATTACACATATCGACAATTGCATCACTATTGGTTCAGTATGGACCAAGATGCACTAGGCATGAGGTTGGGCTCTAGGCTTCGAGATTTTTTGAAAGGGGATGCACACGGACAGGTGTCAATATCGAGTTTACATAAAGTATTGGAGTCCCTTAGCCCCCCCCCCCCCCCCCCCCCCCCGTGCCTATGAGATACTTGAAAAGACATGGAGCAAAGACTTGGGCTATGAGCTGAAAGGAATAAATTTTGCAAAATTGATAAAAGATATACCAAGACAAGTAGGAGGGGTGGAGCTGCAGGAGAGTCAATACAGGGTAATTCACAGGGGGTACATATCACAATCACAAGCAGTAAGGGCAGGATGGATATCTGATGCTCAATGTCCTAAGTGACATAGAGATAACACTTTGTTGCATGCATTTTGGCGATGTGATTGAATAAAACACTTTTGGAAAATGTTACAGAAATATCTTGAACAATATTGGGACATAAACTGCTTCCCTCCTGGAGGGGAGTGCTTTTGAATAAAAGCAATGCTTATGGGATCTCAGACAAAAATCAGGAGTTATTCTTGTGTAAGGCCCATGCAGTGGGGAAAAAATGTATACTCAGACATTGGCTGCAGGCTGAGCCACCCTCCTTTTGGTACTGGAGAAATAGGTTCCATGAGCTAATGCTCTGGGAGGCCAGGGAGGCTTACGGTAACCCAAAGAAAAGAAAGAATTTTGTTAATATATGGTCTAAATATTTACAAAATATCTCCCACAAGGCTAGAAGTGCAGTGCTTAACAAATTGGATACGTCCTAGATAGTGAGACATCCAGCAGATTTTGGACCGGTTAAGACCTATAATAGATATTGCTAGTATAATTACCATGAAATAAGTAGATAAAGGGGGAGGAAAGGATGTAAAATAATGATGATGATGTTAGACTAGATGCATATGTACAATTATGACATGACTGAATGTTTACAAAATGTTTTGACTTTATTGGTTTTGTTTGACGTGGTACATCATCAATAAAAACCGTTGGAATAGAAACAAATCTTGAAGAGGACCCGCCAGAACCTCTCTGAGCTCCCTCAATATCCTGGGGTGGATCCCGTCTGGTCCCATGGCTTTGTCCACCTTTAGATTTTCAAGTTGTTCATACAAACTCTCTTCCGTGAACGGTGCTATATCCACTCGATTCTCATATGTACTTTTGCCAGTCAATCGTGGTCCTTCTCCAGGATTTTCTTCTGTGAAAACAGAACAAAAGTATCTGTTTAGCAAGTTTGCTTTTTCTTCATCATTATCTACATAGCGGTTCACAGCGTCTTTCAGTCTCACAATTCCCTTTTTAGTCTTCCTCCGTTCACTAATATACCTGAAGAAATTTTTGTCATCCCTCCTTACCTTTCTAGCCATTTGTTCTTCCGCTTGCGCTTTCGCCAGTCGTATCTCTCTTGGCTTCTTTCAGTTTCATCCGGTATTCCTCTCCGTGTTCCTCTTCTTGAGTTTTTCTGTATTTCAGGAACGCCAACTCTTTAGCCTTTATTTTCTCAGCCACTTGCTTGGAGAACCATATCGGTTTCCTTTTTCTCTTGCTTTTATTTGCTCTCCTTACATTTATTTATTTATTTTATTACATTTGTACCCTGTGCTTTCCCACTCATGGCAGGCTCAATGCGGCTTACATGGGGCAATGGAGGGTTAAGTGACTTGCCCAGAGTCACAAGGAGCTGCCTGTGCCTGAAGTGGGAATCGAACGCAGTTCCCCAGGACCAAAGTCCACATAAAGGTTTGTGGCCATATTTATAGCTTCTTTCAGCCTGGACCACTGTCCTTCCACTTCTCGTTCGTCCTCCCAGCCCATCAGCTCCTCCCTCAGGTATTCCCCCATTTTGCTAAAGTCAGCATGCTTGAAATCCAGGACTTTTTGAGTGGCCGCCCTCCACTTCAGCTGTCATATCAAACTAAACTGTTTGATGGCCACTGCTGCCCAGGTGGGCACCCACTCGGACATTTGACACACTATCCCCATTTGTGAGCAGCAGATCAGGCGTCGCTCCCTCCCTCGTGGGTTCCGTCACCATTTGTCTGAGCAGAGCACTTTGGAAAGCATCCACGATCTCTCTACTTCTTTCCAATTCGGCAGATGGAACCTTCCAATCTACATCTGGCAGATTGAATTCTCCCAGCAACAGCACCTCTCTCTTCTTTCCCAACTTTTGAATATCTGCGATCAGATCTTTATCTAGTTCCTCCAATTGTGTCGGAGGTCTGTAGACAACACCCACGTGGATATAGCTTCTATCATCTCTTTTTAAGGTGATCCATATCGCTTCTTCCTTTCCCCAGGTCCCTGTCATTTCAGTCGCTGCAATATAATTTCTCACATACAGAGCTACTCTTCCACCTTTACGACCACCTCTGTCCTTCCTAAATAGATTATAGCCTGGTATGTTTGCATCCCATTCATGGGAACCATTGATCCACGTCTCTGTGATTGCAACAACGTCTAAGTCTGCCTCCAACATCAGGGCTTGAAGGTCATGAACTTTATTGCTTAGACTGCGAGCATTTGTGTCATCGCTTTCCATCTACATTTCCGTGGAATTTTTTTGTATGTTTTTCTTTTTTCCCCAGGGAGAGTTGCAGTGGTTTAGTATGTGAGGGGGGGGAGGTCTCTGGGGGTTCTGTGTTTTCTGCTGTATTATTTGACATCTATTTGTCCTCTTTATGTGATATTTTGTGACATGTTTGTCAGTTTTTTTTATTATTGATTGCACTTTTTCTCAAAGTCTTCTGGTTCTCATCAGTCACAGATAGTTGAGCATTTTAGTGAGATCTCAGCACAGTGTGGTCAGAATGGTCTAAAAGACTGAGATGATGGTGGTACCTACTGATCAGCTGCATTTTTGTCTTTACCCTCCTTTCTTGAACCTATTCCAATTCAACATCAAATCTGTTATCTAGGTTTAGTACTTGACTCTGCTGATATTTCACCTACAGGTTTTTGTAATGTGTTTGTTTTTTGTTTTATTCACTTTATTTGCTGCTTCATCTTCACATGTCAAATGGTTTTTGTATGCTGACAGAATTGTTGATTTTATCTTCATTTGATTACCTTAATATTCTATATTTCCTCAACAACCCTCCAGACTGGTCAAGATGCTTGCGTTATACACGCCTACCAGCAGAGGGAGACTGAGAACACCTGACTTTGAACACTGTGGGGCCCTTTTACTAAGCCGCGGTAAAACGTGGCCTGTGGTAGTGTAGGTGCGTGTTTTGGGCATGCGCTGGGCCAGTTTTTACTGTGTTTACAAAAAAGGGCTTTTATTTGCTGGGACCGGAAAAGAGCCTGCAGTAAAAATAAAACCAGCACTCGTCTTAAAACCGGCCAGAGCCCTTAACGCCACCCATTGATCTAGCAGTAAGGGCTCACGCAATACACACTGGTGACCATTCGGCGTGCGCCAAGTGCCGATTACCGCCGGAACCGGTGCATAGGTGGAAATAAATAATTCATCCACATGTTGTGGGCACGTGCCAAATCTGAAATTACCGCTGTGCTGGCCTGACGGTAGTGTCGTTTAGGTGTGCGCTGCATACACGTACAGCGTACCACAGCTTAGTAAAAGGGCCCCTGTATATTTGTCCTGTGCAGAATGCCAACCAGCCAGTATTTCTCATTCTCCAGCAGAGGGTAGACGTGGCAGTCTGTGCAGCCTAACCAGTCTGTTAGGCTCTAGGGAGTGCTTTGGTGCTCTGTGGTTGTTTTTTTTCCTTTGGGGGCTTTTCTTCTTCTTGAGTTTTTAGCCTGGAAAAAAAAACCCTGTGCCCGGTCCCTTGTAGTGCTTCTGGGGTTCTGGAGTGTGGGTCCGGTGGGGCCCCGTTTCCCCTTTGGGTATTAAACCCAGGTGACCAGGTCCCTCCCCGTTCTCTGCTCTCTGGAGTGGATAGCTTTGTGCCTCTGTTGCCGTGTCTGGGCGGGAGCCTTGAGTGCCTTGCTCAGCCTTCAGCAGCGGGGCTCAAGTTTAAAAAAAAAAAGAGAGAGAGAGTAAACAGCACCAGACTCAGTGCCAGTACGTTTTGGCTATCCGGGAGAGCAGAGTGTTGATTCTGTGCTGGAGGGGAAGTTGTTTTTGCTTGGTTTGTAGGACAGGTCGCATCTTTCCTCCCTCCTGTTTTCACCACTGTGATGTGTGCTGCCAAGCTCCTCCGCTACCGCTCGTGTGCACACCAGGGGTTGAGGTGCCTGGATCACAGTGCCGGCTTTCTGATGATGAGCCAAAGTCATCCTCGGTGACTCCACCCGATTTGACTGTGGAGCACAGCGCAGCAAGAACGGCTGGAACAGAGGCTGCCCTGCCAGTGGGTTCACCAGCGGTGGCTCCGTTTTCGGCAGATCCCGCGCTGCAGGCCTGCCTCAGTTGATGCAGGAAGATATTCGGTCTGGGTCTCTTGGCCGGTGAATGCTAAGGAGGGATGGGGCTCCCTCCTGAGTTTGTCTGGACCTTAAATCAGGCCTGGAAGACAGGTCCAGCCAGGGCTGATGCTCCTGGTGGTGGCCAAAAGACCTCGCCTGGATTGGGCTGAGGATCTGGGCGATTTCCCTGTCAGGCTCAGAGGAGGTTTTTAGTGAGCTCGAGGAGGAAGATTCTCTGGATTCTCAGGAGAAAGATGTCTTACTACCAGAGGAGAACCCTTCTGTGGTTAGGGGGTTGAGGCGCATGGATCGCAGCGCCAGCTTTGTGGTGAGCCACAGTTGTCCTCGGCAACACCGCCCCAATTTGACCACTGAGCACAGTGTGGCAGGAACAGCTTGAATGGAGGCTGACCTGCAGGCAGGTTTGCCGGTGGCAGCTCCGCCATTTTGAATTCTTCCAACACTGCAGGGCCGCCAAGAGGTGGGGCAGGGGGGACAAAATTCCCCGGGCCTGGGACTCCAAGGGGGCCCGGCACTGCAGTCCCACCCGCCTGCTGCTCCGTCGTCAACTGTCTGCCACCGGGCCGGGCCCCCTGCATTGAAATCACAGCGCCTCTCACCTCCGTGTGAAAGCGCTGCAGGCAGCAGCAGATCGCCTCCCTTCGGGCCTCCTTCCCTCCCTGTGTCCCGCCTTCGCGTATGTTACGTCAGACGAGGGCGGGGCCACAGGGAGGGAAGGAGGCCTGAAGGGAGGCGATCTGCTGCTGCCTGCAGCGCTTTCACACGGAGGTGAGAGGTGCTGTGATTTCAATTCGGGGGGAGTGGCAGTGGCAGCAACCTCGGGGGGTGGCAGCCTCGGGGGGAGGGGGGGGGGAGTGGTGGCGGCGGCGGTGACCTCTTAGGGGGGGCTTGCCCCAGATGGCCCAGTCTCTCGGCGGTCCTGGCAGGAAGATATTGGGTCTGGTCCTTTTTTGGCTGATGAATGCTCAGGAGGGATGGAGGAGGAAGATTCCCTGGATTCTTAGTCTTTCCTTAAGCGTAGTTTTGATTTACTGGCTCTAGTGCTGCAAGCGTCCGTTTGTGCGTGGCTAGTGGCCCGCGCTTGCTTTCACTGGGCTGATTCGGTCTTGGACAGGGCTGGTTTAGTGCAGCAGTTGGGCAAGTTGGAGATGGGCTCTTCTTTCCTGGCTGATGGCCTTTATGATTTGCTACGTGCATCAGCAAAGAATATGTCCCTCGTAGTTGCGGCACAGAGGGCGCTTTGGCTACGGGGTTGTATTACCTTACCCTCTACCCACCCAGGTACCCTCCCAACACAGATTAGGCAATAATTTGGAGTCGTTATTCGATAAGAGGGCAGATCAAAGAGATAATGCAATCCCAACACGTTAAGCACCAAACTTCTTCCCCTAGGGGACAGAGAGGACAGATAAGGGTCCCAGAGCTTCAAAAAATGGGTTTTACGTTTGCGAGATCCTTTCACCTCCCTCGATTTAGAATTGCCCATTTAATGCCTAGTTCAACCATTCTGAGGGAGTTGCATTGGACACCTGTAAAATATCGCACAATACTTAAACGTCTTCCTTCTAGAAAGCTTTGTTCTTCTTAGCAGTGCTGTGGTATAAAACGTCTATGAGACTGTGTGTGTTTTCAGTATGATGTATACAACTGGAACAATTTACCCTTGAAGTTGTGGTGTGTGTAGCACTATTTGATGTTTTGAAAAAAGATAAAGGCTTGACTGCTTTCTTCTACTTTCCCATTTTATTTTGAATGATTTTCTGTTATTGTTTCTTTTTATGTGAACTATTGCATATGTTTGTTGTAAACCATCTAGAATTATGTTGATTGGTGTATATTTAAAAAAATAAAATGAAATGAAAAAAAAAAAATAATGAAACTCTGACATAGGGTGTCCTGTTTGCTGTTCTAGGCATTGGTCACTTTCAAGGATGTTGCTGCTTATTTCTTGGAAGTGGACTGGGACCTTCTGGGAGGACGGCAGAAGGAGCTGTACAAGAAGGTTATCAAGGAGATTCATGACATCCTCATCTCACAAGGTAAATATGTTTCTCTCTCATCTACCACACAAGCACATTATGGAATCAGTGGTGTAAAAATCACAAGAACTAGATACCAGGAGCACCTGAAATTTAGATCCTGGCTTCTGATACCATCCCATATGCAATAGGAGCCTGTGAAAGACTCCACTTCTACAGGATCTGCAAAAGATGCTGCTCTCTGTTGTATGATAAAGAGGGGCATAATCGAACGTCTAGAGCTGGCCAGAACCGTGTTTTTGAAAAAGATGGCCGGCCATCTTTTTTTTCGATAATACGGTTTAGCCCGGCCAAATGCCAGAGTTCGCCGGGTTTGAGATGGCCGGTTTTGTTTTTCAGCAATAATGGAAAAAAATGCCGGCCATCTCCAACCCGGCGACATCCAAGGCATTTGGTCGTGGGAGGAGCCAGCATTTGTAGTGCACTGGTCCCCCTGACATGCCAGGACCAGTGGCGTTCCTAGGGGGGGGGGGGGGGGGCGGTGGGTGCGGTCCGCCCCGGGTGCCCGCCGCTGGGGGGCTGCCACGGCGTCTGTCCTCCGTTCGTTCCATGCTTCTTCTCTGCCCCGGAACAGGTTACTTCCTGTTCCGGGGCAGAGAAGAAGCATGGAACGAATGGAGGACAGGTGCGCGCGGCACCCCCCCCAGCGGCGTGCACCCAGGGGGGGGTTCCTTCGCGGGGGGTGTCCTTTCGCCGGGGGGGGGGTCCGCGCTGCATCCGGGGGGGGCACTGCACCATCGGCGATCCACCCCAGGTGTCAGCTCCCCTAGGAACGCCACTGGCCAGGACACCAACCGGGCACCCTAGGGGTCAGTGCGGTGGACTTCAGAAAAAGCTCCCACATGCATAGCTCCCTTGCTTTGGGTGCTGAGCCCCCAAAACCCACTACCCACAAATGTACAACACTACCGTAGCTCTTAGGGGTGAAGGGGGCAACTACATGTGGGTACAGTGGGTTTTGGAGGGCTCCCATTACCAACACAAGTGTTACAGGTAGGGGGGGATGAGCCTGGGTCCGCCTGCCTTGTGCACTGCGGTACCCACTAAAAGTGCTCCAGGGACCTGCATACACGCAGGCCTCTAGGACTTGTTGCTGCTGTATAACCTTGGCACACCAGTTGACACCTGAAGATCTCTTTGAAAAAGTCCTTTATTTGAATAAGCACATTTACTCACAGTTAACTGCAGATCGGAGGTTGTGCCCCACTGGCAAAGAGTCTCCCTGGTACTGAGATTAGCAGTAGGTCAGAGCTGGCAGAATGGTGTACAATGCCCTCTTTCAGCAACATTCAAGGTAAGAACTAAGTTCTCTAACGTGGGTAACACATGAAAGGGATCTAAAACTGGCTTACAAAAATGGCCACTACCTCGTGGACTACCGGAAACAAAACAGGGCACACTCTGACCCAGTAAGCAGGGAGAAATGCACCATGGGAGTAGAGCCCACTACCCTACACCCACCACAATGCATTGCTGATGTGACTCTGCAGTGCACCTAACAGAAAAGGTGTCGCACTCACCCGAGAGCCACATCACAACCAGAGAAAGGCTGTCAGAGGATAGAACACATTCTGCTGTCATGGAGGTGGGTACGGCATTTCAGGCTGGCATACAGGCTGGCAAAAAATGTTTTAGTTTTATTTTTTTAGTATGGGAGGGGGTTGGTGACCACTGGGGGAGTATGGGGAGGTCATCCCCCATTCCCTCCAGTGGTCATCTGGTGAATTGGGGCACCTTTTTGAGGCTTGGTCGTGAAAATAAAAGGACCAAGTAAACCCGGTGAAATGCTGCTTAACGCTGCTTTTTTTTTTCCATTATCCGTGAAAGCCGGCCATTCGGTAGCCACACCCATGTCCTGCCTTCGCTACGCCACCGACATGCCCCCTTGAACTTTTGCCGGCGAGGCGACGAGAAAGCGGCGATGCTGTCAAAAAAGCGGCTTTCGATTATACCGATTTCACCGCTTTTGAGAGATCGCCGGCCATCTCCCGATTTATGTCGGGAAATGGCCGGCGATCACTTTCGAAAATAAGCCTGAAAATGTACAACTTAAACTAGAGGCTTCACACAGCACCAGCAGGAGTCTCTCTTCCATTCCTATACAAAATATTTTGGCACAGAAGACCAGAGAGAGATTTCCTCTGAGACTTCTGCATAAGGTCATGACATATCAGCTGCACACGTCAACTATACTGTACAACGTATAACCTCTCCAAATGGTAACCAGAAGATTGGCAGCTGCAATGCCTCCACCTAGGAGGGAAACGAAGAGAAATCTCTATACCAGAAAACCTCTATGATATCATCTTAATCAAGTGTCAGACCACTGCTGCCTCTTCTCTCCAGGCTTTGTCAGTCAAATACACACATCTCAAGATATCTGTACACAGACCTTCATGCACAAATCACGCACTGCTCCATCAAAACATGAAGCAGAGGGAACCTCCCGAGGGATTCTACAATTTCAATGTAAATGTAATTTTCCTACTTGTTATCAACAGGTTATTCAATTCTTAATCCTGATGTTATATTCAAGATTAAAAAGGAAGATGAGAAATATTTCACTCAACAATTTGAGTGGGAGGGAAAAGAAAATCCAAATGACTTCAACAGTGAGTAAATGTTTTGGATTTAATGGGCTTTGCATTTTTAGATCACAGGAGATGGGTCAATAACATCAAACATTTGGACACTTAAAATCAGTTTCCTAATTTAGTATTATCAGATACCTCGTGAATCCTTGTGAATGTGTTTTCTCATCACAGACCTTCCAATTGTAACATCTGTGTTCTCACTGAGTATTAAGCAAGAGGACGATCTCCCCTTCATGGAAAATCCTGAATCAGAGATGTCTGAACAGACCCTGCCTTCTGTAACAGGTAAGTATAGAATTCCTCCTGCACATCTTGACTAAAGTCAGCTGGAATCATTCAGGAATTCAGCGCTGGTGAGATAAAAGGTTGTCATCTCCTCTTCTCCTCCCTCTGTTTCCCTACTTTGGACAGATTAAACTGTCTGTGGTGATGGAGGAGGCACGGATAGAGATGGGTATCCCAGCGGTGGGATCTGGTCTGCAAAACCCTTTATCCTAGAGTGTCTTGGGGTTGTGAAATCTGTACTGTTGAAAGGGCTGCTGGAGGTGAACATGGTTCAGTTTGACTTAGTCATGGACATTTTGTGTTGCTGATAGGTTAAAACAAATCACAGTATAAAATGCAGTTTATCGTAATGATGCCATTCCCAATTCCAAAATGGCGGCCACAACCTCATGCAGGCTGCCACGGGAAGTCGCGACTGCCATTTCTAACTTTGTTTATTAATTTTCTAGCAAAATAACTGACAGCATCTCTTAACAGAAAAAATTAAGAACAAGTGTACATTTTGTTACACAACAAACTGCCACCCCCAATAATGAAAAACTAAAAGTAGACCCTCCTCATCCCTTATCTGTCCCTTTCCCCTCACTCTCCTCCCCAAAACTCAGATTGTCCTTCCAGCTGGAGGAATCGCCTCACATTTCCTGATATTTACATATATTAGATTTTAAGATAGTCAATCTATATCGTTTGCATATAATATACAGCCTGTTTTGGCATAGCCCGTGTATGCCAATGTGAGGCAATCAGCTGTCGAGCTGCTGTAAAAACCAATAGCATTAATTTATCCTTAGCTCTTGTTATCCTTTCCACTCTCCCACTTAGTAGGGCATTTTCCATAGTACACGCTATATGAGTCTCGAGTAACTGTTGCCCATATGCAGATACCTCCTTCCATAATTTCTGGACCCTAGGACATTCCCTCCAGATGTGAGTATATATTCCCCTCCGGCTACACCCTGTCCAACATGAACCATCCCCTTTCCTCATAATGGCTTGCAGTCTAGATGGAGAGTAATGTCATCTCGCCAGTACCTTAAGACCATTCTCAATAATGTGAGGTGCATGTGACAATTTATGAGATCGCATTGAGGTATTTTCCCATTCCTCTCCCTTGCCCCCCTGTAGGTAGCCTTCCATTTATCTAAGGTGTTGAGGAGCCCATAAACAAAAGATATATAACCCCTACCAACTTGTCCACCCACTAAAGTTTCAAAAGCTGACTTAAGGCCTCCACCACCTGCTATTAGTTGTTCTACCTGAATGAAACATTTATCTTGAAGATAAGGGAATAACATCTCTAGCTGCTAGTTGATAGTGAACTTGTAACGTTCCAAAATGTAGAATTTGGTTATCTCCTATAAATTGACCAAAATAGAGAAGACCATGTCTTTCCCATCTTTGAAACAAGCTATTGCCTAGCTCGGGTACAAACTTATCCGTATGTCCCATGTCTTATTCTTCAATAAATGGGGATGTGTCTTGAGCCATAGGTTCATAGTGGTCCTCGTGAACGGGTTTTGAACCTCTTGAATGTGTTTGAGCATGTTAGCTGCCCAGGAGAGAATCTTCAACTGAAACGTACTAGCCTCTTGTTCTGCTAGCACCCATTGGTTGGGTTGGGTTGGGTTGGGGGTACCTGCTACTCTACACTGCCTTAGGTTGTGCATCTTGGTAATATTTTTCCAGATTGGGTATACCCATCCCCCCATTCCCTTTAGACTGGAATACAGCCTCGCGGGCTACTCTGGAACTCTTTCTTCCCTATATAAAGCAAAATATCTTTCTATGAGGTAGTTCAACAAGGAGAACTTGGAATAAATATAAAAATTTAAGGAGAACCATCATTCTCACTGCCTCCATCCTTCCTATCCTGAACAGTATTATTTAATCCCACCTCTCTAAATCTCGATAGCAACTTCAGAGTGTCTCCCAGTCTGCCCCAAGTTTGATACAGAAATACTAAACCCATTGAAAGGGTAAACATTTCCTAAGATTCGTCTCCTCCCCTTTTGGAAGGGATATATTCAAAATCTCTGTCTTAGTGGGGTTAGCTCTGAATCCCAACAAGCTTCCATATTCTGCCATTTGCTCCTGTAAAGCCGTTTGGGCTTTTTCTGTACCTTGAGTCAATATCAAAAGATCATCTGCAAACAAGGAGACTCTATGTTCCTTACCTCCTATTATAAGTCCTTTAATTTCCCTAAACTTTTGTGCCAGAGGTTCTACCACCAAGGCAAGCAATGGGGCAACACTGCTACTGCTATCATAGGGATCCACTCTTGATGTGCCTTCCAAAAGATAACATAACTGTGACGAAACACTGGGTTTCTAAGCCTGAAAACTGTATTATTTCATGAAATGTTTTTCTACTAGTTGGCCAGCAAATGGCTCTTGTTTTGAGTTTTAAAGCAGTAGCAGAAAAAAAGGCTTTCTCTTTTCCAGTTTAAGCTTATGGAAAGGCAATCTGCAATCATTGGCCAGATACTTTCAAAGTTGATGCCCTGGGGCTCTGATTAGCCCTGGACTTCAAACTAGCCAGGAGGTACTGGATTTTTCTTTGTTCTCAGGGTGGAGGTACAAAGGAGGAACGTCTCTGTGCTGCGATCCTGTTCAATTCTTGTGAACAGTTTTCTTGAACTCCCCAGGTGCTACCCAGGTAGTAACAAGTGTTAGATATTTTAAATGTTGGCCCTTGTTTTGGTGGTTATCTGTTATTGCTTGCTGTACTTTTTCATCTGTTTTTTCAAACATTCACTGTTCATTTTCATGATAATAAGCCTATAGTTTATTAGTTCTGCCGTCCTGGACTGACTAAGAATCCTGGTTTGTGTTTTTGGGTTTGCTTTTTAGAAACTGTGGAACTCCTGGAGTGTGGCCCCAGTGCCCTAGAAATCACCAGAGAATAATCTGGTACTCATTGTGGGCAGAGTCACCACATATGACTCCACCCCTGATATAGCCACACCCACATTTGCCACACCCCTTATACCAGCCATAGCACATATAAACAGACATCATTGAAAATATTATACTAGTATAGGAGAAAAAAATAACGTGATTTTTTTTCATTATAAATAATTTCTGTAAGCTGTTACAGCTCCAGTATACCCAGTGCAAAATAAGACAGCAGATGTAAATTCTCAAATTGGACATAATCCAGACACTAAAATGAAAATAAAATGATTTTTTTCTACCTTTGTTGTCTGGTGACTTTGTTTTTCTGATCATTCTGGCTCAGTATCTGATTCTGCTGCTATCTGTCCTCTTAACTCCGTTTCCAGGGCTTCCTTTCCTCCTTTCTTCTTCATTTCTTGCCCTATGTCCATAAGTAAAAGCTGGGTCCTCCGCAGACTTGACTGTCCAGTGGATCCAGCTTTGGCCTATTTTCTACATCCATGTGCAGTTTTTCTCCTCTCTTCCTTTTCCCTCATCTCACCTCCTTCCTCACTCTTCCCTCGCCTCATCTCCTTCCTCACTCTTCCCTCGCCTCCATCTATGTCCACCATTTCTTCTCTCTCCCTTCCCTCTCCTCCATCCACCCATGTCCAGCGACCCCCCCCGTCCCCCATCCCCCCTGCCATCCACCCATGTCCAGCGACCCTCCTGTACCCCCTGCCATCCACTCATGTCCAGCAACCCCCCATCCCCCCTGCCATCCACCCATGTCCAGCGATTCTCTCTTCCCCCTGCCATCCACCCATGTCCAGTGACCCCCCCCGTCCCCCCTGCCATCCACCCATGTCCAGCAACCCTCCTGTCCCCCCTGCCAACCACCCATGTCCAGTGACCCTCCTGTCCCCCTGCCATCCACCCATGTCCAGCCACTCCCCTGCCCCCCCTGCCCTCCACCCATATCCAGTGACTCTCCTCGTTTCCCTGCTCCCCCTCCCTCTAGCCACCCATACCCATCTGAGCCCCCCCCCCCCGTCTGAGCCCCCTCCCCGGCCCAGTCCCTACCTGCCTACCAGCTCCGTGCTGACAACCCTCTTGTCCTGCCACCCGGCACCGTGACCCAGCCTTTAAAAAAATCTACGAAGCGGCGGAGTGGTGCCTCACGTCTGCCTGAAAAAGAAGAAAAATCGCCTCGTCGGCCGGCCTCCTTCCCTAACTGTGTCCCGCCCTCTGATGTAACTTCCTATTTCCACAAGGGCGGAACACAGTGAGGGAAGGCCGGCCGACGAGGCGATTTTTCTTCTTTTACAGGCAGACGTGAGGCACCGCTCCGCCGCTTCGTAGATTTTTTTAAAAGCTGGGTTACGGTGCTGGGTGGCAGGAGAAGAGGGTCGTCGGCACAGAGCTGGTAGGCAGGTGGGGACTGGTTCGGGGAGTGGACTTACAAAAAAGGTGCCAGTACGCTGTACCGGTGCGTACTGGCACAAAAAATGCACTGCTAGGCCATATTCTCAAGAATCCCCTGGGGCTGCCTAACCCCCAATGTTCAGTGGCATTAAAGCAGGTAGTACCGGTACCCTGAATATTGCCTGTGATCGCTCTCAAAATAAGGGGCGGTTATGAGGGGGAGGCATATAGGAGGAGCCCAGGGTTATGTGGGTGCTGGTTGGCTCACATAGGACATGAACTGCTGAATATCGGGCTAGCACCCACATAACTTTTTTTTTCATTTCAACCCCCCCCACTCCTCCGGCTCTCCTGACAATGTTCCATCCTTTCTTCCCCCCCCCCCCCCCCCGGTTCTACCTCTAGCCCAGGTGCTCCAGTGGATTTTGTGGGGTAGGAGCACATTCTTCTCGCTCCTGCCCACCTTAAGTATATCCTTTTCCATAGCTGTAAAATGAATGAATGTACTCTTCTATTTTATCCTACAGATGATGGATTTGGGAATGCGAGTGAAAGAGTGAGAATGTGTGATGAGCAGCAGAAAGATGAATGGAAACACGAAGACTCCTCCAGAGACAGCACAGATCCTTCAGCAGACTGTGAAGGAGGTATCGGTAGCATAATACCAACCGGTGAGAAAGCAGCAGCTCAGAAAGGAGAAAGATTAGAAAGACAAAAGAGAAACTGTAGCTTTTTCCCAAGAGTTGTACAACCTGGAAGACTCAACGATGAGAGAGATTTTACAAGTGCTGATGTTTGGGAAACCTTTACTACCGACTCCAATTTTATTGAGCACCACATAAGTGGGCTTAGGACTGAAGTTCATGACTGTCAAGATATGCACAAAACTAACCCATCTGGATACTGTGGAAACTGTGAAAAACCATGTAAATGTTCGGAATGTGATAAATGTTTCAATGAGAAAAGGAACCTACAACTGCATAAAATAGGTCACATGAAACATGAACCATTTAAATGTTTAGAATGTGATAAATGTTTCAGAGGCAAGGCTGAGGTGAAAAGTCACAAAATGAGTCATACTGGAGAGAAACCATTTCAATGTTCAGACTGTGATAAATCCTTTAGCATTAAATGGCATCTGAAACGGCATGAGAGAAGTCATACAGGAGAGAAACCATTTAAATGCTCAGAATGTGATAAATGGGTCAGAACGAGGACTGAGCTGAAAAATCATGAAAGGATTCATACAGGAGAAAAACCATTTAAATGTTCAGAATGTAATAAATGGTTTCGAACCAAGGGTGCGTTGAAAAAGCATGAAAAGATTCATACAGGAGAGAAACCATTTAAATGCTCAGAATGTTATAAATTGTTGAGAACGGGGACTCAGCTGAAAAATCATGAAAGGACTCATACAGGAGAGAAACCATTTCAATGTTCAGAATGTGATAAATGTTTCATAAGAAAGACAGGGCTACAACAGCATGAAAGAACTCATACTGGAGAGAAGCCATTTCAATGTTCAGAATGTGATAAATGGTTCAAAACAAAGGGTGAGGTGAAAAAACATGAAAAGATTCATACAGGAGAGAAACCGTTTCAGTGTTCAGAATGTGATCAATTGTTTAGCATCAAATGGAATCTGAAATGGCATGAAAAAATTCATACAGGAGAGAAAGCATTTAACTGTTCAAAATGTGATAAATGTTTCAGAATCAAGGGTGATATGAAAGTTCATGAAAGGATTCATACAGGAGAGAAAACATTTAAATGTTCAGAATGTGATAAATGGTTCAGAACCAAGAGCGGGGTGAAAAAACACGAAAAGATTCATACAGGAGTGGAGCTACAACGACACAAAATAACTCATACAGAAGAAAAGCCATTTCAATGTTCAGAATGTGCTAAATGTTTCAGAAGAAAGGCGGAGCTACAACGGCACAAAATAACTCATACAGGAGAGAAGCCATTTCAATGTTCAGAATGTGCTAAATGTTTCAAAAGAAAGGCGGCGCTAAAACGGCACAAAAGAACTCATACAGGAGAGAAGCCATTTCAATGTTCAGAATGTGCTAAATGTTTCAAAAGAAAGGCAGAGCTAAAACGGCACAAAAGAACTCATACAGAAGGGAAAGCATATAAATGTTCAGACTGTGATAAATCCTTTAGCCTGAAATGGCATCTGAAACTGCTTGAAAGAACTCATACAGGAAAGAAACCATTTCAATGTTCAGAATATGATCAATCGTTTAGCTTCAAAGGGAATCTGAAATAGCATGAAAGGATTCATACAGGAGAAAATCATTTCAATGTTCAGAATGTTTCATAAGAAAGATGGAGCTACAACGGCATGAAAGAACTCATACTGGAGAGAAACCATTTCAATGTTCAGAATGTGATGAATGGTTCAGAACCATGGGTTTGGTGAAACTTCATGAAATGACTCATACAGGGGAGAAACTGTTTAAATGTTCACAATGTGATAAATGGTTCAGATCCAAGGCCAAGCTGAAAAAAACACAAAAAGACTCATACAGGAGAACAATTTCAATGTTCAGAATGTGATAAATGGTTCAGAAGGAAGGCCAAGGAGAAAGTTCACAAAAACTCATACGGAACAAAAAAACATTTAATAATTATTTTATTTATTATATTTCAATTTCGCAAATATACAAAATTGATAAGAAAAATCAGTAAATGAGGTTACAATATCAAGCAAAATCTATTACCCATCTACTTCCTCAAAACCAATATAAGTCCACATTTAGGAGTTCAAAATTATAAGTAATAGTTGAAGAACTGAAGGAAATAAAGAAAATACAACACAAATGGTAGATAGGCGTGATTAGGACATTCTTTTGTTTTCAAACACTGTTTATAGTTGGTGAAACTGTTCCAACTGTCCTTCTAGATGTTATAAATGTTTCCAGTTGGGAGGGATCATAAAATGCTTGTGCAAACAGGGGAATATTCTCTTCTTTTGTTTGGAAAATTTCCTGGAAATATAATTTTAACATCTCCCTAGGGGATATCTCTTTCAAATAAGGAAAATTTATAAAGCGTAAATTATTGCTTCTAGTGAAGTTTTCCAAAATCTCTATTTTCCTTCTAGAGTTTATTAAATCCTTTAACATAGTCTGCTGTACTTCTTGTAATTGTTTTATTTCTTTCCCTTGTTTTTCCACTTGAATGTTCGTTTGTTTTACTTGTTCTTCCACCCTTTCAACTTCTTGTTTTACTTTTTGTACTTGTGGAATTAGTGCCTTGCCTAAATCTACTATTAGAGTCCAAAGGCAGTCTAACGTGACTTCAGGAGGTTTAATCTGTAATTGTGCAAAGGAAAAAGCTCCTACCTCCGTCTGTTGTTGCAGTGGAAAAATTCCTGCCATACTGGGAACACTTTGATCCTCCTTAGTTGTCTCGGCCATCGTTGTAAGCTGTGCTCTTTGGGTTTTACTTGCCCCCCTTCTGCCTGATTCCTCATCCACTTCCGGGACTGGAGTCGAATACATTACCGATAGAGCACCGAGCT
Source organism: Microcaecilia unicolor (assembly GCF_901765095.1). Classification (NCBI taxonomy): domain Eukaryota; kingdom Metazoa; phylum Chordata; class Amphibia; order Gymnophiona; family Siphonopidae; genus Microcaecilia; species Microcaecilia unicolor. The sequence goes on along the minus strand of NW_021963031.1, from coordinate 173,616 downwards.
CACGAGGCACAGGAGGAGGAGGTGGTGTTCGAGCATCGGGGCTAAGAGAGATTTCCAGCTCTAAGGATTCCCGTGCACCTTCAACATGCGCAGGAGTCAACAGCGAGCCGCTCACCGGTGTACTAGTGTCCAAAACCCGCTGGAGAAACGTATCAATCGGTCCTCTTTGAGTCGGGGTTTCAAGTCGTTGGGAGGCTGCGGCAGCGGCTTTTCCCTTCTCTTGGGCATTCTGAGGAGTGTTTACTATGTAAAAAGGTAAGTTCGCCAGGAGCTCAAAAATCACGTCCTATCTACTCGGCAGCCATCTTGAACTCCACAAAAAAACATTTAAATATTAAATATGTGATAAATGTTTTAATAAGAAGGTCCAATTGAAATAGCACAAAGGAACTCATATGGGAGGGAAACCATTTAAATGTTTAGAATGTGATAAAATGTTTCAGAGGGAAGAACCATCTGATTTGGCTTGCAATAAATCAATATTCAAGATGTTATACATGTTTCAAAAACAAGGGGTTACTGTCATAGAGGAAGATCAGAGCAGGCCAATGGCCTGGACAAACAACTAGGAATATCTGAAAAGAGGGATTGCGTAGGCCTGTCACATAGTTTAAGGCATTAAGACATGCTTAAGAACAAGGATCGTGGACCAGTATGTATGAACTGTGTGGCACTTCAGTAGAGAGTGTGCAGGAGTTCATTGCATTTTAAGCATTGTAAAAACCAGTGGCGTAGCCAGACTGCAAATTTTGGGTGGGCCTGAACCCAAAGTGGGTGGGCACAAAATTTTCTCTCTACCCCCCCCCCCCCCCCCCCCAGCAAAATTTAGTCACACTCAGATGCATTTGTCACACAGGGTAAAGTGAGCTTTCAGAGGCCAAAACCTCCTGCCTCAGGTCAGTATAATGCTGTTACGGTATCCTCTCCTGACCTAAGGAAGGAAGTATTGGTCTCTGAAACTTTATTAACACCATATTACTTTATCCTAAATTAAAAATAAAATTATTTTCTTTACCTTTGTTGTATGGCCATTTACTTTTTCTCATTGTGTTGCTCCCAGTCTCTAGATTCTGCTTTCCTTCGTTTTCGCTTAACTCTTCTGCCAGGGTTTCCTGGCTATTTGTCATTTTTCTCTCCTTTTTCTTTGCTTTCTTCAATATTTTTCTGCCTCTCTCTGTGTCCAGATTTAATTCATTCTTACTATCCATTCTTTAATTTCCTTCATCTACTTATGGCTTTTCATCTTTTTCTCACCCTTGTTCTCCCCATGCCCCTTCCTCTTATTCTCCAATCTTTCACTACTCCCCCTTTCCATGCAGCAGCTCTCCTCTTTCTCTCCCCATCCTTCCATTCTCTCCCCTCTGTCTCCCCATCCTTCCAATAGTTTCCCCTCTTTCTTTCCGCATCCTTCCATCGTGTCACCTCTTTCTCCCTACCCTTCCATCCAGCGTCTTCCCTCTTTCTCTCCCCATCCTTCCACCCATCTACCCTCTGTCCTGATCCTTCCATCTAATGTCTCTCTCCCTCCTTCTAACCAGTGTCTATCTCTCTACCCTTTTATATTCAGTGTCCCTTCTCTCTCCACATCCTTCCAGTCTCTCCCTTTTTTCTCTGCATCCTTTCATCCATCTCCCCTCTTTCTCTGCCATCCTCCCATCTGTTTTCCCTCTTTCTCTCCCCATCCTTCCGTTTTCCCTCTTTCTCTGCCATCCTCCCATCTGTTTTCCCTCTTTCTCTCCCCATCCTTCCATTTTCCCTCTTTCTCTGCCATCCTCCCATCTGTTTTCCCTCTTTCTCTCCCCATCCTTCCATTTTCCCTCTCTCTCCCCATCCTGCCATCCATTTTCCCTCTCCCGATTCAGGCCCACCAGCCCCAGCTCCCATTGCCGGTCACTGCTGCTTTTCCTGATGAGCAGCAGGGCCAGCGCTACAAAAATAAGAAGCACTCAGCTGACTGAGCGCCAATGCAAACTACGACTCACTCCTCGACGAGAAAAAATGTTTCTAAAAAAACGTGGCACCGCAGGCAGCCTCGAAGCATTGGCTGCTGGCTCTGCAGGCTCCTCCCGTCTCTTACGTCACTGCCTCTGCTTCGCTCCAGGGGCAGTGACGTAAGAGACGGGCGGAGCCTGCAGAGCCAGCAGCCAATGCTTCGAGGCTGCCTGCGGTGCCGCGTTTTTTTTTTAAACATTTTTTCTGGTCGAGTCGTCATTAGCGTTGGCACTCAGCTCAGTCAGCTGAGCGCTTCTTCTTTTTGTAGCGCCGACCCTGCTGCTCATCAGGAAAAGCAGCAGTGGCCGGCAATGGGAGCTGGCGCTGGGCGGGCCTGGGCCCACCCAGGCCCACCCGTAGCTACTCCCCTGGTAAAAACGGTAACATTATAAGCTCTTCTGGACAGGGAGTTACATATATGAATTATATTAGCTTTACTTATATAAATTACATTAAGGTAAGCCTGTATGGAGATATGTACTTTAACATGTATTCTGTTCATTATTACCACTGCTTCTAAGTTTGTATTCTAAGCAGATAAGGAAGGTACCAGGAGCAAACTGTCTCTGCAATGTTAGGAATTTAGAGAAAGAACTGTAGCTGGACATGATATAGAAACAAGTTAGAAGATGGGAAAGATGGTTATGGAATATGGGAGGGATGGAAACTAAGTGAGAGAGGATAGATAGAAAAGACAGATAAGCAAATTAGAAGGAGAGGACAGATAGACAGTGGAGTACCGAGGGCGGGGTGGTGGGAGCGGACAGCCCCGGGTGCAGCTCGTGAGGGGGTGCTGCCTTGGATGTCTTCCTCCCCCCCCCCCTCCCGTGCGGTTCTGTGTGGGTGTCCTTCCCCCCCACCCCGTCCCCCGATTAGTGCGGTATCGCTCTCCCCCTCCGCTCCTGCACGTCTTTCAACTTCGAGGCTTCTGGTAGCAGCATCACCAATGCAAGTGCTGCCTTCTGCCTGCCCCGGAAGCACCCTCTGTACAGCTTCCCGCATAGCCCCCCCCCCCCCCCCTCCTGATCTTTCTCTTTCATGCTTGCACTCTGCCCTTGCTTATGATTTTTGTCTGCTGGTTGAAGTAAGAAAAATAAAGAATCTTGCTGAATTTGACAGCTGGTTGTGTGAGAATTTTGGGGGGTAAGACGTCCCCATCACAGAGGTGGTGAGAAGAGGTTAAACCTCACAGTGAGTGTATGGTGGGCTGGTTACGGAGGCCGAGATGCAAATGGCATATAATGAATCATACAAAAGAGAAACCATTTAAATGTTCCTGAATGTCATATCGAGCTGCAAAGACATGAAATGACTTATACAATAAACCAGTTCAATATTCTAAATGTTTTAGAAGCTGCAGTGGCCTATAGGGTCTCACCGGAGAGAAAAATGGTTTAAAACAAATGTATAAAGGGACCATTTTACTGAAGTGCAGAAAGCCTATTGCAGGCTCGCTGCGTGTCAATTCGGAAGTACCGCTGGTCTGTAAGGTGTGTTAAGCCATTGATCTGCAGAGCTTCTACCGTTCCTGAGGTCTTTTTCCTCCATTACCACAGATAAAGTGTGTTGATTCGGGTGCATATGTATTTTGATTTGTAATGTTCAAAGTAGGGTAATAATTAAGGTGTTTCTCACTCCGGTTTGTTTTTGGTTATTCCTAGTTTTTTTGTGGGGACTTTTCATCATCTTGTTGTGTAATTGTCACATGTGACATAAACCATTGAAATGTTCTAAATATGAAAACTCTTTCAAAAGAAAAGCTGAACGGAAATGACATGATATTACTCATGCAGCATTTGGAGGCAGCCACAGGGAAGGTTTTTTTTTCTTATTTGTAATTTTACCATACAAAGTAGAGAAACATCCAAGAATAATTCAAAAATTAGAAAAATAATAATAAAGAAAAAGATACATAGGCTTAGAGTCCACATCTAGGGAAGTGCAGTAGGCTAACGAGGAAGCTGGAAACTCAAGAGGAAAATGGAAACACTGGAAAGCAGAGCAGGCGATGCAAATATATTCCTCTATCACTCTGAAACCTCAAAAACCTGATTAGCAAGTACCGGTTTTTCAGAAAGAAACAATTCCCCAAAATATAACTATTGCTTCCCTCTTGAAGGCATTTACGGGGAAATTTAAGGAAAAAAGTTGCTCCCACAGCCAAAACTTTACTTTTAACTGTGGGAACTGCTTTCTACATAATTGCTTCTGCCTGGACACATCAGGAAACAAATAAATTTGGTGACCACTGAAAGGTACAGATTTTTTTGAGAAATATAATTTAAGAATATTGGGGGGGGGGGTTCAATTTTAGAGGATATCAATAGAAATCAGGGTGGGACCAGGCTGCTGGCGTCAACTTTTAAAAAGGAAATAGAGCAGCTTTTAAACTAGAAACGGGGGGAAGGCCGACAGTCGCTCAAAAGCGCATGGTTCAGGAGAAGGTATCTTTTGAGGATATCACCCAGATAGGGGAAAAAGGGTTACTTGTGAGTAAGGACGACAAAGAAATCATAGAGGATCAAATGGACTTAAATAAAATTAATAATGACCAGACGGAAGACAACATATTAATAATGCCATGTATTAAACGTAATAAAAATCAGAACAACAAGCATGCATTGAAATGTCTAAACGCAAAAGCCAGGAGCCTGTGGGAGGGGAGGAGGGGGGGAAGAGTTGTGTTCAAAAAATGTTAAAAAATTCAGGCAGACCAATTAGTATGTTGTATTGTATTTTACATTGTGTGAATTTATTGAATTGTCTGAATAAAAAGGATGATTAAAAAAAAAAAAGCCAGGAGCCTGAGGCATAAGATGGGAGAGCTGGAGTACATTGCACACAATGAAAAACTGTATATTATAGGCATCTCTGAGACCTGGTGGAAGGAAGATAACCAATGGGACACAGTCATACCGGGCTACAAATTATATCGTAGCGATAGGGTGGATAGGATAGGAGGAGGGGTAGCGCTGTATGTAAATGAGAACCTTGACTCAGATAGGCTGCAAATATTGCAGGAGACAAAACCCCGATTGGAATCCTTGTGGATTAAAATTCCATATGAAAAGGGAAAAGGGATGGTGATAGGAGTGTACTACCGTCCGCCTGGCCAAGACGAGCAGACGGATGCAGCAAGGGAAATTCAGGAATCGAATAAAAAGGGCAATGAAATTTTAAAGGGGTAACTTCAATTATCCGGATATAGACTGGGTGAATGAAACATCGGTACACGCAAGGGAGGTGAAATTTCTTGATGAAATCAAGGACGGCTTCATGGAACAGCTGGTTCAGGAGCCGACAAGAGAAGGGAAAATACTAGACTTAATCATTTGTGGAGCTCGTGATCTGGTTCGGGGGGTAACGGTGCGAGGGCCGCTTGATAACAGTGATCATAATATGATCAGTTTTGATATTGGCTACGAAGTAAGTGAACTCAAGAAATCAAATACACTAGCGTTTAACTTTAGAAAAGGAGACTACGATAAAATGAGGAGAATGGTGAAAAAAAGACTGAAGGGAGCGGCTGAAAGGGTAAAAATCTTGAACCAGGCGTGGATGCTGTTCAAAAACACCATCCTAGAAGTACAGGACAAATATATTCCACGTATTAGAAAAAGAGGAAAAAAGACCAAACGTCAGCCAGGTAAGGTAAAGGAAGCTATTAGAGCCAAAAAAAAAAATCCTTCAGAAAATGGAGAAGGGAACCAACTGAAGACAATAAGATAAAGCATAAGGAATGTCAAGCCGAATGCAAAAAAGAGATAAGGAGGGCTAAGAAGGACTTTGAAAAAAGTTAGCGTTAGAAGCGAAAACACATAGCAACATTTTTTTTAGGTATATTAAAAGCAGAAAGCCGGCTAAAGAATTGGTAGGGCCGCTGGACGATGGTGATGTTAAAGGGGCGATCAGGGAAGACAAAGCTGTAGCGGACAAATTAAATGAATTCATCACTTTGGTCTTCACCGAGGATTTGGGAGGGATACCGGTGCCGGAAAAGGTATTTGAAGCGGACGAGTCAGAAAGACTAAATGATTTCTCTGTAAACTTGGAGGACGTAATGGGGCAGTTCTGCAAACTAAAAAGTAGTAAATCACCGGGACTGGATGGTATTCATCCCAGAGTATTAATAGAGCTGAAAAATGAACTTGTGGAGCTACTGTTAGTAATATGCAATTTATCCCTAAAATCAGGTGTGGTACCGGAAGATTGGAGGGTGGCCAATGTAACGCCGATTTTTTAAAAGGATTCCAGGGAAATTATAGACCGATGAGTCTGATGTCGGTGCCGGGAAAAATGGTGGAGGCTATTATTAAAAATAAAATTACAGAGCACATACAAAAGCATGGGCTACTGAGACAAAGTCAGCACGGATTTAGTGAAGGAAAGTCTTGCCTCACAAATCTACTGCATTTTTTCGAGGGGGTGAACAAACATGTGGACAAAGGGGAATCGGTGGATATTGTATGTCTAGATTACGTCACACGAGGGCGGGACAGGCAGAGAAGAAGAATGAAGGCCGACGTCGGCAGCTCAGCAGAGCTCAGTGCTGCGTTCCCGGACCCTCGCTGTTTCAATAGCGGAGCGAGGGACCGGCCGGGTGGAAGGTGGGTGGTGACGGCTCGGTGGGGGGGCGCGAACTCGGAGGGGGAGGGGCAGCGGCGAACTCGGTGGTGGGGGCGGGCCTTTCAACCCCCCCTTCCTATAATAGCCCGTATTTACGGGCTCAAAGTCTAGTCTGATCATATTATGATCACTGTTATCAAGCGGCCCCATCACCATTACCTCCTGCACCAGATCATGCGTTCCACTAAGGACTAGGTCTAGAATTTTTCCTTCTCTTGTCGGCTCCTGTACCAGCTGCTCCAAAACACAGTCCTTGATTTCATCAAGGAATTTTACCACCCTAGCATGCCCTGATGTTACAGTTACCCAGTCAATATCGGGGTAATTTAAATCACCCATTATTATTGTGTTGCCCAGTTTGTTAGCCTCCCTAATTTCTAATAACATTTCTACATCCATCTGTTCATCCTGGCCAGGCGGACGACAGTACACTCCTATCACTATCCTTTTCTCTTTTGCACATGGAATTTCAATCCATAGGGATTCCAAGATGTGTTTTGTTTCCTGCAGCATTTTCAATCTATTTGATTCAAGGCCCTCCTTAACATACAATGCTACCCCTCCACCAATTCGATCCACCCTATCACCCAAGCAGGGTGTATAAATCGCTACTCACTACCGCTGCCTGCTAGAGACAAGAAAACTTTTTAAATGTACACCCCGGGGGAGCGGGGTCACCGATGGGAGAGGGGTCAGGAGAGAAAGATCCTGGATCATTTGTGGGGGGTGGGATGGGGGAAGAGAAGGTAAAATGCTGGACTGTGTGTGGGGGTGGGGAAGAAGGTAAAAAAGTTGGACCATGTGTGGGGGTGTGCTTTGACAATTCTAGCACATATCAGCGTACCACGAGATGAAAACGGTGGAAAATCCTTGTATTAGAGATTTCATGTACAAACACAGGATGAAGACAGATGGCATACTGGCACAACAGGTATATGTGTGTGTATCAGTCAGTCAGTCCCCTGTTTTTCTACAACTGCTCTGGAGACATCTGGTTCTAAACCCGTAACATTCCTGAAAGGTCATTTCCAGAAACTGTCCAATGTGCATGCACGTGGCCTTGACAGGGATACAAGCTGCTCAAAAAGTGGAGGAAGAACTGGACCCCCCCCCTCCTCAAAAAAGAGGGAGGATGAATGCCCCACCTTACCTCATCTACAGAAAGTCAGCTGACCACTACTGCAGGATGAACAAAATCTTACTCTCTCTTAAATATTTCTCCAAACTCAAGTGAATAGAAACACTCAAATGTTTGAAGTGGAGGAGTGGCCTAGTGGTTAGGGTGGTGTGGCCTAGTGGTTAGGGTGGTGGACTTTGGTCCTGGGGAACTGAGTTCAATTCCCACTTCAGGCACAGGCAGCTCCTTGTGACTCTGGGCAAGTCACTTAACCCTCCATTGCCCCATGTAAGCCGCATTGAGCCTGCCATGAGTGGGAAAGCGCGGGATACAAATGTAAAAAAAAAAAAAAAAAAAAATCTCTGTACCAATACACACTATAATCTAATGATACTAATTACAATAAAGCATTGGTTAATCTGGTCTCCAACGATTTTGCTTTTACTACAATTGTTGCTTATTCTCTTAACAGAAATCAGTGGCAGCGGAGAAAAGGGAATTCCTGTGATTGTTGAGTTCCACAAATAAACAAGGCATTCACAGCCTGATGATCAAAATCCCTGCGCTGTTCTGAACAGCACAGGAAATACCACCCCTATGATCAATGGTAATAGAATACAAATTTATATGCGCTATTAGTGTTGATCATCGGGGTACTTCTGCAGTAGAATTGTGCTTGGGCATACACCCAAGAGAGGATCCTCCCACAGAAGTTGTTTGACAGGTCTGGGCTGTCAAAAAAAAAAAAGCACGAACTTGTCAAACAAATAGATCAATGCAAGGGGCTGAAGGCAGCCCCCCCCCCCCCCAAAATACCTTGTGGTCCAGTGGGACCCTTGATAGCTGCCCCCCCTCCTGGTAGTCTAGGGTGTCCCCCTCCCCCAAGAATCTTGGAGGAGGAGGTAGAACTCTCCTTCCTCCTGCAAGCACCGCCATCAAAATCGCGGTGCCCTGCCTTACCCGGTGTATCCTTGGATGTACTGGGTGGGGCTTCAGCACCATATGAGGGAGAAAGTCCCTTATATGCATCCCAAGATGTACCGGGCAGGATGCCACCATTTTGAAGGTGGCGCTTGCAGGGAGGAGTGCTACTCCCTCCTGTTTCAAGGTACATAAGTACATAAGTACATAAGTAGTGCCATACTGGGAAAGACCAAAGGTCCATCTAGCCCAGCATCCTGTCACCGACAGTGGCCAATCCAGGTCAAGGGCACCTGGCACGCTCCCCAAACGTAAAAACATTCCAGACAAGTTATACCTAAAAATGAGGAATTTTTCCAGTCCATTTAATAGCGGTCTATGGACTTGTCCTTTAGGAATCTATCTAACCCCTTTTTAAACTCCGTCAAGCTAACCGCCCGTACCACGTTCTCCGGCAATGAATTCCAGAGTCTAATTACACGTTGGGTGAAGAAAAATTTTCTCCGATTCGTTTTAAATTTACCACACTGTAGCTTCAACTCATGCCCTCTAGTCCTAGTATTTTTGGATAGCGTGAACAGTCGCTTCACATCCACCCGATCCATTCCACTCATTATTTTATACACTTCTATCATATCTCCCCTCAGCCGTCTCTTCTCCAAGCTGAAAAGCCCTAGCCTTCTCAGCCTCTCTTCATAGGAAAGTCGTCCCATCCCCACTATCATTTTCGTCGCCCTTCGCTGTACCTTTTCCAATTCTACTATATCTTTTTTGAGATACGGAGACCAGTACTGAACACAATACTCCAGCTGCGGTCGCACCATGGAGCGATACAACGGCATTATAACATCCGCACACCTGGACTCCATACCCTTCCTAATAACACCCAACATTCTATTCGCTTTCCTAGCCGCAGCAGCACACTGAGCAGAAGGTTTCAGCGTATCATCGACGACGACACCCAGATCCCTTTCTTGATCCGTAACTCCTAACGCGGAACCTTGCAAGACGTAGCTATAATTCGGGTTCCTCTTACCCACATGCATCACTTTGCACTTGTCAACATTGAACTTCATCTGCCACTTGCACGCCCATTCTCCCAGTCTCGCAAGGTCCTCCTGTAATCGTTCACATTCCTCCTGCGACTTGACGACCCTGAATAATTTTGTGTCATCGGCGAATTTAATTACCTCACTAGTTATTCCCATCTCTAGGTCATTTATAAATACATTAAAAAGCAACGGACCCAGCACAGACCCCTGCGGGACCCCACTAACTACCCTCCTCCACTGAGAATACTGGCCACGCAATCCTACTCTCTGCTTCCTATCTTTCAACCAGTTCTTAATCCATAATAATACCCTACCTCCGATTCCATGACTCTGCAATTTCTTCAGGAGTCTTTCGTGCGGCACTTTGTCAAACGCCTTCTGAAAATCCAGATATACAATATCAACCGGCTCCCCATTGTCCACATGTTTGCTTACCCCCTCAAAAAAATGCATTAGATTGGTGAGGCAAGACTTCCCTTCACTAAATCCGTGCTGACTTTGTCTCATCAGTCCATGTTTTTGTATATGCTCTGCAATTTTATTCTTAATAATAGCCTCCACCATCTTGCCCGGCACCGACGTCAGACTCACCGGTCTATAATTTCCCGGATCTCCTCTGGAACCTTTCTTAAAAATCGGAGTAACATTGGCTACCCTCCAGTCTTCCGGTATTACACTCGATTTTAGGGACAGATTGCATGGTACATGGTACATGGTATTTTTTTTTTTTTTTGGGGGGGGGGGCGGCTATCTGGGGGTTCCACTGGACCACCAGGTATTTTTTGGGAGGTTGGGGGGGCTTTAGTCTGTGCGGGCATGAGGGGCTGGAAGACCTTTGAGGGAATTTGGGGGTCCAGGACTGAGCGTGGCAGCCCAGGTTGCCTGGCCTGGACTAGGGGGGGGTGTTAAGATGGAAAAGGGAAGCCTTAACCCTAACACCAGCTCTGAACTGACAACAGGTAAAAGCAGTAGGAGCACTGTACATTCAGAACGCACTGCTTTGATCATGCGGGTGGAATACCAAAGAGTTCATTTCAATAAATGAGTTCTGCGGTATTCCTTGGTGCGCTCGTTATTTGATGTACCAGAGCCCGCTAATCATTCAGCGCAAGTAAATGCGGACACTAGTCTAGTACTATTGTATTTTGGGCCCGCATTTACTTTTGATCATTTGCCTGTCAGGGAGCAACTACTGAACAGGAGATGAACTAGTACCAACCAAGGCAGGAGTATAGACGTGCTGAATAAACCTTCCTGCTACTCTTCCTCATGCCCACTGCTGAGTATGCCAAACATGGCAATTCACACTTGAAGGATAGAAGCCATTCATTGCTAAACAGCAGCTGTTTTGATGACAAAGCTGAATTCAGAAAGCCATAGGTATTGCAAAAATCTGGCCTGTGCTCAGAAGTTATAAAAACACAATACATAAAGTAGTGAAGTGGATTTCTTTGTGCCATTAAAGGGGACTTACTTCATGTGTTTGTGATGTACTGGATTCCAGTCTCCGTTCACATTCAGCCAGGTCATACTGATGCTGCCGAAAGAGCTAAAGGAAAAGGTAACGCAGTTAAAGCAAGATCCACTGTAACACGTCAATGATTTTGTTTACAGTGTCACCAAACTGTATTATAATTTTGCTAACTTTATCTCATTTTAGAATTCAAATGAAACACCTTGTTCAGCATGAAAGAAACACAGAAATGGACTTCTTATTCTGCCCATTTGTACCTGCCCATTGGGCTATCAAAGGTCTTACTGAACCCGGAAGATGTACTGAGACAAATTGACAAATTAAAGAGTAGCAATCACCTGGGCCAGATGGCATACATCCAAGGGTACTCAAAGAACTCACGCATGAAATTGCTGATCTGCTGTTAGTAATATGTAACCTGTCATTAAAATCGTCCGTAGTAGATGAAGATTGGAAGGTGGCCAATGTGACAGAGATTTTTAAAAAGGGTTCCAGGGGTGATCTGGTTTAGCTTAGTAATGCTGTGTGACTCCTCTTATGAAACTCTTGTATTAAAACTCAACTTTTAATACAAATTATCTAGAGATGATAAAGGGCATAGATAGGAACAGCAGACTGAAAAAAAGAAAAAAAAAAACAAGAGCAGACTGAGGATAAGTACCTATAAACAAATAACATTGGAAGTACAGTTTGAACGACACACATCTGAATGACTGTGAAGTACAATAAAGATCTCCCTGACGAAGCCTCGATAAATAAAAGGGCGAAACGGGACCCGTTAAGTGAAAGGTTTCAGCGGACCTAAAGATAAGTGAAAGGTTTAGGTTAAAACATTTACATTCAGCGATACTTGCTTCCAATAGCACAAGAGATAAAAAGATAAAAGAAAAAAAGACATTGTAAAGAGAAAGAGATACAAGCAAACTGGGTTTTTGCCAATGAAGAGCGGCAGTTCAGCGGATCTGTTAAGACAAAAACATTCAGACCACTGACGTACAGAGGCATCTCTTTAACTACTACTACTTATCATTTCTATAGCGCTACTAGACGTACGCAGCGCTGTACACTTGAACATGAAGAGCCAGTCCCTCCCTGCTCTACACAGCCTTACAATCTAATTAGGACAGACAAACAGAACAAATAAGAGATAAGGGAATTACTAAGGTGGGGATGATAAAATAAGGGTACTGAACAAGTGAGTAATGGTTAGGAGTTAAAAGCAGCATCAAAAAGGTGGGCTTTTAGCTTAGATTTGAAGATGGCCAGAGATGGAGCTTGACGTACCGGCTCAGGAAGTCTATTCCAGGCATATGGTGCAGCAAGATAAAAGGAACGGAGTCTGGAGTTAGCGGTGGAGCAGAAGGGTGCAGATAAGAGAGATTTACCCAGTGAACGGAGTTCCCGGGGAGGAATGTAGGGACAGATGAGAGTGGAGAGGTACTGTGGAGCTGCAGAGTGAATGCACTTATAGGTCAATAAGAGGAGTTTGAACTGTATGTGGAAACGGATAGGGAGCCCGTGAAGTGACTCTAGATAATTTGTATTAAAAGTCGAGTTTGAAAGACAAAAATACTTCATAACATTATCTAGAAAGTATTTCATAAGGAGTCACACAGCATTACTAATATAAACTACTTTGGATTAGGATTAATGTTCATTTTTTAAGTGGTGAAAGTTCTACGATTTTGGAAAGTCATTCCAAAACTTGCCAGGGAAGTCACAAGCAACATTGAAGCCATGTAGTTCAAAATACTCGATATGCCCACGTTGATGTCTGTTTGGATCTCCTTCACAACAGACACCACAATGGTAATCCTTTTCTATGAAGAAAAGCCTTAGCCTAAGTCATGTCTAGCACAGCTCGCAATAACTACAATTGAAATGATGGACTTAATTGTAACTTTGGGCGATTTATGAAGAACTCTAGCGACTCCAGCACCCAGATTGCTATACCCATGGATCTTTGGGCTCTTTCCTGAGACGTGCTCTTGATCAGCCACTTGTGCACCAACAGCTTGAAGAGGTGCACAGATAGCTCCACGAATGTGATAACATGAGGCCTAAGGGCAGGATCCAGTACTGGTAGTTGTGTTACCCTATTACAAATCTTTTTTTGTTGTTGTTGTTTGTTTCATTTTCAGTTATCTACATCCAAATAGTTAATATTCAAAATAGAAAATGGGATATGCATTACTGAACAGAGCTATCCCAGGACTAAATAAACCCAGCAAGCTCTAGTTAGACACTGCCTTCATGAAGTACATATTCCCTCTATTCTAAATTGGCAGGTTAAATTACAATATATCAATTGGATGGAGAAGTTAACTGCTATACAGAAGAAGGCTGTAGCGAGGTGGAAGAAGATTGTTGTTTTTTGTTTTTTTTTTTTTTGGGGGGGGCTTTTCCTGAACATTAATTAGGTTACTTTAGTGTGTTCAGCATACACAGTTAGGGTTGGAGGATATGGGTGCACCCTTTTTACAAAGAAAAGGGCAGGGGGGAGGATTGGGACATGGATGGTTGGTTTTTTCTCCTGGTGTTCAAAATGAGTTTAAAAATTTTGAAGTTATTTGTTTTATACTGAAATGTGGATTTTTGTACACTGTTCATGATCATGTATACACTTATGATAGTTTCAATAACGACTTTCCTAAAATAAGCCTTTAAGTCCAGAGAATAAAACCAGTCGCGTTCTGGAGGTAAGGGATTAGGGTAGCTAAGGAAATCACCTTGAATATTTGAGTGGAGTAGCCTAATGGTTAATGCAGTGAGCCGGGAACTAGGTTCAATTCCCACTGTAGCTCCTTATAATCCCAGCCAAGTCACCTAAGCCTCAACTGCCCCAAGTATGAAAAAAAATTACATTGTGAGCCCACTAGGGACTGAGAAAATGCCTGTATATAATAAAATGTAAACCACTTTGGCTGTATCACCGAAATGCAGTATATCAAATCCATGACCCTTTACCTTTTCAAACAGAAACTCTTTCAAGGCCCTCAGATCTAGATGGGATGGAATTCCCATCTTCTTTGTTATCAGGGCATGGGTTCTATTGTCTTGGCCTCTAAGAGGAATGGCCTTGTTAAGCATTTCCCAATCTGGAGCGTTTGACAAAAAGTGCTCTTGTGGGCAATTTTGAGGAACTTCAAACTTTGAGTCCATTGCACGAGTACTGGGTATCCAAGGTAGACAGTTATCGACGGAACCACAAATAAACCATTTGATAACAAAAAGGTATTTCTTGTTGTTGCAGAAACGGAGAATGATTAGCAAATATTTTGAATTAGCATTACAATCACTGTTATCATAACTGGACTAGTGTAATTGTGTCTATGCAGGATGCTCAAAGACAGGTCTTTAAAAAGCTACAAATGATCCAAAACACAGCAGTTAGACTCATGTATTCTGCACAAAAATTTGATAAAGTGACACCTTATTTTTTTACATTTGCACTGGCTTCCAATAGTAGCCAGGGTGAAATTTAAATTGTGCATGATAGTATTTAAGATTATATATGGAGTTGCACCGTCCTATTTGATTGATCTTAAAGAAATCTCATCAGGGGATAACAGATATTATTTCTCAAATCAGATTAAACTAAGTTTTCCAACAGAAAATAAGATTAAATTCTCTAAATCTGCTACATCCTTTTTCTACACACTCTGACACCTCATGGTCTAAACAGTGAAATTGATTTCCGTTCATTTTTATATCACTTTTTCACATTCTTTTACATATTTTTACACCTTGTTTCATACCTTTATTTATATGCCAGTAAGGACTTTTTATTTCATTTACGGCAGAATGTGCAAACTATGAGTCATATTATGATGATTTACACATTTACATATTAACAACACATAGCTTATAATATCCTGATAAAATTAGCAACAATACCTACGCTTCTATGCAGTAGCACAAAGAATCTTCATTTTAAATTTTTTTAAAAATTTTATTTTTATAGTCAACTAGTAAAAAAGCCCCGTTTCTGATGCAAATGAAACGGGGGCTAGCAAGGTTTTCTTCAGAGTGTGCATGTGGGAGTGCATGTCCCTGCCCTCTCTCCCTCCCCCTCCCCCCTCCGAGTCCAGTCCTTCAGTGTTAAGTTTCCTGCTGTTCTGTGTTTGTGTTACAGAGAGAGTGAGGGCATCTCTCTCCCCTCCCCCCTCTGAGTCCTTCACTGTTACAGAGAGAGGGATTTCGTGCTGTGCTGTTTTCCTTCACTCATGGGGAAACCGGATATCTCTGGTGCGTCACACTTCCGGCTGGAGGCTTCATAGAACGTTGGTCTTGCCTTTTATATATATAAAAATATAGAAGATGGGGCGTGGCTGAGGGCGGGTCTATGAGTGAGGGTGACTGGTCCTAGCCTATGAAGACTACAGGATTTTTGTGCTTCTCTGCCTTGGAGTGAGCTTCAGAACGTTCAAGGTGGGATTTATTAATATAGATATTGATGTTTTTCTTATATGCTTTTTTTTTTAATTATTTATAATTTTTTATTAAGCAACCAATAATACAACATTTTGGAGCCAACAACACCCACAACAGTCCAATCTACAATCAGCCAAACATTTTCCACAAACTACCTCCCCCCTCCCCACCCGCTCCTTTGGTTCAACCTGCCTTATTCGTTGAAATACCAGCTAATATGACCTCCATATGTATCCATTCGTCTGCTTTGGGATTAAAGCGTTCTTATATGCTTTTTATATATATAATTTTTTTATATTTGTTATATTTTATTATAATATATAGATTAAGTTCAGTTTATCAAGTATTCATCATCATCTCTAGGCAGTTGGGAATGGCTATGCAATGTGCTTTATAACCAATTGATCTGACCACATAAGTTATGCAATATACTAACTACTAACTAACATTTCTAAAGCGCTACTAGGGTTACGCAGCGCTGTGCAATTTAAACATAGAAGGACAGTCCCTGCTCAAAGAGCTTACAATCTAAAAGACAAGAGAACAATCTAAAGACAAGTGAACAATCTAGAGGACGAGTGAACAGTTAATCTGATAGGGTGGATAGATTGGGGCATTCTATATATCTCAAGTGGTTAGGCGTCGAAGGCAGCATTGAAGAGGTGAGTTTTAAGCAGAGATTTGAAGATGGGTAGGGAGGGGGCATGGCGTATGGGTAAAGGAAGATTGTTCCAGGCATAGGGTGAGGCAAGGCAGAATGAGCGGAGCCTGGAGTTGGCAGTGGTGGAGAAGGGTACTGAGAGAAGGGCTTTGTCCTGTGAGCGGAGGTTACGGGCGGGAACATAGGGGGAGATGAGGGTGGAGAGGTAGTGAGGAGCCGCAGACTGAGTGCATTTGTAGGTATGCAATATACAATATACACTACTGGGTATAGAGCATGGTCTTATTCCATTTATATTACTATTACAGTCATGCGGCTTATTTTATTTTTGATACATTTTTACTTTATAATTATCCCCTGCAGCTTGACTGTATATATTTTATCATCTGTGGATATTACATCATTTTTGTCTGGTATTTCAGAATCGGAGAATAACTATGGTTCATTTTTATGTTTCTCTTATTGCCTCAGCTCATCTGAGGAATTGTTTTACCAGCATGGCTCAATAGCCATAATATCTATCACACACTCGAGATTTTTAGGTATTCATCACACACAAGTTTTTTTTAAGTATTCAGGAACACACATAATACAGGTTTACATAGCTATCCATGCAAATGTGCCAGTGACCATACATATCTGATCCAGTCTACCTTTATTTATTTATCACTTATTCGTTAGGCTTTAATGTGTCTTTTTATTTTTACATTTTTATTATTTTTATTGCACAATACAACTTCATGGTGGTTATCAGACATTATATTGTTTTACTCTTTCACACATCACGTCACATCCTTTTTGTCCTTTGCACTCTTTTTGCCCATTTAAAAGACATATTTCCACCAGTATGTTCTGTTTTGCCTATTTTTTCAGAACTAGACTTGAAGGCATGCATCGTTTATTACTAAAAGGTCTTTTTCAAGATAAGGTTCTTTTCCTTTCCATCTACTGTTCTTAATACCGCATCAATTGGATTGCACATCTGATACTGCTTTTTCAGCCCTTTAAACAGAGCAGAACCAACTGCCTTTATGTCATAGCTGGGTGTTTTTTGTAGAATGCATGGCACACTTCCTTGTCCATTTTTCTATTTCAATAATTTTTATTGAAGAAAGCGCAACATAACATTTCCAACAAATAAGTTATCTCTTTTCTTATCTAACACAAACCACTACAAGAATGGAAGTACATGACATTGCAAATAGCATCAAACTCCAATAGCTTTGACATTTTTATGTCTCCCCTCCCCCCCCTTGTACCTCCCCCTGGAGCTCCCCCCTCTCCCTCTCTCGAACACAGTCGTATTCCATAAGCTCCACCCTCCCGGGACCCATCAACTCACAAAGTTTATTTCTCTCTCCCTCACCAACACCCCCAGATAATCAGATATTTAACAGATGACCTCTTGCCAACGGCGTTAGGGTTTGCCAAAATGCCGACCACCGATTCTCAAACGGCCGGCTTCTCTTTTTGTCCAATTTTGGTATTTCTAACCTCTCCATTCTCATTAGCTGTATCATCTGGGCTCTCCACTGTGGCATGGTCGGGGCATTCTTTGAGAGCCATTCCAAAAAGAACACCTTCTTTGCCACAATGATTGCCCTATTGGTAAATTCCTTAAAGCCTTTGGACATTGTATATATATGGCCGCCCTTGCTCTCAATAAAATACAGGTCAATGGCTCAGGCTAAAGAGCTAGGCCTCTACAAGCAAATGGCTCATAATAAGAGCTGGGCTTCTCTTAAAAATCCAAAGTCATCTCTGATACAAAATACATTTTTCTGCAGCACAAGCTGAACTGAGTTCTCAGGGAGCTGGCACGGGAGGGGGGTCCTTTGCTCTTATAAACATGCCTGGGACTGGCATCGGTGAAGAGTCATGAAAGATGTTTTGGGTTAATGAAAGTAGATAAGGGGGTAGATGTACGTAGTTAGAGAGTACTCAGAGGGAGGGGGGAGCTGAGAATAGCTGAGAAGAGCAGAGTGACCGATGAAGTCATCTCGCCAGCTGTGCTTTGCACCCCTTTTGTGTATAGTTAGAACCTGGGACCTAATGAAGTCACCCTTATTGGTTCCTTATCAACTGATAAGGGATAGCAAGTTCTGCTGACAAAGCTGGATCCCATTGGAATCCATTGGGTTGAGACAGTATAAAGGAAGCACCCCGAGAAGTGTAAGACGCAGAAGGAGAGACAGAGAGAGAGAGAGACAGACGCAGATACAGATGCTGATGGAGGAGAGAGACAGAGTACCACCGAGAGCTGATGTGTCATGTGATTCTGTTTCCCTGTATGATTGACTGAATTGCTGGTATCCTCATTATTGGGTAATGCTAATTAATACTAATAAACTATATCTTTTTAACTAATTAAAACTGGGTTCCTCTTTAATTACAGACTTAGCTACGGCTGAGTCTGTACCGAACTGCCATGAGCAGATTCAAGGTAGGGAAAGCTAGATATTTGGAGGGCATATGTAACTTTGCCCAGAGAGATGAGACGGGCCACTGCTTCCGCTGCCTGATTACTAAAGGCAGATTCTAAGAAAATAAACAACATCTGTTTTGTAGTTTTAAGATGGCCAAATAACAACTGACAGTCCTGAGTCCAGTTCAGTCCCCACAGTTGCGATGTTGTTTGTAAAAGCTGTCTCCAAAAGCGTTTAACATATGGGCACGTCCAAAACGTGTGCTCCAAGGTAGCTCCCACTGTATTGCAACAGAGAACCGCTATCGTGAATGATGGCGTTTTCCATTTTTATTAGATGCATGTTCATTAGTCGCAGTCCAGTAAGCTGTCAGTATAATGGATATGCATCATATTCCGTAGTTCTTCATTCCCCACATGGTACATTGGATACCAGGTGAACTGTATCTTAAGGAACCACGCTTTTGTTTGATTTTATTGTTTTATGCTATGAGACCCCATGACATTTGTTCCGACGGCTACTGCAATTTTGTTACATGTCTCTTATTTTGTTACATGTCTCTATTGATGAATATTTGGATTGTTTTAACTATGTTATCTATTATCGTATTATCAATCACTGGAGCACATTTTGCTTTGTTGCCTATCTTACAAAAAAATTTTTTTCTTTGATATATATTCTTATATTTTGGAACCCTATCCATGGAGGTTTCACCAGTTACACGTATCCGTCTATGTATCTATCATTCTCACATTTAATATAAGTGAATGGATACCTTTTGCAGCCACATCTGAAACTGTAAGCTTGTACATTATTTCCACCTCATATTTTCATACGCTTCTCCTCCCCTTGAAGTACTACTACTACTACTTAACATTTCTAAAGCGCTACTAGGGTTACGCAGCGCTGTACAGTTTAACAAAGAAGGACAGTCCCTGCTCAAATGAGCTTACAATCTAAAGGACAAAATGTCAAGCTGGGCAGTCTAGATTTCCTTAGTAGAGGTATAAAGGTTAGGTGCCGAAGGCGACATTGAAGAGGTGGGCTTTGAGCAAGGATTTGAAGATGGGCAGGGAGGGGGCTTGGCGTACGGGCTCAGGGAGTTTATTCCAAGCATAGGGTGAGGCGAGGCAGAAAGGGCGGAGCCTGGAGTTGGCGGTGGTGGAGAAGGGTACTGAGAGGAGGGATTTGTCCTGTGAGCGGAGGTACCGTTTTCATATGCAGTCATTTTTTCATTCTAGTGCAATTACACAATTCAAATAGACACTTTTTTCAAAAAAATATAACATATAATATAGATCATAATATCTGTTGATGAAGAATATGTAAAAAGAAAATATTTGAATGTAATGGTTTTGCAGACTTTCTATGTTCAGGTTTCTGATGTGTAATTAAAGGTATGGTGTATGTTTGTTGTCAACCTGATGGAAACTAATAAAAATGTTGAAACATTAAAAAAAAAGATATATATATCTGTTGATGAACATAACAAGATTTCTAATGTGGATATCTTCATAGACCATTCTACTCGACCAATTTGGAAGTGCTTCACACTTGGAATTCAGAAGTTCATCCATTTTTTTCAAATTAAGGTTAATAAGTTTTTTTTAACATATACTTTCTTTATGCATACTCCCCTTTTTTAATATTTTTTTACATATACTAATAAGTTTATGCTCCTTTCAAATACTGCCCATTACTTATGTACTATTTTGATTTAGGCAACTTTGTTTATCTATGCATTCATCCATTCTTTGTGTTTATATATATCTTTGATATTGTATATTTATATTATTACTAAACATTTTTCACCTTTATTTTCTAATTTATTTCTGCTTTTTATTTCTACAAATGTATTTATTTTCTTATTTATGAATGTATATTTGTTTTTAGACTCTTGAAGCAGGCCTTGCGGCCGAAACACAACATTGTGTCAAGTCTTTTATCAATAAACATTTTCTCAACTCAAGATTGTCTCTTTTGTCTCTGGAACCCGTGGTCCATCATCCACTTTTTCCTGTTGCTCGTGTAGCCTCATGGGATCATAAGAGTTCTCCGCTTCTACGGATTTCTTTTGGACGTCCTTTTTCTTACCAGGTGGCTATGGACTGGAATTCTCGTCCTCTTTCAGTTAGAATGATAAACAATTACCAGAAATTTAGAAAAGCAGTGAAAACTAATATATATGTAAACCGCTTTGAATGTAGTTGGAAAAACCACAGAAAGGCGGTATGTAAGTCCCATTCCCTTTCCCATGTGTGACCAAACAGTGAGTTTTCAAGCCTGAAAACTGTAACTACCGTATTTTTCGGACCATAAGACGCACCGGACCATAAGACGCACCTAGGTTTTAGAGGAGGGAAATAGGAAAAAAAAAATTTCCTTTTTCTCTCCTCTAAAACCTAGGTGCTCCGGTGCGTCTTGTCCGAGTTCGGGATCGCCCTCCCCTACTTACGTGATGCGATGTTCCCTGGTGGTCTAGTGACGTCGGGGCAGGAAAGAGCCCCCTCTTTCCTGCCCAGCGCGCTGCTCTCCGTCCTCCTGACTGGTTCCTGACGGTCTCGGCGAGATTCAAAATGGCTGCCGAGAACGTCAGGGAACGTCGCGTCACGTAAGTAGGGGAGGGCGATCCCGAACTCGCTACATAAGTACATAAGTACATAAGTAGTGCCATACTGGGAAAGACCAAAGGTCCATCTAGCCCAGCATCCTGTCACCGACAGTGGCCAATCCAGGTCAAGGGCACCTGGCACGCTCCCCAAACGTAAAAACATTCCAGACAAGTTATACCTAAAAATGCGGAATTTTTCCAAGTCCATTTAATAGCGGTCTATGGACTTGTCCTTTAGGAATCTATCTAACCCCTTTTTAAACTCCGTCAAGCTAACCGCCCGTACCACGTTCTCCGGCAACGAATTCCAGAGTCTAATTACACGTTGGGTGAAGAAAAATTTTCTCCGATTCGTTTTAAATTTACCACACTGTAGCTTCAACTCATGCCCTCTAGTCCTAGTATTTTTGGATAGCGTGAACAGTCGCTTCACATCCACCCGATCCATTCCACTCATTATTTTATACACTTCTATCATATCTCCCCTCAGCCGTCTCTTCTCCAAGCTGAAAAGCCCTAGCCTTCTCAGCCTCTCTTCATAGGAAAGTCGTCCCATCCCCACTATCATTTTCGTCGCCCTTCGCTGTACCTTTTCCAATTCTACTATATCTTTTTTGAGATACGGAGACCAGTACTGAACACAATACTCCAGGTGCGGTCGCACCATGGAGCGATACAACGGCATTATAACATCCGCACACCTGGACTCCATACCCTTCCTAATAACACCCAACATTCTATTCGCTTTCCTAGCCGCAGCAGCACACTGAGCAGAAGGTTTCAGCGTATCATCGACGACGACACCCAGATCCCTTTCTTGATCCGTAACTCCTAACGCGGAACCTTGCAAGACGTAGCTATAATTCGGGTTCCTCTTACCCACATGCATCACTTTGCACTTGTCAACATTGAACTTCATCTGCCACTTGCACGCCCATTCTCCCAGTCTCGCAAGGTCCTCCTGTAATCGTTCACATTCCTCCTGCGACTTGACGACCCTGAATAATTTTGTGTCATCGGCGAATTTAATTACCTCACTAGTTATTCCCATCTCTAGGTCATTTATAAATACATTAAAAAGCAACGGACCCAGCACAGACCCCTGCGGGACCCCACTAACTACCCTCCTCCACTGAGAATACTGGCCACGCAATCCTACTCTCTGCTTCCTATCTTTCAACCAGTTCTTAATCCATAATAATACCCTACCTCCGATTCCATGACCCTGCAATTTCTTCAGGAGTCTTTCGTGCGGCACTTTGTCAAACGCCTTCTGAAAATCCAGATATACAATATCAACCGGCTCCCCATTGTCCACATGTTTGCTTACCCCCTCAAAAAAATGCATTAGATTGGTGAGGCAAGACTTCCCTTCACTAAATCCGTGCTGACTTTGTCTCATCAGTCCATGTTTTTGTATATGCTCTGCAATTTTATTCTTAATAATAGCCTCCACCATCTTGCCCGGCACCGACGTCAGACTCACCGGTCTATAATTTCCCGGATCTCCTCTGGAACCCTTCTTAAAAATCGGAGTAACATTGGCTACCCTCCAGTCTTCCGGTACTACACTCGATTTTAGGGACAGATTGCATATTTCTAACAGTAGCTCCGCAAGTTCATTTTTTAGTTCTATTAATACTCTGGGATGAATACCATCAGGTCCCGGTGATTTACTACTCTTCAGCTTGCTGAACTGACCCATTACATCCTCCAAGGTTACAGAGAATTTGTTTAGTTTCTCCGACTCCCCCGCTTCAAATATTCTTTCCGGCACCGGTGTCCCCCCCAAATCCTCCTCGGTGAAGACCGAAGCAAAGAATTCATTTAATTTCTCCGCTACGGCTTTGTCCTCCTTGATCGCCCCTTTAACACCATTTTCGTCCAGCGGCCCAACCGACTCTTTGGCCGGTTTCCTGCTTTTAATGTATCTAAAAAAATTTTTACTATGTATTTTGCTTCCAACGCTAATTTCTTCTCAAAGTCCTTTTTTGCCCTCCTTATCTCCGCTTTGCATTTGGCTTGGCATTCCTTATGATCTATCCTGTTACTTTCAGTTGGTTCTCTTCTCCACTTTCTGAAGGATTGTTTTTTGGCTCTAATGATTTCCTTTATCTTACTGTTTAGCCACGCCGGCTGACGCACCCCCCATTTTCCTCCCAAATTTTGGGGGAAAAAAGTGCGTCTTATAGTCCGAAAAATACGGTATTTCATGGTGTATTTCTCCTAACTGGCCAGCAGATGGCGCTTCTGTTGAGTTTAAAGCTGTTGCAGAAAAAGGCTTCCTCTTCTCCAGTTTCAGTTTATGGAAAGGCAATCTGCAGTACCATTGGGCAGCTACTTTCAAAATTGATGCACTGGGCTCTGGATTTCAAATCCAGCCTGAGGGTACTGGATTTTCCCCCGTCTCAGCCAGGGAGCGGAGAGAGAAAGATTTCTTTACCGAGGCCCTGTGAGCAGTTATATTTGGTGGTGGACTTTGGTCTTGGGGAACTGAGTTCGATTCCCACTTCAGGCACAGGCAGCTCCTTGTGACTCTGGGCAAGTCACTTAACCCTCCATTGCCCCATGTAAGCCGCATTGAGCCTGCCATGAGTGGGAAAGCGCAGGGTACAAATGTAACAAAAATAAATAAATAAAAATATTTTATAACCTGTGAGCAGCTACATTTCCTGAACTCCCCAACTACTACCCAGGTAGTAAACAAATGTTTAGCTATATTAATCCATATTCAGTTACCTGTTACTGCTTGCTGGTTTCACCTTTTTCTGTTCACTGTTCAAGTTCTGTGACAAACCTTTTTTAGTTTAAAGACTCTGCTGTCCTGACTAAGAATCCTGGTTTGAGTTTTTGGGTCTGTGGATACTTTCTAGGAGCTGTGGGACCCCTGGAGTGTGGTCCCAGTGTCCTAGAAATCACTGGGGAATAACTGAGAGTGGGAGACTAGCCCAGAAGCAAGCAGGACCTGGTGGGTAGAGGGTGCTAGTATAGAGCACAAGCCCAAGTGAAGGTGAGGCTGAGCAGTGCTGGGCAGACTCTTCAGGTGGCCGCAGGGTAATGCCAGGCAGGTGCTAGGCATATGTGACTCCTGTTTTAATGAGGAAATTTGATTTATGGTTTTATTTGTAATTCCTGAATTATCCCCGGCCTTCTTATCTACATAGAGCTGAATAGGTTATCTGCGGACTATAGACTATAAGAACTGAGATGTAATATAGTCTATATCCCCAAAGGATGATTTTTAGAATCCAACATTCAGAGGTTACAAATGGCCAACTGTTTACAAAATCCTTACCCTTATCCTCCTTCTGGAAGGTCGTCTGGCAAATACACAAACTCTGGTTACGCTCTCCTGGAGCCATCCCAACTTTTGGATTCTCTGCTGTCTGGAATGAGAGCAATAACTCTGTTGTGTTTGACTCTAATGAAGAGGAGGAGGGTACCTACACCTATGAAAGTAATGAGTTCTCATTTGCTTTCCACTTGTATACTTCCTGGTGAAAGAAGAGACTGGGTCTGAGGTGGACCAGGAGAGAGGCTTAAGGGTCTTGCACTGTTCCTTAATGAGGGAAGCTGTCTCCTTAATCTTATCTGCAAAGATAGCAAGGTACGTCGCTAAGCTTCTTCTACACCTCATACAGATCGGAAGCCCACAGTCACAAGAGTCTTTGGACTCCAATACTCACTGAAGAAGCTCTCAATGCTTCCCCTTGCCCACTAGTGACTGAAGCTTCACAGGCCCATTGTAAGGAAGGGAGCCTACAAACTCCTTAGTCTTGTGCACATTTCAGATGTATTGAATCATGGAGGCTGGTAAGGAGCTATGCAGGAAGCGAGCATAGCATTCTGAAAAAACGTCCTCACAAAAATGCCTGCTATCCAAGCCTTCCTCCCCAGGGAGCACCAAGGAATGAGAGTTCTTAAGTCTCCTGAGAGTAAATCTGAACACCACGGAGTGATCAGGAAGCTGTTGCTTCTTGAATCAGGAAGCCTTTTAGATTCCATACATATAATCCGTCTTCTTGTTGACTGGATGGACAGAGGGGGATCTTCTTCATTCTCATCTGAACATCCTTAAGGTTTCTATAAATGAGCACTGCTGCAGTTTCCTTGGGAGGGTCAAGGAACTGGAAGATATCCAATACTTCTTCCCCAAGTTCCTCTTCTGTCTTAACTTAAATGGAAAGGCTTCCACTACTTCCTGAGCAAAATCAATACAGGAGCATTGCTCAAAAATAAAGACGTTCTCCTTTTGGGGGGAGGAGTTAGATCTGACCATAAGCAATCAGAGACCTCCTCTTTGGAGAATTGTGCAGGCTTGTACTCAGATCCAGTAAAGAATTCAAAGGAGGGGGGGGGGGGGTGGAGTTTGGGTCTAAGCTTGGCCAGATCTCTGAACCTTAACAGAGGTCAGTCTTGACTGAAGGCAAATATTCTGTTATGATTGGGGTCTGAACCCCTCTCAAACTTACCTCTTTCCTGGGGGTCAGCTTCTTAGCTGGCTTCTGTTTCTTTTCTCTGTCCTTTCTGAGCTGGCTCTGTCTCTCTGTGCTGGCAGCTTCCAGCAGCAGGGCTCTAATTGTTTCACTATACTGCACCTGTGGGGGTAGTCTGAGTTGTTCTAACTCTCTTTGGGTGTACTGGCTTCAAGTGTTTCACGGTTTTGCATTGGTGTGGGTTGGGCCTCTCTGGGTCAGTGTGCTTTTGCCTAGGTCTAGGGAGTGTGACATCATCAGGGAGGGCCTTGATAAGGAAGTGGTCTTGTTTCCTTCAGGGCCTTTGCAACAGTTGTGTTTGCTTTAGGTAGGGTGGTGCAGTGTGCACTTCTGACATTGTGTCTAGGGTCCCTGCTTGCTTTTGCTAAGGTCCAGGTTAGTGCAGTGTGCACTGGTGTCTATGTGTTTAGCTTTCCTGCTTTTCCCTTTGGTTCCCCTGCTTTTCCCTCTTGGTTTTGGAAGCATTGCTATGTGTAGGGCTTTGGAAGCTCTGTTGCTATTAGAAGTACTCCTGGGTTTGGTGTTGTTAGGAACACTGCAGAGTTTGCTGTTAGAAGTACTTCTGGTGTTTGTGCTATTGGGAGCATTGCAGTCTTTGCTGTTGGTGTTTGGTGACTTAGAATCACTTTTGGCTTATGTGTTAGCTTCACTGCTTTTTCCTTGTGGCTCCCCTGTCTTCCTTTTTAGTGCTAGGAGCTCTTCTGGTTGCTTGCCAGAGTAGTGCTTAGGAAGCACCTTGTTAGTTGTATCTAGCTTGCTAGAGCAGTGCTTAGGTAGCTGGTTAGTTCGGTGTTTAGCTTATTAGTGTAAAGCTCTGCTTGTAGCTTGGTGCTTAGTAGCACCTGTGTTAGCTTTGTGTTTAGTTCCCTGCTCTGTTAGTCTAGGGCTGAGGAAGTCCCTTTCTTGAGCAGGGATTAGGAGCTCCTGTTTAGTATAGGGCTTAGGAAGTCCTTTTGTCAGTTTACGGTTAGGAACACTCCTGCTGGTTTAGGGCTTGGGAGCACGTAGATCAGTTTAGGGTTAGGAGCACTTCTGTTTCCAGTCCTGGTCCCTATGTCATCCGGTATCCAGTAAGTCCTGTCGGCTACTCGAACCCAGGAGCTCAACTCTTGGGGGGCTTAGTAGCTAAGTACAGGTGAAGCTGTTGGACCAGTCCAGTGTGCTCCAGTCCCGTGTTCCGGTCCTGTGTCCTCCAGTCCGGGGGACCAGTCCAGGGTGTTCCAGTCTGGTGTGCTCCAGTCCAGTGTGTTCCGGTCCGGTGTGTGTTCCAGTCCTGTGTCCTCCAGTCCGGGGGATTCCAGTCCATGTGTTCCGGTTCGCTGGGCAGTGCCTGCAGTCCCTGCCGGTGTGTTTACCCAGAGTTGGTTGGTGGGTTTTGCCTGCTGCTGTCGCTCCTCGTCAGCAGCCCAAGGGCTCACGTTTGCACCAGAGCCCGGCCCCGCGGGCTCTGAACCTGAGAACCTGACAGATTGCAAAGGCCATGAGCCCGGCAAGAACCCCCGCCCAGCTGACCCAGCTGGGGTCCAGCTCCATCGTTATTCTTGATCCTTCTATGACTCTTCGTCAGTATCGTGGGAAACTTTTGTCTCATCCTGTTTTGAAGAAGACCCCTGAAGCGGCAGCTGAGAGAAAACGTGTCCGGTGGCTTGGAATCGCTGAAAACCCAGTTTCAGATATGGACCCTTTTATCACGCTCGCTGAATATCGCCGCAGCCTGGTCTTGAATCCAGCTTTGTGGGATACTCCTGAAGCTGTCGCTGAGAGGAGACGTCTTGGGAATTCCACGCTCTGGGCCCAGCAGGGGTCCAGTCCCGTTCAAGCAGCGCGCCCAGACAAGCCTCTGAATCCAGTCCGAGCAGCACGTCCAGCCAAGCTTCAGAGGCCAGTCCAAGGGATGCTCCTAACCGAGTCGCCGATCCCAGTTCAGGTGGCGCTTCCACTCAAGCCTCTGAGTCCAGTCCGAGGGATGCTTCTGACTGAGTCTCCGATTCCAGTCCAAGCAGCGCTTCAAGCCAAGTCTCTGCGTCCAGTTCAAGTGGCGCTTCAAACCAAGCCTCCTAGTACCAGTTTGGATCCCAGTTCCAACCCCATTTTGATCTGGATCCGTTTCTGACACTCCAGGATTACCGGGTTGCACTTTTGTCTGATCCAGCCCTGAAGAATACTCCTGAAGCTGCAGCGGAAAGAAGGCGTGTCTCCTGGCTTGGGTTCGAAGAAAACCCAGTTTCTGCTATTGATCCCTCTACCAAGCTGTTCTTTTACCGCTTCCAACTCCTCTCGGAGCCAACCCTACGGGATACTCCTGAAGCCCAAGCTGAAAGAAGGTGGCTTCCTGATTTTTCCCGCCAAACTTCTGAGTCCAGCCTGAAGGGCTTTGCCTGCCAAGATGCTGAGTCCGGATCGAGTGGCAGCAGTGGCAGCCGAGATGCTGAGTCCGGAGCGAGTTGCAGCAGTGGCAGCCAAGATGCTGAGTCCAGGTCAAGTTGCAGTCCTGGCCGAGCTGCTGAGTCCACACTGTGGGCTGAGTCTACACCGAGTGCTGAGGCCAGCCGTGATGCTGTGTCCACTCCGAGTTGCAGCAGTGGCAGCCAAGATGCTGAGTCTGGATCGAGTTGCAGTTCCAGTCAAGATGCTGAGTCTGGATTGAGTTGCAGTTCCAGTCAAGATGCTGAGTCTGGATCGAGTTGTAGTTCCAGTCAAGATGCTGAGTCTGGAGTGAGTTGCAGCATTGGCAGTCAAGATGCTGAGTCTGGATCGAGTTGCAGTTCCAGTCAAGATGCTGAGTCTGGATCTAGTTGTAGTTCCAGTCAAGATGCTGAGGCTGGATCGAGTTGTAGTTCCAGTCAAGATGCTGAGTCTGGAGTGAGTTGTAGTTCCAGTCAAGATGCTGAGTCTGGATCGAGTTGCAGTTCCAGTCAAGATGCTGAGTCTGGATCGAGTTGCTGTTCCAGTCAAGATGCTGAGGCTGGATTGAGTTGTAGTTCCAGTCAAGATGCTGGGTCTGCACTGAGTACAGAGTCCAGCCGAGACAATGAGTCCACGATGAGTGCTGAGTCTGCACTGAGTACAGAGTCCAGCCAAGATGACGAGTCCACGATGAGTGCTGAGTCTGCACCGAGTGCAGAGTTCAGCCGAGATGCCGAATCAGAATTGAGTTACAGTCCCGGGCAAGATGCTGAGTCCGGGTCAAGTTACAGTCCTGGCCAAGATGCTGAGTCCGGTGAGAGTTACCGTCCCGGTCAAGATGCTGAGTCCAGGTCAAGTTGGAGTTCCAGTCCCAGGCAAGAGGCTGAGTCCGGGTCAAGTTACAGTCCCGGCCAAGATGCTGAGTCCGGTGAGAGTTGCCGTCCCGGTCAAGATGCTGAGTCCGGGTCAAGTTGGAGTTCCAGTCCCAGGCAAGATGCTGAGTCCAGGTCCAGTTGCAGTCCCGGCCAAGATGCTGAGTCCGGGTCAAGTTGGAGTTCCAGTCCCTGGCAAGATGCTGAGTCCGGGTCAAGTGGGAGTTCCAGTTCCAGGCAACATGCTGAGTCCGGGTCAAGTTGCAGTCCCGGCCAAGATGCTGAGTCCGGGTCAAGTTGGAGTTCCAGTCCCAGGCAAGATGCTGAGTCTGGGTCAAGTTACAGTCCCGGCCAAGATGCTGAGTCCGGTGAGAGTTGCCGTCCCGGTCAAGATGCTGAGTCCGGGTCAAGTTGGAGTTCCAGTCCCAGGCAAGATGCTGAGTCCGGGTCAAGTTGCAGTCCCGGTCAAGAGGCTGTGTCCGGGTCAAGTTGCAGTTCCGGCCAAGATGCTGAGTCCGGAGCGAGTTCCAGTGCCAGCCGAGATGCTGAGTCTACGCTGAGTACCGAGTCCAGCCAAGAGGCTGAGTCAGAATTGAGTGGCAGTTCCGGCCAAGATGCTGAGGCCGGACCAGGTTGCAGTCTCAGGCAAGATGCTGAGTCTACTCCGAGTTCCCATTTCAGCCAAGATGTTGAACTCCTTCTGAGTTCCAGCTCTAGCCAAGGGGCAAGGTCTAGTCTGAAGTCCAGTTCAAGTTCCTGTCTGGCTTCAGATTCCAGGATGGGTGTGGGCTCTAGCCCAGTTCTGGCTGCTACAGTGGAGTGCCAGGAAGTCAAGGAAGTTGTGGACTCCTTCAAGAGATGGTTCCTGTTGAATAGGACTCCACTTGTTGCATCCAAGACTCTGATCCTGCCTAGCAGCCGTTCTAAAGAGCCTCGTGGTGGCCAAAGCCATTCTGGTTTCCTAGTTCCAGATGTACTTGTCACGTCCTGCCCAGCCGCCCAGATTTATGTTGTGAAACCCATTGGGAGATTTCATCACAGCTACCCATGGAGACCTAAATTGTCTTTTGAGACCTGGAGCTCCCGTGGGGACACGGGAGCCTTGAGGGGGAGGTGCTGTTATGATTGGGGTCTGAACCCCTCTCAAACTTACCTCTTTCCTGGGGGTCAGCTTCTTAGCTGGCTTCTGTTTCTTTTCTCTGTCCTTTATGAGCTGGCTCTGTCTCTCTGTGCTGGCAGCTTCCAGCAGCAGGGCTCTAATTGTTTCACTATACTGCACCTGTGGGGGTAGTCTGAGTTGTTCTAACTCTCTTTGGGTGTACTGGCTTCAAGTGTTTCACGGTTTTGCATTGGTGTGGGTTGGGCCTCTCTGGGTCAGTGTGCTTTTGCCTAGGTCTAGGGAGTGTGACATCATCAGGGAGGGCCTTGATAAGGAAGTGGTCTTGTTTCCTTCAGGGCCTTTGCAACAGTTGTGTTTGCTTTAGGTAGGGTGGTGCAGTGTGCACTTCTGACATTGTGTCTAGGGTCCCTGCTTGCTTTTGCTAAGGTCCAGGTTAGTGTTAGTGCAGTGTGCACTGGTGTCTATGTGTTTAGCTTTCCTGCTTTTCCCTTTGGTTCCCCTGCTTTTCCCTCTTGGTTTTGGAAGCATTGCTATGTGTAGGGCTTTGGAAGCTCTGTTGCTATTAGAAGTACTCCTGGGTTTGGTGTTGTTAGGAACACTGCAGAGTTTGCTGTTAGAAGTACTTCTGGTGTTTGTGCTATTGGGAGCATTGCAGTCTTTGCTGTTGGTGTTTGGTGACTTAGAATCACTTTTGGCTTATGTGTTAGCTTCACTGCTTTTTCCTTGTGGCTCCCCTGTCTTCCTTTTAGTGCTAGGAGCTCTTCTGGTTGCTTGCCAGAGTAGTGCTTAGGAAGCACCTTGTTAGTTGTATCTAGCTTGCTAGAGCAGTGCTTAGGTAGCTGGTTAGTTCGGTGTTTAGCTTATTAGTGTAAAGCTCTGCTTGTAGCTTGGTGCTTAGTAGCACCTGTGTTAGCTTTGTGTTTAGTTCCCTGCTCTGTTAGTCTAGGGCTGAGGAAGTCCCTTTCTTGAGCAGGGATTAGGAGCTCCTGTTTAGTATAGGGCTTAGGAAGTCCTTTTGTCAGTTTACGGTTAGGAACACTCCTGCTGGTTTAGGGCTTGGGAGCACGTAGATCAGTTTAGGGTTAGGAGCACTTCTGTTTCCAGTCCTGGTCCCTATGTCATCCGGTATCCAGTAAGTCCTGTCGGCTACTCGAACCCAGGAGCTCAACTCTTGGGGGGCTTAGTAGCTAAGTACAGGTGAAGCTGTTGGACCAGTCCAGTGTGCTCCAGTCCCGTGTTCCGGTCCTGTGTCCTCCAGTCCGGGGGACCAGTCCAGGGTGTTCCAGTCTGGTGTGCTCCAGTCCAGTGTGTTCCGGTCCGGTGTATGTTCCAGTCCTGTGTCCTCCAGTCCGGGGGATTCCAGTCCATGTGTTCCGGTTCGCTGGGCAGTGCCTGCAGTCCCTGCCGGTGTGTTTACCCAGAGTTGGTTGGTGGGTTTTGCCTGCTGCTGTCGCTCCTCGTCAGCAGCCCAAGGGCTCACGTTTGCACCAGAGCCCGGCCCCGCGGGCTCTGAACCTGAGAACCTGACATATTCAAAGTTGTTAAAATGCATGCAGATTATTAAAAATTGCAGGAAGACCTTAGGAAGCTGGAAGATTGGGCATCCAAATGGCACATGAAATTTAATGTGGACAACTACAAAGTGATGCACATTGGGAAAATAATCCAAATTAGTTAGTTGATGCTAAGTTCCACCCTAGGAGTCAGCACTTAAGAAAAAGATCTAGGTGTCATCATGGACAATATGCTGAAATCTTCTGCCCAGTGTGTGGTGGTGGCCAAAAGCGCAAACAGGATACTAGGAATTATTACACTTGAGAACCATGCACATAACATAACCAAAAAGATGTTTCATTCAATGTGGAAACTAAAAAGAGTTAGACCATTTTTTCTAAGGATTGTCTTCCGCAATCTGGTACAATCACTGGTACTCAGTCATCTGGACTATTGTAACTCACTCTACGCTGGCTGTAAAGAGCAAATACTCAAAAAAACTCCAGACAGCTCAGAATACGGCAGCCAGACTAATATTCGGCACACCAAAATACGAAAGCGCAAAACCCTTACGAGAAAAACTACACTGGCTCCCACGTTCAAACTTTGCACTTTAGTCCATAAAATCAACCATGGTAACGCCCCAGCCTTCATGTCAGATCTAATAGAACTACCACCCAGGAACGCAAAAAAATCTTCCCGCACACCCCTCATTCTTCATCCCCCAAGTGTAAGGGTTTGAAATACAAATCAATGCATGCATCTACCTTTTTCTATACGAGCACGCAGCTCTGGAATGCGCTGCCACGTAACTTGAAAACGGTCTATGAACTGACCAGTTTCCACAAACTATTAAAAACCTGTCTCTTCGACAAGATATATCACAAAGATCAACATGTGTAACTGTATAATCTTTTGAACTTCTAGTACTGTCTTATAATGTCTTTTGCTTTAACACCATCATATAATTCACCACCATGTAACACAAACCCTCTGTAAACCTAATGTATATTCACTTCTATTTCCAGTACCCATGATGTATTGTAAGCCACATTGAGCCTGCAAAGAGGTGGGATAATGTGGGATACAAATGCAATAAATAAATAAAAATTAGGAAAGGGATAGAAAATAAGAAAGAATATTATAGTGCCTCTGTATCGCTCCATGGTGTGACCACACATTGATTATTTTGTGCAATTCTGGTTGCAGTATCTTAAAAAAGATATAGCAGAATTAGAAAAGTTTCAAAGAAGGTCACCCAAAATGATTAAGGGGATGGAACTCCTCTCATATGAGGAAAGGTTTAAGAGGTTAGCACTCTTCAGCTTGGAAAAGAGAGATGGATGAGGGGTTACATGATAGAGGTCTACAAAATACTGAGTGGTCAAGAATGGGGAACATAAAGTACAAAAACTAGGAGACCCTCAAGGAAGTTACATGGTAATACTTTTAAAACAAACAGGAGGAAATATTTTTCCACTAAACAAATAGTTAAGCTCTGGAAATCGTTGCCAGAGGACATGGTATCAGCAGTTAGTGTATCTGGATTTAAAAAAAAAGGGTTGGCAAAGTTCCTGGAGGAAAAGTCCATAGTCTGCTATTGAGACAGACATGGGGAAGCCACTGCTTATCCGTGGGATCAGTAGCATGAACCTTCCTACTATCTGGGATTCTGTCAGGGACTTGTGACCTGGAGTGGAGGAGTGGCCTAGTGGTTAGGGTGGTGGACTTTGGTCCTGGGAAACTGAGGAACTGAGTTTGATTCCCGGCACAGGCAGCTCCTTGTGACTCTGGGCAAGTCACTTAACCCTCCATTGCCTGCCGCATTGAGCCTGCCATGAGTGGGAAAAAGCGCGGGGTACAAATGTAACAAAAATAAATAAATAAAATTGGCCACTGTTGGAAGCAAGATACTAAGCTAGATGGACCACTGGTCTGACTCAGTATGGCTATTCTTATGCAATGAAGGAAAGAGTAGGGAGGATGGAAGGCTTCTCAGAAAGATGGGAGTGAAATGAATGGCAAACAAGTGGTCATGTTACAAGAGGCAATGGACAAGTGAACAACCAAAGGAATGAGACATCTTGGTGATGCCAGCATCTTGAGAACTATGGACAAATTGGACTAGGGAAAGAGAGAAACTGAAGACAAGCAGAAGACAGGATACACAGACATGGATAAAAAAGAAATAGACCACCAAAGACTGACAAATGGAGAAAACAAGAAAATAAATAATTCTGGATTAAAACAAAAACAAAAGACAAGGAACAAGAAAAAAGAAAGACTAGAAAAGTTCTGTGCTATTGCTTCGCTCGGGCGCTGTCAGAGCTATGATCATGGGGGCGCAGGTAAATGTGGGCAATAGTGGCCTTCAGTGCATGCATTAACCTTTGATCATCAAGCTGTAAATCTACAAATTCAAATCCTTAGACCCAATATCAGTAATATACAGAAGAAAGCCAAGTAACAGCACACCTGACAGCAAGGGTTATAAGAACTATAATCTTTCTTTCCCACAGTAATTTAGATTTTCACCTAACATTCCAAGCAACAACACAGCCATGACTACTTACCGTTACCCACAGAAATGCGGACGTTCCAAATGCCAGGCTAACCCGTAGCCAGTTCGGCCTGCTGTAGTCTGGCTTCTTTGCAAGGAACATAGAACGCGTCTGCACTGAAATGGTGAAATACAATGCATAAGTTACTATGCACAGGTCCGGTGAAGCACAATTTTTTTTTGCACATTCATGTAAGGTTAATGTTTCACTCATTCCTTTCTGAAGTTAAAGCTTTTAGTGGCTGTCTTAAAAAATGATCGCATAGTCTGGAATGTTCCAGTACATCATCTTTAGAATACAAAGGCTCCAGTTGTATAAGGTGAGGATGACAACTCAACCAAATCACCGACATTACCATTACATGTGCTCTAACCATTAAACTAACGTGGAGGGGCATTTTCGAAAGGTCGTCCAAGTATGGATTAGGACGCCCTCATGAAGTTGTCCAAAATCAGGTAGGTATAATCAAAAAATAGTATGGACGTCCTTAGACATTCCATTATTGCAGTGCGAAATGCCCAAATCAGGGACGCCCAAAGTATAGTAAAAAAAGGACACCCATCTTCCAGAACCGCCAAAGGGCGCCCCCAACATTCACTCTTGCCAACATTTGTCATATGGTCCTTCGGCGGTTTTACAAGAAAGACGTTCTTATTACTATGGACTTCTCTGATGTATCTGGTTGTTCCGCAAGTACAGTGCATGTAGTTGCGGACATCCAGGTATGGGAAATATAAAGAATATTAATGTGCAAAATACAATAACAAAGACATGTTTCTTGCAGCACTGCTGAAGGACGTCCATCTTACTAGGCCCGCTGATAGTTGGTGCACTTGTTGATTCTGCGTTGCTCCTCCTGCGTGGTCTCTTAACACCCTCAGGACCTGTACTCTAGTTAATTAAAAGAAACTGAAACCCTGCCTCCCTATCCTGTGGGAATTTTTATAAGGATTTTTGTTATTTTCAAAACTGTGGCCAACCTATCTAGATTAAATCAATAGATAATTAATGTTCCCTATTGCAGGACCTGCCTTGTTACTTTTCCCTGCCTAATGAGGAACACTCTTCCATGCATGTTAATCACACCTTGTAACCAGTCACACACATTTCATACCTCACTACTCTCATACACAGCAGTTTAGCTAAGGACAACAGTCCTGTTCAAGCTCTATTAAGAACCGGTTCTCAATGCATCCAGGTGCACTGTGTTCACAACACTGCTTTGTAGCAGGACAGTGCTAAATATACCAGATTTCCTTCACCACCACTAGCCACACTTGCCAATCACCAACAGGTTTCTATGCAACCTGAAACTGATTTGATATAAACCCAAACCAGCACTCTTCTGTATAATCACTTTACAAACCAGCACACACTCACTCAGAATACTTATCAGGTGTACTGTGATTATCAGTGTGATTGATTATCAGCCTGTGTACTCAAACAAATTTCTTACACATACCCAAGCAGAGCACTTTTCTCACAGGTCTATCTTCCCCTGTGCTTTCAGTTTCTCTGCTCTACGAAATTCCACTCTCTTTAAGTCACCAGCTGCTCTGGTTCAGCTCTGGTTCTCAAGCACACAGGCAGAGCACCTTTCATACTGGTCTGTCTTCCCCTGTGCCTTCAGTTCCTCTGCTCTCATCAAGCACCCCTTTGCTTAAGTTATCTCCCCATACAAATCAATTTCACACACACACGCACAGCACCTTCCATGCAGGTCTATCCTCTGCTGTGCCTTCAGTGCCTCTCCTTGTATCAGACAACTCCTTATTTAAGCTCTCTCTCCTGTATAAATCAATTCTCACATCCACACAGGCACAGCACCTTCCTCACAGGTCTGTACTCTCCTGTGTCTTCAGTCCCTCTGATCTTGTCACCAGCTCCGTCTCCCCCAGCAACGGGACTGTAGCTTGGCCATCTGACCAAGCAGCACCAATCAGGTGCTAGCTTTAGGAATGTTAGCCAACTTTCACAGTTTGGAATTCTTTCACAATCTCCATCTTGAAATCTAATTTTTCCATTAAAGTATATGGAGAAAATGGATTTCCATACAAAATATAATGTAATTTACACTACATTTTAATAAAAATGGAACCACCATCCAAGTCACATTTTTCTGAATCCAATCCATGTTTTATTCCTTTAAAACCATTATCAGGCACCATTTCACACTATTTTTCCAGGAAAACCCCATTAAAATTTAATGAATTTTAACCAAAATTTCCACATATATTGGTCAGCATGAGCGCTTACAAACCCCGTCGTTGGATTTTTAAAAGATGTAATCAGAGCAGCACATGATACTCCGCACTAAAAATACCCCAAAAACCTCTTCAAAATTAACTTTAAATTTTTTTAAATGTCTTAGTCTAACTAAACAAACCACCCAGACCCCCCCCAACCATAAAAATTTAAAAGTATTCTGGGAAGACCTGACAAAAAACACATCTAAAAGCTCAAAATTAAATTAAATCAAAATAAGGCCATAGGACTACTACTACTATTACTATTAAACATTTCTATAGCGCTACTAGATTTACGCAGCGCTGTACAAATGAACATGAAAAGACAGTCCCTGCTCAACAGAGCTTACAATCTAAATTGGACAGACGAACAGACAGCTAGGGGTGGGGAAATTGCAGTGGTGGGGGTGATAAGTGAGGGTATTGAGTAAGAGAGTCATGGTTAGGAGTCGAAAGCAGTAGCAAAGATGTGGGCTTTAAGCCTAGACTTGAAGACAGCCAGAGACTGAGCTTGACGTACCGGCTCAGGGAGTCTATTCCAGGCATAGGGAGCAGCGAGATAGAAGGAACGGAGCCAGGAGTTAGCAGTGGGGGAGAAGGGGGACAACAGGAGACATTTACCCAGCGAACGGAGTTCACGGGGAGGAGTGTAGGGAGAGATGAGAGCGGAGAGATACTGAGGAGCTGCGGAGTGGATGCATTTGTAGGTCAAAAGGAGAAGTTTGAACTGTATGCGGAAGCAGATAGGGAGCCAGTGAAGCGACTTGAGGAGAGGGCTAACGTGAGTATAGCGACTCTGGCGGAATATAAGACGCACAGCAGAGTTTTGGACAGATTGAAGGGGAGGTAGATGGCTGAGCGGGAGACCAACGAGAAGCAAGTTGCAGTAGTCTAGGCGAAAGGTGATAAAGGTGTGGGTAAGGGTTTTGGTAGCATCCTCGGAAAGGAAAGGGCGAATTTTGTTAAGTCTTACCTTGCCCCTCTAACATGCATCCTGGGGTCCTTCAACTTCCCAAGGGTCCCGAACACCCTCCGACGTGTCCTCCGTTTTCAGCCCGAAAAACTCCAAAATCGAGGCCCAGGCTTTTCTTTGGCCTAACAGAGCTCCTGGACTCCAACGCACATGCGCGCACACACGCAGCCCCGGAGGCAGCTGGCTTACTCTCTCCCCAGCACCCCTCACATCGTGACAGCCCCACTTGTTTCAGTGGCGATTGCAGCTGTTGCCGCTCCTGTCCTCCAGCTCCTCTTACTCGCGGCGGCGTTCCACTCGTGCCAGCCGCAATTTTGGATGCTGCTGCTGCTTCCTGTCCCTCTTCAGCCCCAGGACTTACTCCGGTCCCAAAACAGGACCCAAGAACACCGGAGCAAGCCTGGGGCAGCTCAAAACGCCGGCCACCATCCCCGATGGGCCACAAACAGCCCAAAAAGCGTCGGACCCACAGGAGGGTCGAAGAAAACCCATGGGGCACATTTAAAAAGGCCCCCAACGTCCCAACCAGACCAGGAGCAGCCCCGGAACACAAGTAAGCCCCTTTAAAGGGGACACACTTTAATTTCATTTTAACCAACACTTTACATTATCTCAGTTATATTTAGAAACATGACGGTGTGTGCAGCATATGTACACAGAGGAACTGTCACAACGGAATAAGCTTTCATCAGTTAGAGTAGTAAGTTGTCCTAAATCACTATCACTGTGTCATTTTGAGGGTT
The DNA here is from genome assembly GCF_901765095.1 of Microcaecilia unicolor. Taxonomy (NCBI): domain Eukaryota; kingdom Metazoa; phylum Chordata; class Amphibia; order Gymnophiona; family Siphonopidae; genus Microcaecilia; species Microcaecilia unicolor. The sequence continues at coordinate 135,391 of NW_021963031.1, read as the reverse complement.
TGTATTGGTGCTGAGATTTTTTTCACCTAGTAAAGGGCCACCAAAATAGACATCATGTTATGAGAATCAGATGATCAACATTCAGAGTTTTTTTAATTTCTAAGTGCAAATGGTTTTTCAAACTTTAATAAGGGGGTGGTGGCTTGCCTGAGGCAACAGTGTGAGGTGGAGCTGACCTCTGCCGTTGTCAACTTACAGAGGGAGGAGCCAACAGGCACCCTATTGGACAACCGCAGATATCGAGGGTCCTGTTGCCTTGAAAAGATTTGCGCCACAGGTGTGAGGCCACAGGGCATGCCAAAAGGGGCGTGCTGTAAGGTACACACCCTGCCCCTTCGGAGTTTTGACTCTATACTATAATTCTCAAAGGGGAAGCGTAAAGTAAAGCCGAAGACAGCGACTCCAAGTATCCTGGGTCCTATGGACAAACACCTGATTTCTTCTGGACCATCAATTAATCAAGTATTCTCTCTCCTTGGAGCTTCTTTGAGCTCATTGGAGCATACCCTACCTCTCCCTCCCTTTGCCTGTCAGATAAGGGCTTCCCAGGTGGTGCCCCTTCCTCAGGCTGGAGGTTCAGTTGGAAGAAGCAGTTTCATCATTAACTTCTGTCAAGTTGCCAACAGCTATTCAGGCACCTACCCCAATTCTGCAGCCTTCAGGACCAGCAGGAAATGACGTTAAGAGATTTGTGGGATTCAATTCAGCATATGGAGAGTATGTTCAATTCCACTGTTTCTCAGATTGCAGTTTTTCTCAAATGGTGGTAAATAAATTGGAAAATGTAGATTCTAATACGCAATGTTTTGATAAGAGCGTATCTAATGTTGAGAAACAAATAGAATGTTAGGTATTTATTAGGAAAGGAATGGAAAATGAAAATAAGAATGTTATAATGCCTTTCTATCACTCCACAGTGCGACTGCACCTCAAATACTGTGTGCAATTCTGGTCACCGCATCTCAAAAAAAGATACAGCGGAATTTGAAAATTTACCAAGAAAGGCGACGAAAAAGATAATAGGGATGTGACGACTCCCCTATGAGGAAAGGCTAAAGCGGCTAAGGCTCTTCAGCTTGGAGAAGAGGCAGCTGAGGGGAGATATGAAAGAGGTCAATAAAATAAGTGGAATGGAACGGGTGGACGTGAATCGCTTGTTTACTCTTTCTGGAAATACTACGACTAGGGGACACACAATGAAACTATTAAGTAGTAAATTTAAAAGAAATCGATGAAAATATTTCATCCTCAATGTGTACTTAAACTCTGGAATTCATTGAAAGAAAATGTGGTAAAAGCAGTTACCTTAGCAAGGTTTTAAAAAAGGCACATATGAGTTTATCTTGTTGGGCAGACTGGATGGACCGTGCAGGTCTTTTTCTGCCGTCATCTACCATGTTACTATGTATGTATGTATGTTTGGCTAACTTCCTAAAAGTCCAAAAGCCATTATTATGATGGACTTAGGGAAAATCCACTGCTTATTTCTAGGATAAGCACATAAAATCTATTTTACTGTTTTGGGATCTTGCCAGGTACTTGTAAATTGGTTTGGCCACTGTTGGAGAATAGGATACTGGGCATGAGGGACCTTCAGTCTGTCCCTATCTGGCAACACTTTCCTACTATGGCAACATTCATGTGCATTTTCCCCTCTGCCTTCTCTTCTACACTCACACACACTTTCCTTCTCCTCTCCCATTCCTTCCCTTCATTTGCTTTCCCACTCCCCTTCTCTTATATGTGCATTTCCCCCTCTCCTCTTTCTTTTCCTTCATGTGGATCCCCCACTTCACTTCCCTTCCATCCATATGCAGAATCTTCCCCTCTGCCTTCCATTCATGTGCTGCTTCTGGCCCCCACCCTGTTCCCCCCTAGGGGTCCCACATGCCTTCCTACCTCCCACTGTCCCCCTCCTCAAAGGCCTACAGATTTGCAGCATTAGCACTAGTGAGGCAGCCTGGGCAGAGAAATCATATTAATTTGTTAGCAGGTAGGGTCCGCAGTCTTGCTCTCTCCAGCTGGCCTGAAGCTTTCTCTCTGCTGCCTCCTTCCCACATGGCAACAGAGGGAAGGACCCTGGGGCTGGCTGTAAACAGCTTTAATCTTTTGTTTACATTTGCAGTATATTGTTTTAATAAACATAAACTAGACCTACTGCTTCACTGGAGATGGACAAATAAGGAGAGCGAAGAGAAAGCAGGAAAAACTGTACAGAAATATTTTCCTGTTAGTGCTAGAACCCTGTGTGCAAGAGGAGAGAGAATAATTTCTTACCTGATCAGAAACCAGGGCAGACATTTCCCTGCTGTTTCCCCTCTGAATTCTGCAGCTGCTGCTGGATTAGATTCAAGCAGCTCTTGCAGACACTAAACAAAGAACAGACATGTTCAGAGCTCCTCCCCCTGGTGTGGTCAAGGAGATGGCATGATGTGAAAAGGCTGAAGCCACTTCAAGCAAGGAAGTTTTCATTCTCCCAAATGCAGCCACCGCCATCTTGGTACACCCCAAACAACATACTTGAGAGGATGATCTCTGCCTACTAACTTCAGGTCACATAATGGGTCGTGCACGCTCCTTGGGTGAGGTGTTTCTGGGATTTCCTACCTCCTTAAAGTGCATCTGTGTAGAACAAGGAGGTTAAATAAACAGGAGTGGAAGTGAGCCTATCTAGTCCACTGTAAGCAAGGAAGCCGTCATCCCCATTCACTCAAAACAAAGCAAGCAAACCTAGGAGCTGCTGCTCCACATTGTCGTTTTTTAATTGTTGTTCCATCTGAAACAAGTCTAAAGCTGTTTCAACTGGATAGACAGTGCCTTAAATGGTGGAGGACAAAAGGTTTTTGTTTTTTTTGTTTCTTACTGGACAGCTTTTTAATTTATTTGAAAGCTTCCCATCTGTAGATATGAATATAATAATTTTGTAAAGCTGTTTTAGTGATATTCAATTGTGATCACGAAATCACAATTGAATATCACTAAAACAGCTTTAAAAATTATTATAGCTGGTAGAAACAGCAATTTTAAACTCTGTATTTTGTGTTCATTTTTCCACACTAAAAACTAAATAAATACACTGTATACAATACAGATGGCCACATTTCAATGAGAATATCCTGTTTCCTGATGGATTCATCTTAACTGTTGTAATCTGCCCTGGGAAGGCTGGTGTTATAACGATGATGGAATATATCTGTTGTACATTCAGTTTCCAAAAGGAATAAAATCGACCTGAGAAAGCTCTACAGTCACCATTGCCTGGGGATAAAGCAGACCCCCTTGCTGATGATATCAAAACGCTGCACGCTTTGATGAAACAAAATCTTGCAGCTACCTGTGAAATCAAATCGGATTTGTGCCCTCCGCTCCCACCCACCCCCCTCACTCTCTCCTCAATCACTGGCTGACTACTTCCGCGACAAGGTGCAAAAGATCAACCTTGAGTTCACTACCAAGCCTCCTCCTCCTCCTCCTCTTCACCCTTCAACCCTCTCCGTCAACCAACCAACCAAATCTTTCTCCTCCTTTCCCGATATCACCGAGGAGGAAACCGCCCGCCTTCTTTTCTCCTCGAAATGCACCACTTGTTCCTCTGATCCCATCCCCACCAACTTACTTAACACCATCTCTCATACTGTCACCCAGGGCCGCCGAGAGCCGGGCCCGGAACAAGGCCACCCCCGGGCCCCCCTATCCGAGGTCGCCGCCCACCCAAGATCGCCAGGCCCCCCCACCCGCTATCGGGCCGGGCCCTCGGAACTAACCTTAAGCCTTCTTTCACTTCGCAGCAAGCAGCGGCAGGGCCGACCTCTCCTCCTTCCTTCCGTGCCCCGCCCTCACGGACGTTACGTCAGGCGAGGGCGGGACATGGAAGGAAGGTGTGGCCTGACCTGCTGCTGCTTGCTGCGAAGTGAAAGGAGGCTTAAGGTTAGTTCCGGGAGTGACTGAGGGTGGGCCAGGCGGCGGCGGCACCGAGCCCCCCTGGAGGCCCGGGCCCCAGGACTTTTGTCCCCCCTCTCGGCGGCCCTGCTGTCACCCCCTCCATCTGTCATATCCTCAACCTCTCTCTCTCCACTACAACTGTCCATGACACCTTCAAGCACGTCGTAGTCACACCCCTCCTCAAAAAAAACATCACTTGACCCTACATGTCCCTCCAACTACCGCCCCATCTCCCTCCTACCCTTCCTCTCCAAAATACTTGACCGTGCCGTTCACAGCCGCTGCCTTGATTTTCTCTCCTCTCAGGCCATCCTCGATCCGCTTCAATCCGGTTATCGCCCTCTACACTCGACAGAAACAGCACTCTCTAAAGTCTCTAATGACCTGTTCCTTGCCAAATCCAGAGGCCACTACTCCATCCTCATCCTCCTCGATCTATCCGCCACTTTTGATACTGTCAATCATGATTTACTTCTTGCCACACTGTCCTCACTTGGGTTCCAGGGCTCTGTCCTCTCCTGGTTCTCCTCTTATCTCTCCCATCATACCTTCAGAGTACACTCTCATGGTTCGTCCTCCACCCCTATCCCGCTCTCTGTTGGAGTTCCTCAGGGATCTGTCCTTGGACCCCTTCTTTTTTCAATCTACACCTCCTCCCTGGGCTTCCTGATCTCATCTCATGGTTTCCACTATCATCTTTATGCTGACGACACCCAGCTTTATCTCTCCACACCAGACATCACTGCGGAAACCCAGGCCAAAGTATCGGCCTGCTTATCGGACATTGTCGCCTGGATGTCCAACCGCCACCTGAAACTGAACATGGCCAAGACCGAGCTTATCGTCTTTCCACCAAAACCCACTTCTCCTCTTCCTCCGCTCTCGATCTCAGTTGATAACACCCTCATCCTCCCGCAACCTCGGAGTCATCTTCGACTCCTCCCTCTCCTTCTCTGCCCATATCCAGCAGACAGCCAAGACCTGTCGCTTCTTCCTCTTTAACATCAGCAAAATTTGCCCTTTCCTCTCTGAGCACACCACTCGAACTCTCATCCACGCTCTCTTCACCTATCGCCTTGACTACTGCAACCTACTCCTCACCGGCCTCCCACTTAACCATCTATCCCCCCTTCAATCCGTTCAGAACTCTGCTGCACGTCTTATATTCCGCCTGAACCGATATACTCATATCACCCCTCTCCTCAGGTCACTTCACTGGCTTCCGATCAGATACCGCATACAGTTCAAGCTTCTCCTTCTTACCTGCACTCAGTCTGCAGCCCCTCATTACCTCTCTACCCTCATCTCCCCTTACGTTCCCGCCCGAAACCTCCGCTCACAGGACAAATCCCTCCTCTCAGTACCCTTCTCCACCACCGCCAACTCCAGGCTCCGCCCATTCTGCCTCGCCTCACCCTATGCTTGGAATAAACTTCCTGAGCCCCTACGCCAAGCCCCCTCCCTACCCATCTTCAAATCCTTGCTCAAAGCCCACCTCTTCAATGTTGCTTTCGGCACCTAACCTTTACACCTTTCAGGAAATCTAGACTGCCCCTACTTGACTGACTGTACATTTGTCCTTTAGATTGTAAGCTCTTTGAGCAGGGACTGTCCTTCTGTGTTAAATTGTACAGCGCTGCGTAACCCTAGTAGTGGGACGGTGTAAAAGCCAGATCTGCGGGATCCTCGGGATCTTCCGGATTTAAAAGTTTTTTGATGGAATCCGGGAAGATCCCGAGGATCCCGCTGTATCCATTTTTTTACCTCTTGCCAGAACAAGAGGAAGGATTGCAACAAGCAACTAGTCCGCCATGCACCGGGGCTGGAAATGTTTAAGGGGGTCGTTCCCAACATTTTCTGTTATGTTGTAGTTGAAAATTCACACTTGAATTATGCTGCTTGATGGCTAATATGTTCAACGTTAAATACGCTTTAATAAATTACAAAGAACGTGTGCTAAAAAAAAAAAAAAAAAAGCAATACACTTTAGGTAAATGTCTGGGAGAGTAATACAGCAGAGGCAGCCAGCAACCAAGGCAGAAAGGCAATATTCAAGAGACAACGTTTACAAAGTCTCTTAAGTATCCTCTCTACTGGGGCAGGCCTGAAGTTAACTCGGTAAGCGTAAGCCCGTTCTATTTCCACCGTTGTGAGGCAAAAATGTTGTTAGAAACTGGACTATATCCTTTTCCTCTGTTCTGGCAAACCAATTAGCCCGAGATGATTTCTCCTCAGCTGATTCACCAAAAGAAAAAAGCAACACTGGGCCTTCAGAACTAGGACAACAGGAGTACTTTATTAATTGGTGACCCGACACGGGCCATGTTTCGGCACCAACAAAGGCGCCTGCCTCAGGGGTCGATGTACTGATGCAATAACGTGCAGATGACAAAGCACGAATGCCTTTAGGCACTGAGAGATTGTCTACAGTGTTCGCTATGGCGAAAAAAACGCTAATAGCGCTGGCTCCAACAAAGAACCTTCTGCTGTGTCGTAGTCGATTATATGTTGTTATGCCGGAAAGCGCTGAAAAGCGCTGTCTCCGATAGAAAGCTTTTTCGTTGTATTTGCTCCTTTTTTTTGCCATACAACGAAAAAAACTTTCTATCGGAGACAGCGCTTTTCAGCGCTTTCCGGCGTAACAACATATAATCAACTACGACACAGGAGAAGGTTCTTTGTTGGAGCCAGCGCTATTAGCGTTTTTTTCGCCATAGCGAACACTGTAGACAATCTCTCAGTGCCTAAAGGCATTCGTGCTTTGTCATCTGCACGTTATTGCATCAGTACATCGACCCCTGAGGCAGGCGCCTTTGTTGGCGCCGAAACACGGCCCGTGTCGGGTCACCAATTAATAAAGTACTCCTGTTGTCCTAGTTCTGAAGGCCCAGTGTTGCTTTTTTCTTTTGGTTTGTCTGATTGTATACTGTATTGCCCTCCCTGTCTGTATTGCATCCTCAGCTGATTCGACATGTTTTCCAACTCCCCCCTGTAAAAAAAAAAAAGCAAAAAAAGCAATTTTTCTGAGCTTCCGATCCATTTCCTGGTGAAGGGAGTCGTGGGCATTCATACAATCCTCCAAAAACTCAATTCTAGCATTAAATTGAAGTAGCTGGGTAGCGATCGAGGCTAGTTACTACTACTATTTAACATTTCTAAGCACTACTAGGGGGCAAGAGATTAAAAAAAAACGGGGGGGGGGGGGCGCTGTTCATTCTTTCCACAGACTGCGGCCACTGTCTTGGTTTATTCGTTTCTCAGACTCACTTCCGGTTCCGGCCGCGGCGGAAGTGGAGAGGGAGAAGAACGAAGATGTGGCTGTCGGGGATGCTGTTTCGGGCTCCGGTTGCTCTGCGTAATGGTGAGGGGAAGAAGGAGTCGGGGGGGGGAGGGGTTAGATTTATTCTTCTCTCGCTGTGCTGATAGTGCCCTCTTGGGGGGGGGGGGGGGGTGAGGGAGCCTCTGCTCTCTACTGTTAAGCTCAGTGGTGGGTGACCTTCATTCACAGCTTCCTTATTCCTTATCCACTGCTGTATTTCCCAAGGAGGTTTTAATAGGCAGGAGCTGAAATGACGTCAAAACGCTGAAACCAATTAGGTTGGCGTGAGTTTTCCCTTCCCCACGGTGCTGTCATTCCCATATACTCAAAACAAAGCAAGCAAACCTATGAGCGGCTGCATTTTCAAACATGCCAGCTTGTGCAGCATACGGTTATACACAGAGGAACGGGATAACTTTTCATAGGTAGAGTAGTAATTTGGTATAAATCTTAAATCAGTGGTCAGTTGGAGGGGCTGGTTACAGGGACACCCTAGCACGTGTTATATTTGTGCAGAGATTTTTTTTTCTCCTGGTAAAATGGGCCACTAAAACAGATATGTGTTATGAGAATCAGGTGCTTAACATTCAGAGTTTCTATCTATTTGTTTATTTATGACTACTACTACTTATAATTTCTATAGCGCTAGGACAGTCATATCTCACATTTAGCATGTATTAGGGAGCATTTGAAAGTTTTTTTTTGTTACCTGTGCCTAGATGGTTTGTGGGAACTTGCTTCTTCTGTTTTGAAGAATGCAGTAGATAGTATAAAAATGCACTTAATATTGTTTATTACTGTTATTTACTACTGGTTGATATGAAACAGGACTAATTAGCAAGTAAATCAGGAGGCCGAGACGCTGACTTCCAAAGCAAGGCAACTTTTATTAGCTAGCGGTCACAGTACTAAGTTCAGACTCAGGATACTGCGCCCCGAGCGTCACCTGACACTCGTTCTTATACAGATTAGTGGTCATGCGCATAAAACATACCATACATCACACATACACATGCACAGTACATGCACATGCGCAATACATTAGTAGTTCTGTAGTTCTTACAGAGAAAAGATACGTCAGTTTCATAGCTTTCATAGAAATTGTTACTTTGCAAGAAATGTAACTTATTGCAGTGTTCCAGCACATTCACACAATACAGCCTCTATGCATGGATCACGAGACTGCACTGGCAGAGCCAGCTGCCTTCCTTACAAACCTAAATTGCTGACTACTACAACACGTTATCTAGCTGCTGGTTAACAAATAGATATTACTAGTAAAAGTCCAAACTGCTCAGTTTTAGGTTTTAGTCTAGGCTCATTATATAAAAGCTGAGATTTTGGTACAAAGCAAAGGTGCAAGTGTGAATGCAAAGTCCAAATAGAAAATCCTGCTAGTGCAAAAGTCCACAAAAGTCCAAATAGAGTAAACAGTGCAAATCAAGTTTTGCAAGTCCAGTGGCAGTGCAAGTTTTGCCCCTACAGATATACAGCAGAAGTTAACCAAGTTCATGCTTTGTAATATAATTTTTAATAGCATTTTTCTCAGTCATTACCCAAATGCAAATAAAATTATAATGTTAATTATACGACCGTGTCTGCCTGTTATGGTGGCTTTTGTTAATTAAAGCTGTGTCAGATAAATATTTGCAATTGTGATTTTATTATGCGGGCAAACAATACGCCGCCAAAATACAAAATAGCAAGTAGCACAGTATTAGTCTCCAAGTTTATACAAAGTTGATTATTTTCAATGGAAAATAAATCTGTTGGCTGCCTTCTGGGTGAATATTCCATCCCTGTTTAATTATTGCTATCAAGTATTACAAATTTAGAGCATACGCCTTAAACATAGATTCCATATCATCATGCTGATCAATCCATAGACTGGTGGGTTGTGTCCATCTACCAGCAGGTGGAGATAGAGAGCAAACTTTGCCTCCCTATATGTGGTCATGTGCTGCCGGAAACTCCTCAGTATGTTCTCTATCTCAGCAGGTGGTGGTCACACACAGCAGCAGCTCTGGCTAGGCCTCCAAGCCTAATTTTTAGGTTTTGTTGAGTGCCTGGGGTTGAGGGCTCTTCTTGAGCAAGTGCAAACCTGGTGGCGCCAGGTCCCTCCTTTTCTCCCCCCTCCCGCTGGCTCCGTTTAAAAAAAAAAAAAAAAAAAATTTGGAACGTCCTTAAAGGCGTTTATTTCGACGTTTATTTAAACGTTTATTGCAGCTTCTCACTGGGACACCAGGTCGTTACAGCTCGGAGCGGACAGCAGGTAATTTTTACCTTTTATAGCGGGCAGTGGCGTCGGAGGGCGAGGGCGCAAAGAGTCGCTCCCCGGATCGCGTGTGCGCTTCCAGAGGGGATGCGGGGGTCTTAAAGTCTGATTCGCCCTTGTTGGGTGACAGTTTCGTGACCGATGAGTGTTCCGGTCCTTCCTCCGGTGTGGTGGTTTTTTCCCGCCATAAACGCCCATCCCCCGCGGCTCGCCTCCGCCATATTGGCCAGCCACGCGGCTCGGACGGCTTCTTCTTGGGCCGCCCTTGAGGTGGGAGACATTGATGCCATGAACGCCCTTAATTTGGGCGACGGCACAAAAGCGGCTAAAGTTAAGCGCCGTTCTTCCCGCGCGGCTCCTTCGCGGAGTGTCGCGCCGGACGCCATCTTGGATGCGCAGCATGACTCTCCCCCGCTCTTGCGAGCGCCGGTTGAGGGTGCGTCTAGGGCTGTAGCCCAGGCTGCGGAAGTGCACAGTATGCGGGGTTTCTCCCCCGAGTTTGTTTTGCTGCTGCATCAGGCCTTCCTTATGCAAAACGCTGCCCCTGCTCCCTCGTCTGGTAAAGAGGTTGAGGCCCCCGGAGGTAAACGCCCTCAGGTTAATTCCCAGGCCTTGGAGGACTTTGTCTCCTCCGATGTAGATGAGGGCAGCGTATCTGAGTTCTCCCAACGGTCCTTTGCGGATTCCTTGGAGGAGACGGATCCCCGCAAGGATGGAGCGGATGACCCCTCTGCAGCGCGGCTCTTTAGCTCAGAGGATTTGCCCAACCTGTTAATGCAGGCCATGGGCATTTTGAAGATTTCCTCTCCGGAGGACGTCTCTCCCTCAGCCCCTGTTGGCTTTGCCATTATGCTGGGGACGAAGCGCCCGCATAGAACCTTCCACGTGCATGATGCCATGCACACCTTAATTTCGGCTCAGTGGGATGTCCCGGAAGCGAGCCTTAAAGTGGTTAGGGCTATGTCCCGCCTCTATCCTTTGCCTGAAAGTGAACGTGAGGCCTATCTGTGGCCTACCGTGGTTTCTTTAATCACTGCGGTGACTAAGAAAACGGCGTTGCCGGTGGAAGGTGGCACGGCCCTATAGGACGCCCAAGACGGAAGATTGGAGGCGGCCTTAAGGTCGTCCTTTGAGGCGGCTGCTTTAAGTTTGCAGGCCTCAGTTTGCGGCTCCTATGTGGCCAGGGCGTGCCTGACTATGGTGCAGCGGGCTTCCCCCTCGGATCATTCCTTGAGGGCTGATTGGCCGGCCCTGGAATCGGGCTTAGCCTATTTGGCAGACTTGCTGTATGATGTCTTGAGGGCCTCAGCTAAAGGCATGGCTCAGACAATCTCTGCGCGGCGGTGGCTTTGGCTGAAGCATAGGTCTGCTGACCACGCCTCTAAATCCCGCCTGGCTAGATTGCCTTTTAAAGGCAAGCTGCTCTTTGGGGTCGAGCTGGACAAAATCGTGACTGATCTCGGCACGTCTAAGGGCAAGAGGTTACCAGAGGTCAGGGCTCGGGCTAGTGCTCGCCCCGGTACCTCCAGAGGACGGTTTCAGGAAGCCCGTCGGTACCGCCCGGGCAGGTCGGGCTCCTCTGCCCCCTCTTCCTTCAAGAGGAAATTCTCCCCCAAGCAGCATTCCTTTCGCAGAGACCGGCGTCCCGGAGGTGCTCCCTCCGGTCCTCCCCTAGGGTCTCGTACCCAATGACGGGGCCTTGGTCCACGCCCCAGTGCAGATTGGAGGACGGCTGTCCTCGTTTCTGGGCGAGTGGATCACAATAACTTCAGACGCTTGAGTGCTGGAAGTCATCAGAGACGGCTACAAGCTAGAGTTCTGCCGACCCTTAAGAGACGGGTTTGTACTCTCTCCCTGCAAGTCTCCGGTCAAAGCTGTGGCAGTGCAGCAGACCTTGGACAATCTGATCCGCCTGGGTGCGGTCGTTCCGGTGCCAGAAAATCAGCTTGGCAAGGGACGTTACTCCATTTACTTTGTGGTACCAAAGAAAGGAGGTTCTGTACGGCCTATCCTCGACCTCAAGGGGTCAATCAGGCTCTTTCGCATGGAGACCCTCCGCTCTGTTATAGCGGCAGTGCAGGCAGGAGAGTTCCTGGCATCCTTGGTCATCAAGGAAGCGTACTTGCATATTCCCATCTGGCCTCCTCATCAACGCTTTCTGCGTTTTGCAGTACTGGGCCGACACTTCCAGTTCAGAGCCCTCCCGTTCGGGTTGGCTACTGCTCCGCGGACCTTCTCCAAAGTAATGGTGGTCATCGCGGCCTTCCTGAGGAAGGAAGGAGTACAAGTCCATCCTTATCTGGACGACTGGTTGATCCGAGCCCCCTCTTATGCAGAGTGCGGCAAAGCTGTGAACCGGGTGGTTGCTCTTTTGAGCTCCCTGGGGTGGATCATCAACTGGGAGGAAAGCCAGCTGCGCCCAACTCAGTCCCTGGAGTATCTGGGAGTTCGATTCGACACCCAAGTGGGCAGAGTGTTCCTGCCAGACAATCGGATTGTCAAGCTTCAGGCTCAGATGGACCAGTTCCTAGTAGCCTCTCCTCTTCGGGCTTGGGACTATGTGCAGCTGTTGGGCTCTATGACGGCCACGATGGAAGTAGTGCCCTGGGCCAGGGCTCATATGAGACCACTACTACACTCTCTGCTGCAGCGCTGGACTCCGATGTCGGAGGATTATGCTGTGCGCCTTCCCTTGGACCCAGCAGTGCGCAAGGCGCTGAGCTGGTGGACGCAGACAGACAAGTTGTCTGCAGGAATGCCTCTGGTGACCCCGGAGTGGATTGTCGTCACGACGGACGCCTCTTTGTCAGGCTGGGGAGCCCACTGCTTGGGAAGGACAGTGCAGGGGCTCTGGTCTCCTGCAGAGGTAAAGTGGTCTATCAACCTCCTGGAACTCAGAGCCATTCGGTTGGCGCTTTTGGAGTTCATCCCGGTACTGGCGTTGAAGCCTGTACGGGTCCTGTCGGACAATGCCACGGCTGTGGCCTATGTCAACTGCCAGGGAGGTACCAAGAGCGCCCCTCTAGCCAAGGAGGCCATGAATCTATGCCAGTGGGCGGAAGCGAACCTGGAACAGCTGTCAGCGGCCCACATTGCCGGAGTCATGAATGTCAAGGCGGACTTTCTCAGTCGCCATACCTTGGAGCCCGGAGAGTGGCAGCTATCTGTTCAGGCGTTCTTGGACATCACGAAGCGCTGGGGCCAGCCGAGCCTAGATCTGATGGCGTCATCGGCCAATTGCCAAGTGCCGCGCTTTTTCAGCAGAGGACGGGACCCTCGATCCCTGGGAGTAGATGCTCTTCTCCAACAGTGGCCGACACAAGAGCTTCTCTATGTGTTCCCGCCCTGGCCCATGTTGGGCAGGGTGCTAGACCGGGTGGCAAAGCATCCGGGCCGGATAATCCTGGTGGGTCCGGATTGGCCCAGACGTCCCTGGTATGTGGACTTGATCAGGCTCTCAGTGGACGAACCTCTGCGACTGCCAGTGGAGCAGGGCCTGTTACATCAGGGTCCCGTGGTGATGGAGGATCCCTCCCCCTTTGGTCTTACGGCCTGGCTATTGAGCGGCAGAGTCTGAGGAAGAAGGGCTTCTCAGACAAGGTCACCGCCACTCTGCTGAGAGCGAGGAAGCGCTCTTTCTACTGCTTACGCCAGGGTTTGGCGCACCTTTGCAGCGTGGTGTGAAGCAGGGTCACTTTCTCCATTTACTGCTCCAATTTCTTCAGTGCTGGCGTTCCTGCAAGAAGGTCTGGAGAAAGGCCTGTCGCTCAGTTCCCTGAAAGTCCAGGTAGCGGCCCTGGCTTGCTTCAGGGGCCGCCTGAAGGGTGCTTCCCTGGCTTTGCAGCCGGATGTGGTGCGTTTCCTCAAGGGAGTTAATCACCTGCGCCCTCCTCTGCACTCAGTGGTGCCTGTGTGGAATCTCAACCTGGTGCTAAGAGCCTTACAAAGCCGCCTTTTGAACCCTTGTCGAGGGCATCTCTGAAAGACCTGACGTTGAAAGCAGTCTTTTTGGTGGCTATCACTTCAGCCAGAAGAGTTTCCGAGCTCCAGGCACTCTCTTGTCGAGAGTTTTTTCTGCAGTTCACTGAGGCAGGAGTGACTATTCGCACAGTGCCTTCCTTCCTACCCAAGATTGTTTCTCGCTTCCATGTGAGTCAGCAGCTCTGTCTCCCTTCCTTTCGTAGGGAGGACTACCCAGAAGAGTATTCTGCTCTCAAATATCTGGATGTGAGACGGGTCATCATCAGATACTTGGAAGTGACCAATGATTTCCGGAAGTCGGATCATCTGTTTGTCCTGTTTGCAGGTCCTCGTAAGGGTCTGCAGGCTGCTAAGCCTACAGTGGCAAGATGGGTCAAGGAAGCCATTGCAGCGGCTTATGTGGCCGCGGGGAAGGTGCCGCCTATTCAGTTGAAGGCCCACTCCACTAGAGCTCAGGCGGCCTCGATGGCAGAGGCCGGGTCCGTCTCCTTGGAAGAGATTTGCAAGGCGGCAACTTGGGCGTCGGCCCATACCTTCTCCAGACATTACCGCTTGACTGTGGCTGCTCGGGCGGAGGCCCGGTTTGGAGCTTCAGTGTTGCGGTCAGGGATTTCAATGTCCCGCCCTGGGTGAGTACTGCTTCGGTACATCCCACCAGTCTATGGATTGATCAGCATGATGATATGGAAGGTAAAATTATGTATCATACCTGATAATTTTCTTTCCATTAATCATAGCTGATCAATCCATAGCCCCTCCCAGATATCTGTACTGTTTATATTCTGGTTGAATTTTAGGTTCAAGTTTAGTCTTCAGTTACTTCAGGAGGACTTCGTGTTCAAGTTTTTTCACTTGGATTCTTCAAGAGTTGAGACGAATTTGTGTTACAGTGAGCTGCTGCATTCCTCTCCCCTCCGTTTTACGGGGCTGGATTGAGACTTAAATTCTGCCGGCACTCCCTCCCGCTTCGTGCGGCTGTAGGGTCAGTCAGCTCCTCCCGCGGTTGCGGTTGCAGGATAAGCCAGATCCCCCCGCATCGGCGGGGTGGTGTCCCTCCCCCGCTCCGCGGGGATGAGCTGGACGGATTCCCCTCCCCCACTTGTGTGGGGATGAGCTGGGTTAATTCCCCTCCCCCGTTTCGGCGGTGGTGAGCTGGGCAGAGTGTCCCTTTGTGGGTGTAATTCTCTAAGTGCTGAGTCCTGCGGATGGAGCTTTGATATCGACATACTGAGGAGTTTCCGGCAGCACATGACCACATATAGGGAGGCAAAGTTTGCTCTCTATCTCCACCTGCTGGTAGATGGACACAACCCACCAGTCTATGGATTGATCAGCTATGATTAATGGAAAGAAAATTATCAGGTATGATACATAATTTTACCTTGTTTACATTTGTTTATCTAGACCTTACATGCACAAGGTATTGCTTATTAAACTCGAAGGCAAAACCAAAGTGTGGTTAAACAATTTGGTATAAACTGTGTTTGTGACTTGTTATGAAATGCTTTGTCCTACTGATCTGTACATCTGTTGTGTTATTTTGGTGGGTGGAAACAAGTGGGCTTATAGGGAGGGAGGGCAAGGGTTCTTGGAGTAAAAGTAAAAGTTTTTATTGTGCCATGTTGGATGGTTTACTTTTCTTGTTCTGTATGAAGCTTATCAACCAACATGTTTTGCTTTTAGAGTTCAAAATTTTTATTGATGACCATTCAAAAGAACACTTCCAACATTATGTATAGACAAAGACATTCAAATATGAAAATGTACTCAGCAAAGACAAAGTGATACAGTCTGTCATCAAACTTTTAGCAATTTATCCCCCCCACCACCACCACTCTATTTTAGTATAAATCAGATTGCTTAAGGATACACCAAGGAACACACATTAACGACAACAAAAACTGTCATCCTCAGAGTGGGGGGTTATTATGTGTGACTGTATAAGCACTGCATCAGAGCTTTCCCCTTTCTGTACAGGAAGCAATGTTGTGTTGTTCAATAAAGACTTCATGCAAATTAAAAAAAAAACTGTCATCCTCGAACAAACTTCAGAAAGAACAATGCCCCCAGACCCCCCCCCCCCATCCCACTATATATAAAAAAAAAAAAAAAAAACTCTGAGAGAAAAAGATTTTAAAACAAAACTACAAGCTCTCGGAGATAGCACCTGTATATATGGCTCCTACGTGTCAAGAAACTGCCTGCACCAGCGGGGGGAAAACCCCACCACCCAGCACTCCAAAAGCAGAAGCTCGTAAAATTTATTACGCCGATGCCAGTGGTCAGGTGCAATCTCCCTTCCATGTACACATAATAACCCATTTGCCTATCATGCAGGCCTTACGTGCTAATTGTTGTGGCCCCCTATGACTTAAAGCGAAAAACTCATACTGATACAATATTGCCCCAAGTGGGGAAAACGGAACTGGGGTGTTTTATATAACCCTCAAAAACTGAAACCGAGACAACCAGAATGTCTGAATCTTAGGGCACTCCCAGAGAGAATGAAAGAAAGAGCCCACCTCTCTCCCACAACTAGAGCAAAGAGGCTCCTCTACATCGCCCTTGTAAAAGATTTGCACTTTAGTCAGATAAACTCTATGAAGAATGCGGTATTGACATTCGCGAAGATCCCCATTTATAGTCAGTGTAGAAATACGAGACGTCAGCTTATCAAAATGTATAATTAAAGAGGGGAGCCTAAGATCTTGTGTCCAATGGGCCGCAATTCTGGCCTTATCCTTTCGAGGTATCAGTTTCATAAGTGCCCCATATAAACCCGAGACCGTTCCCCCAATACTAAACTTAAAAAATGCCTCAGGCAACAGCCATGTCGTGCTCCCAGGGCCTCGCCCCACAACGTAGAGACATATTGTGCCAACTGATTGTATGCGAAAATATTATTACGATCAAAGCGACCCCCCCCCCCCCACCCAGGTCGCCAAGATTTAATAAAGATCATCTAGCTGTTAAGACATATTCCAGTCTCGTTATTCCCATAGCTGCTCTTCTCTGAAAAACTGGATTCTCCGATCCTGAGGTAAACAAATTGCGCTGGAGAGGCAACAGATCCGAAATGTCCAAATCCACACCCCAGTATCTGGCCAGATCTTCCAGAGCTCCCACAATGGCCTCAATAATATACTAGCCCTGAAACGGGCTGGAATAACCTATATCGGAGCTTGCAGCAAAAACAATAAGGGTGACAAGGACTAAAATAATCCAATTCCAGCTGCCTAGGAGTGAAATCTTGTCTATCTAAAAACCAGTCACACAAATGATGTAACGAGCAGGCCTGGTTATATCTATGTAAATTGGGAATGGAGGAGTGGCCTAGTGGTTAGGGTGGTGGACTTTGGTCCTGGGGAACTAAGGAACTGAGTTCGATTCCCACTTCAGACACAGGCAGCTCCTTGTGACTCTGGGCAAGTCACTTAACCCTCCATTGCCCCATGTAAGCCACATTGAGCCTGCCATGAGTGGGAAAGCGCAGGGTACAAATGTAACAAAAATAAAATAGATACTATTGGAGATTCTACATGGAATGTGGCTACTATTGGAGATTCTACGTGGAATGTTGCTACCATTGGAGATTCTACATGGAATGTTGCTATTCCACTAGCCACATTCAATGTAGAAGGCTGCGCAGGCTTCTGTTTCTGTGAGTCTGACGTCCTGCACATACGTGCAGGACGTCAGACTCACAGAAGCAGAAGCCTGCACGGCCACATTGGTGATCTGCATGGGCCGACTCAAATAGTAGCAACAGTGGAGGAGTGGCCTAGTGGTTAGGGTGGTGGACTTTGGTCCTGGGGAACTGAGGAACTGAGTTTGATTCCCACTTCAGGCACAGGCAGCTCCTTGTGACTCTGGGCAAGTCACTTAACCCTCCATTGCCCCATGTAAGCCGCATTGAGCCTGCCATGAGTGGGAAAGCGCGGGGTACAAATGTAACAAAATAAAAAATAAATAAATACCCATCCCTCCCTCTCTCCAAGAGCCCAACAGAAATTTTACCAGACCCCCCCCCCCCCCAAAAAAAAATGAATATACAAATGTTTATACAACGATTGCAGGTCTTTATTAAGAATACGAAGGGGAAGCATCTGCAAAATATATAACCACCTCGGAAATTCGATCATATGAAACAAATGAATTCTACTAAGGAGATTGAGAGGTAAAGAGCTCCATTTGTACAAATGTGCAATGGTACCCTCCATCAAACGAGAAATATTAGACTGATGCAATGAGGCGGTTTTCATAGAAAGCTGTATTCCTAAATATGAAAATGATTCTTGGCACATTGGAAAGGAAACTGCCCCCCCCCCCCCAGTCCTGCCTCAATTGCCCCACTGAAGCCAAAGTCTTGGAAAAGTTTAACTTAAATCCGGCAAAGTCCCCATACTCCTGAAATAACTCCAGAAGCGCTGTCAAGGATCTCCGAGGATTGGTTAGATGCACCAATAAATCATCCGCAAAGGCTGATAGCGTAAAAGTAGAATGTCCAATAGAGACTCCCGAAATCTCTGGGTGAGAACCTATGTTTCTGAGAAGGGGGTCTAACGTTAACACGAACAGCAAGGGAGACTTTGAGGCATATTTTCAAAGCACTTAGCCTTCCAAAGTTCCATAGGTTTATATGGAATTTTGGAAAGCTAAGTGCTTTGAAAATATGCCTCAATGGGCACCCCTGCCGTGCTGTGGTGCAGGGGCGTATCTGCGTGGGGCCTCAGGGGCCTGGGCCCCCGCAGATTTTGCCCTGGCCCCCCCTACCGCCATCAACCCTCCCCCGTGCCCGTTCTTACTTTTGCTGGCGGGGGACCCCAACCCCCGCCAGCCGAGGTCTGCTTCCACCTGCCGCTGCCTTCAAAACTTCTTCTTCAGCCGGCGGGGGACCCCAAACCCCCGCCAGCCGCCCCGCGCTGTTTAAAATTCATCTTCGGCCTCCGTGGCCGTGCTGCTGGGATAGGCGGCGCTGTTGAAATCCACTTCGGAGTCTGACGTCGTTGTACGTTGTACGTGCTGCGACGTCAGACTCCGAAGTGGATTTCAACAGCGCCGCCTATCCCAGCAGCACGGCCACGGAGGCCGAAGATGAATTTTAAACAGCGCGGGGCGGCTGGCGGGGGTTTGGGGTCCCCCGCCGGCTGAAGAAGAAGGTTTGAAGGCAGCGGCAGGTGGAAGCAGACCTCGGCTGGCGGGGGTTGGGGTCCCCCGCCAGCAAAAGTAAGAACGGCAGCGGGGGAGGGTTGGCGGCGGGAGGGGGGTGGAGAGACTAAGTCATTGGTGGCGGTGGGGGCTCGGCGGCGGGGGGGGGCGCTAAAATGTGCCCCCTCCCTCTGGCTCTGGCCCCCCCTACCGCCGGAGTCCAGATACGCCCCTGCTGTGGTGTATGGAGAACGATTCGGATCGCTCCCCATTAACCCAGAGAAATGCCTGGGGATTCGAGTATAAAACCTTCACCGCATCTCCAAAAAAGCCCTCTATACCCACCTTCCGCATGACTGCAAAAAGGAAAGACCATATGACATGATCGAAGGCCTTCTCCACATCAAAACTAATTAACAGAGAAGGCATCCAAAGCCACTCTATCACCTCCAGAGAAGCCAAGATTGCTCTTATGTTCCTAGTTGCGGACCTACCCTTCACAAATCCCACCTGTGGTGCGGAGATTAGGTCCGGGATCACATGAGCCCTGGGCTATACCCATGGGGTATGAGATGACATGACAGGGAACCCTGGAAGCTGGTCTGACACAGAGTACATAGGATGTGTTGGCAGACCACACTCATTGGTCAGCAGCATGTTTGCATTATGATTTGTGACTATGGTTGGCTGACCAGGTTTTTTTTTTTTTGTTGGGGGGGGGGGAGCACATAACTTTAATATGAGGCAATGATATCCAGTAAGAGTAGGACCTCAGGCAGGAATACCATGAAACAGTATCCACCCCAGAAAGGGGATACAGAAGTGAGGCATGTCATCTCATTCATCTCAGAGGAGGTTAGTTGGAAGTTGCAGCCACACTCATGGGAGGGTAGCTGCAACCTCAGGCCTTGATCTGGGACAGAGGTGTTATGACTTACTAGTTGCCTATTAGCCACATGGAAACTGATACTGTACACAACATTTGCATTATTAAATAAATACATTTACAAATGAGTACAGGTGCCCTGTTTATAATACTTACGTCGAGCCCTCATTCATCTCAGAGGAGGTTAGTTGGAAGTTGCAGCCACACTCATGGGAGGGTAGCTGCAACCTCAGGCCTTGATCTGGGACAGAGGTGTTATGACTTACTAGTTGCCTATTAGCCACATGGAAACTGATACTGTACACAACATTTGCATTATTAAATAAATACATTTACAAATGAGTACAGGTGCCCTGTTTATAATACTTACGTCGAGCCCTGAGGTGCCGTCTCACTGCCCTTATCATGTCAGGGTTCTCCCGCTTGATTCGGCGGAACCTGCGCAACAGGGACTCGAGGTCCCTCCGAATGCCAAATCTTCTGCAAGATATACGTTTGTACACCAGGAGTCAGGGGATGGCCCTTCTTGCCTTCAGCACACAAATTCATTTGGAAATCAAATAGGAGAGACGCACAACACTGATTGGGGGGGGAGGGAGGACATTACATTGGTACAGGTGATGTCATTGCGGTGCACATGAGGACAGAGAGTACCGTTTGTGTGCAGTATTGTAGGGATATGGGAATGGTTTTCCTTTCTAGTACATAGATTCTATTAATGAATGTGCATGTGCACATATCACTGATTACCCTTGAATGCAGACTACATTTAGTGCTTACATTGCTGAGGGAGCTCTTATATGTGTAGCTACAGGAGGGGGACCTGATAGCCTAGGAGGGGGGGGGGGGAAGCAAACACTTACCTTTCCAACCTGTCTCTTATTTGACACCAGGCTTGGATAGAGACAGTCCTGGGGGGCAGGTGGTGGTAGTGGTGCATAAAAAGAATGCACTGGTGCTTCAGACAGTGGTAGACCAGGCACAAGCTTTCAGCGTTGCTGAAATTTGGCTCTCGCCGTAAAGACATATTTGTTAGGGAATAATCGTGGGAAAGCGTGCATCACCTTATATGGATGCCCATGCGTGATGGACGTCCTTACATGCACAGTTCCATATATGGACGGGTCAGCACGTGGACGTCCTGGCATATATAATGGGTCCGCACGTGGACAGCCGTCACGCATGGACTGTCGTCACGGGTGCGGGGCCTTATCTGGATGAGTATGAGGCATATTTTCAAAGCACTTAGCCTTCCAAAGTTCCATAGGTTTCTATGGAACTTTGGAAGGCTAAGTGCTTTGAAAATAAGCCTCTATGTGTTCATACGTACGACGTCTCCCTTATATGGATCATTATCAAGTGTGCGAACCTATTAATATATACACAATAAAATATATATGTTCCTTATATTTCCCATAGCTGCGTGTTCCGCAAGTACAGTGCATGTAGTTGCGGACATCCAGGTACGGGAAATATAAAGAATATTAATGTGCAAAATACAGTAACAAAGACACGTTTCTTGCAGCACTGCCGAAGGACGTCCCTCTTACAGGCCCGCTGTCCTTCAGCGGGCCTAGTAAGATGGACGTCCTTCAGCAGTGCTGCAAGAAACATGTCTTTGTTATTGTATTTTGCACATTAATATTCTTTATATTTCCCATACCTGGATGTCCGCAACTACATGCACTGTACTTGCGGAACAACCAGATACATCAGAGAAGTCCATAGTAATAAGAACGTCTTTCTTGTAAAACCGCCGAAGGACCATATGACAAATGTTGGCAAGAGTGAATGTTGGGGGCGCCCTTTGGCGGTTCTGGAAGATGGGTGTCCTTTTTTTTTTTTTTACTATACTTTGGGCGTCCCTGATTTGGGCATTTCGCACTGCAATAATGGAATGTCTAAGGACGTCCATACTATTTTTTGATTATACCTACCTGATTTTGGACAACTTCATGAGGGCGTCCTAATCCATACTTGGACGACCTTTCGAAAATGCCCCTCCACGTTAGTTTAATGGTTAGAGCACATGTAATGGTAATGTCGGTGATTTGGTTGAGTTGTCATCCTCACCTTATACAACTGGAGCCTTTGTATTCTAAAGATGATGTACTGGAACATTCCAGACTATGCGATCATTTTTTAAGACAGCCACTAAAAGCTTTAACTTCAGAAAGGAATGAGTGAAAACATTAACCTTACATGAATGTGCAAAAAAAAAAATTGTGCTTCACCGGACCTGTGCATAGTAACTTATGCATTGTATTTCACCATTTCAGTGCAGACGCGTTCTATGTTCCTTGCAAAGAAGCCAGACTACAGCAGGCCGAACTGGCTACGGGTTAGCCTGGCATTTGGAACGTCCGCATTTCTGTGGGTAACGGTAAGTAGTCATGGCTGTGTTGTTGCTTGGAATGTTAGGTGAAAATCTAAATTACTGTGGGAAAGAAAGATTATAGTTCTTATAACCCTTGCTGTCAGGTGTGCTGTTACTTGGCTTTCTTCTGTATATTACTGATATTGGGTCTAAGGATTTGAATTTGTAGATTTACAGCTTGATGATCAAAGGTTAATGCATGCACTGAAGGCCACTATTGCCCACATTTACCTGCGCCCCCATGATCATAGCTCTGACAGCGCCCGAGCGAAGCAATAGCACAGAACTTTTCTAGTCTTTCTTTTTTCTTGTTCCTTGTCTTTTGTTTTTGTTTTAATCCAGAATTATTTATTTTCTTGTTTTCTCCATTTGTCAGTCTTTGGTGGTCTATTTCTTTTTTATCCATGTCTGTGTATCCTGTCTTCTGCTTGTCTTCAGTTTCTCTCTTTCCCTAGTCCAATTTGTCCATAGTTCTCAAGATGCTGGCATCACCAAGATGTCTCATTCCTTTGGTTGTTCACTTGTCCATTGCCTCTTGTAACATGACCACTTGTTTGCCATTCATTTCACTCCCATCTTTCTGAGAAGCCTTCCATCCTCCCTACTCTTTCCTTCATTGCATAAGAATAGCCATACTGAGTCAGACCAGTGGTCCATCTAGCTTAGTATCTTGCTTCCAACAGTGGCCAATTTTATTTATTTATTTTTGTTACATTTGTACCCCGCGCTTTTTCCCACTCATGGCAGGCTCAATGCGGCAGGCAATGGAGGGTTAAGTGACTTGCCCAGAGTCACAAGGAGCTGCCTGTGCCGGGAATCAAACTCAGTTCCTCAGTTTCCCAGGACCAAAGTCCACCACCCTAACCACTAGGCCACTCCTCCACTCCAGGTCACAAGTCCCTGACAGAATCCCAGATAGTAGGAAGGTTCATGCTACTGATCCCACGGATAAGCAGTGGCTTCCCCATGTCTGTCTCAATAGCAGACTATGGACTTTTCCTCCAGGAACTTTGCCAACCCTTTTTTTTAAATCCAGATACACTAACTGCTGATACCATGTCCTCTGGCAACGATTTCCAGAGCTTAACTATTTGTTTAGTGGAAAAATATTTCCTCCTGTTTGTTTTAAAAGTATTACCATGTAACTTCCTTGAGGGTCTCCTAGTTTTTGTACTTTATGTTCCCCATTCTTGACCACTCAGTATTTTGTAGACCTCTATCATGTAACCCCTCATCCATCTCTCTTTTCCAAGCTGAAGAGTGCTAACCTCTTAAACCTTTCCTCATATGAGAGGAGTTCCATCCCCTTAATCATTTTGGGTGACCTTCTTTGAAACTTTTCTAATTCTGCTATATCTTTTTTAAGATACTGCAACCAGAATTGCACAAAATAATCAATGTGTGGTCACACCATGGAGCGATACAGAGGCACTATAATATTCTTTCTTATTTTCTATCCCTTTCCTAATTTTTATTTATTTATTGCATTTGTATCCCACATTATCCCACCTCTTTGCAGGCTCAATGTGGCTTACAATACATCATGGGTACTGGAAATAGAAGTGAATATACATTAGGTTTACAGAGGGTTTGTGTTACATGGTGGTGAATTATATGATGGTGTTAAAGCAAAAGACATTATAAGACAGTACTAGAAGTTCAAAAGATTATACAGTTACACATGTTGATCTTTGTGATATATCTTGTCGAAGAGACAGGTTTTTAATAGTTTGTGGAAACTGGTCAGTTCATAGACCGTTTTCAAGTTACGTGGCAGCGCATTCCAGAGCTGCGTGCTCGTATAGAAAAAGGTAGATGCATGCATTGATTTGTATTTCAAACCCTTACACTTGGGGGATGAAGAATGAGGGGTGTGCGGGAAGATTTTTTTGCGTTCCTGGGTGGTAGTTCTATTAGATCTGACATGAAGGCTGGGGCGTTACCATGGTTGATTTTATGGACTAAAGTGCAAAGTTTGAACGTGGGAGCCAGTGTAGTTTTTCTCGTAAGGGTTTTGCGCTTTCGTATTTTGGTGTGCCGAATATTAGTCTGGCTGCCGTATTCTGAGCTGTCTGGAGTTTTTTTGAGTATTTGCTCTTTACAGCCAGCGTAGAGTGAGTTACAATAGTCCAGATGACTGAGTACCAGTGATTGTACCAGATTGCGGAAGACAATCCTTAGAAAAAATGGTCTAACTCTTTTTAGTTTCCACATTGAATGAAACATCTTTTTGGTTATGTTATGTGCATGGTTCTCAAGTGTAATAATTCCTAGTATCCTGTTTGCGCTTTTGGCCACCACCACACACTGGGCAGAAGATTTCAGCATATTGTCCATGATGACACCTAGATCTTTTTCTTAAGTGCTGACTCCTAGGGTGGAACTTAGCATCAACTAACTAATTTGGATTATTTTCCCAATGTGCATCACTTTGTAGTTGTCCACATTAAATTTCATGTGCCATTTGGATGCCCAATCTTCCAGCTTCCTAAGGTCTTCCTGCAATTTTTAATAATCTGCATGCATTTTAACAACTTTGAATATGTCAGGTTCTCAGGTTCAGAGCCCGCGGGGCCGGGCTCTGGTGCAAACGTGAGCCCTTGGGCTGCTGACGAGGAGCGACAGCAGCAGGCAAAACCCACCAACCAACTCTGGGTAAACACACCGGCAGGGACTGCAGGCACTGCCCAGCGAACCGGAACACATGGACTGGAATCCCCCGGACTGGAGGACACAGGACTGGAACATACACCGGACCGGAACACACTGGACTGGAGCACACCAGACTGGAACACCCTGGACTGGTCCCCCGGACTGGAGGACACAGGACCGGAACACGGGACTGGAGCACACTGGACTGGTCCAACAGCTTCACCTGTACTTAGCTACTAAGCCCCCCAAGAGTTGAGCTCCTGGGTTCGAGTAGCCGACAGGACTTACTGGATACCGGATGACATAGGGACCAGGACTGGAAACAGAAGTGCTCCTAACCCTAAACTGATCTACGTGCTCCCAAGCCCTAAACCAGCAGGAGTGTTCCTAACCGTAAACTGACAAAAGGACTTCCTAAGCCCTATACTAAACAGGAGCTCCTAATCCCTGCTCAAGAAAGGGACTTCCTCAGCCCTAGACTAACAGAGCAGGGAACTAAACACAAAGCTAACACAGGTGCTACTAAGCACCAAGCTACAAGCAGAGCTTTACACTAATAAGCTAAACACCGAACTAACCAGCTACCTAAGCACTGCTCTAGCAAGCTAGATACAACTAACAAGGTGCTTCCTAAGCACTACTCTGGCAAGCAACCAGAAGAGCTCCTAGCACTAAAAAGGAAGACAGGGGAGCCACAAGGAAAAAGCAGTGAAGCTAACACATAAGCCAAAAGTGATTCTAAGTCACCAAACACCAACAGCAAAGACTGCAATGCTCCCAATAGCACAAACACCAGAAGTACTTCTAACAGCAAACTCTGCAGTGTTCCTAACAACACCAAACCCAGGAGTACTTCTAATAGCAACAGAGCTTCCAAAGCCCTACACATAGCAATGCTTCCAAAACCAAGAGGGAAAAGCAGGGGAACCAAAGGGAAAAGCAGGAAAGCTAAACACATAGACACCAGTGCACACTGCACTAACACTAACCTGGACCTTAGCAAAAGCAAGCAGGGACCCTAGACACAATGTCAGAAGTGCACACTGCACCACCCTACCTAAAGCAAACACAACTGTTGCAAAGGCCCTGAAGGAAACAAGACCACTTCCTTATCAAGGCCCTCCCTGATGATGTCACACTCCCTAGACCTAGGCAAAAGCACACTGACCCAGAGAGGCCCAACCCACACCAATGCAAAACCGTGAAACACTTGAAGCCAGTACACCCAAAGAGAGTTAGAACAACTCAGACTACCCCCACAGGTGCAGTATAGTGAAACAATTAGAGCCCTGCTGCTGGAAGCTGCCAGCACAGAGAGACAGAGCCAGCTCAGAAAGGACAGAGAAAAGAAACAGAAGCCAGCTAAGAAGCTGACCCCCAGGAAAGAGGTAAGTTTGAGAGGGGTTCAGACCCCAATCATAACAGCACCTCCCCCTCAAGGCTCCCGTGTCCCCACGGGAGCTCCAGGTCTCAAAAGACAATTTAGGTCTCCATGGGTAGCTGTGATGAAATCTCCCAATGGGTTTCACAACATAAATCTGGGCGGCTGGGCAGGACGTGACAAGTACATCTGGAACTAGGAAACCAGAATGGCTTTGGCCACCACGAGGCTCTTTAGAACGGCTGCTAGGCAGGATCAGAGTCTTGGATGCAACAAGTGGAGTCCTATTCAACAGGAACCATCTCTTGAAGGAGTCCACAACTTCCTTGACTTCCTGGCACTCCACTGTAGCAGCCAGAACTGGGCTAGAGCCCACACCCATCCTGGAATCTGAAGCCAGACAGGAACTTGAACTGGACTTCAGACTAGACCTTGCCCCTTGGCTAGAGCTGGAACTCAGAAGGAGTTCAACATCTTGGCTGAAATGGGAACTCGGAGTAGACTCAGCATCTTGCCTGAGACTGCAACCTGGTCCGGCCTCAGCATCTTGGCCGGAACTGCCACTCAATTCTGACTCAGCCTCTTGGCTGGACTCGGTACTCAGCGTAGACTCAGCATCTCGGCTGGCACTGGAACTCGCTCCGGACTCAGCATCTTGGCCGGAACTGCAACTTGACCCGGACACAGCCTCTTGACCGGGACTGCAACTTGACCCGGACTCAGCATCTTGCCTGGGACTGGAACTCCAACTTGACCCGGACTCAGCATCTTGACCGGGACGGCAACTCTCACCGGACTCAGCATCTTGGCCGGGACTGTAACTTGACCCAGACTCAGCATCTTGCCTGGGACTGGAACTCCAACTTGACCCGGACTCAGCATCTTGGCCGGGACTGCAACTTGACCCGGACTCAGCATGTTGCCTGGAACTGGAACTCCCACTTGACCCGGACTCAGCATCTTGCCAGGGACTGGAACTCCAACTTGACCCGGACTCAGCATCTTGGCCGGGACTGCAACTGGACCTGGACTCAGCATCTTGCCTGGGACTGGAACTCCAACTTGACCCGGACTCAGCATCTTGACCGGGACGGCAACTCTCACCGGACTCAGCATCTTGGCCGGGACTGTAACTTGACCCGGACTCAGCCTCTTGCCTGGGACTGGAACTCCAACTTGACCTGGACTCAGCATCTTGACCGGGACGGTAACTCTCACCGGACTCAGCATCTTGGCCAGGACTGTAACTTGACCCGGACTCAGCATCTTGCCCGGGACTGTAACTCAATTCTGATTCGGCATCTCGGCTGAACTCTGCACTCGGTGCAGACTCAGCACTCATCGTGGACTCGTCATCTTGGCTGGACTCTGTACTCAGTGCAGACTCAGCACTCATCGTGGACTCATTGTCTCGGCTGGACTCTGTACTCAGTGCAGACCCAGCATCTTGACTGGAACTACAACTCAATCCAGCCTCAGCATCTTGACTGGAACAGCAACTCGATCCAGACTCAGCATCTTGACTGGAACTGCAACTCGATCCAGACTCAGCATCTTGACTGGAACTACAACTCACTCCAGACTCAGCATCTTGACTGGAACTACAACTCGATCCAGCCTCAGCATCTTGACTGGAACTACAACTAGATCCAGACTCAGCATCTTGACTGGAACTGCAACTCGATCCAGACTCAGCATCTTGACTGCCAATGCTGCAACTCACTCCAGACTCAGCATCTTGACTGGAACTACAACTCGATCCAGACTCAGCATCTTGACTGGAACTGCAACTCAATCCAGACTCAGCATCTTGACTGGAACTGCAACTCGATCCAGACTCAGCATCTTGGCTGCCACTGCTGCAACTCGGAGTGGACACAGCATCACGGCTGGCCTCAGCACTCGGTGTAGACTCAGCCCACAGTGTGGACTCAGCAGCTCGGCCAGGACTGCAACTTGACCTGGACTCAGCATCTTGGCTGCCACTGCTGCAACTCGCTCCGGACTCAGCATCTCGGCTGCCACTGCTGCCACTCGATCCGGACTCAGCATCTTGGCAGGCAAAGCCCTTCAGGCTGGACTCAGAAGTTTGGCGGGAAAAATCAGGAAGCCACCTTCTTTCAGCTTGGGCTTCAGGAGTATCCCGTAGGGTTGGCTCCGAGAGGAGTTGGAAGCGGTAAAAGAACAGCTTGGTAGAGGGATCAATAGCAGAAACTGGGTTTTCTTCGAACCCAAGCCAGGAGACACGCCTTCTTTCCGCTGCAGCTTCAGGAGTATTCTTCAGGGCTGGATCAGACAAAAGTGCAACCCGGTAATCCTGGAGTGTCAGAAACGGATCCAGATCAAAAATGGGGTTGGAACTGGGATCCAAACTGGTACTAGGAGGCTTGGTTTGAAGCGCCACTTGAACTGGACGCAGAGACTTGGCTTGAAGCGCTGCTTGGACTGGAATCGGAGACTCAGTCAGAAGCATCCCTCGGACTGGACTCAGAGGCTTGAGTGGAAGCGCCACCTGAACTGGGATCGGCGACTCGGTTAGGAGCATCCCTTGGACTGGCCTCTGAAGCTTGGCTGGACGTGCTGCTCGGACTGGATTCAGAGGCTTGTCTGGGCGCGCTGCTTGAACGGGACTGGACCCCTGCTGGGCCCAGAGCGTGGAATTCCCAAGACGTCTCCTCTCAGCGACAGCTTCAGGAGTATCCCACAAAGCTGGATTCAAGACCAGGCTGCGGCGATATTCAGCGAGCGTGATAAAAGGGTCCATATCTGAAACTGGGTTTTCAGCGATTCCAAGCCACCGGACACGTTTTCTCTCAGCTGCCGCTTCAGGGGTCTTCTTCAAAACAGGATGAGACAAAAGTTTCCCACGATACTGACGAAGAGTCATAGAAGGATCAAGAATAACGATGGAGCTGGACCCCAGCTGGGTCAGCTGGGCGGGGGTTCTTGCCGGGCTCATGGCCTTTGCAATCTGTCAGGTTCTCAGGTTCAGAGCCCGCGGGGCCGGGCTCTGGTGCAAACGTGAGCCCTTGGGCTGCTGACGAGGAGCGACAGCAGCAGGCAAAACCCACCAACCAACTCTGGGTAAACACACCGGCAGGGACTGCAGGCACTGCCCAGCGAACCGGAACACATGGACTGGAATCCCCCGGACTGGAGGACACAGGACTGGAACACACACCGGACCGGAACACACTGGACTGGAGCACACCAGACTGGAACACCCTGGACTGGTCCCCCGGACTGGAGGACACAGGACCGGAACACGGGACTGGAGCACACTGGACTGGTCCAACAGCTTCACCTGTACTTAGCTACTAAGCCCCCCAAGAGTTGAGCTCCTGGGTTCGAGTAGCCGACAGGACTTACTGGATACCGGATGACATAGGGACCAGGACTGGAAACAGAAGTGCTCCTAACCCTAAACTGATCTACGTGCTCCCAAGCCCTAAACCAGCAGGAGTGTTCCTAACCGTAAACTGACAAAAGGACTTCCTAAGCCCTATACTAAACAGGAGCTCCTAATCCCTGCTCAAGAAAGGGACTTCCTCAGCCCTAGACTAACAGAGCAGGGAACTAAACACAAAGCTAACACAGGTGCTACTAAGCACCAAGCTACAAGCAGAGCTTTACACTAATAAGCTAAACACCGAACTAACCAGCTACCTAAGCACTGCTCTAGCAAGCTAGATACAACTAACAAGGTGCTTCCTAAGCACTACTCTGGCAAGCAACCAGAAGAGCTCCTAGCACTAAAAAGGAAGACAGGGGAGCCACAAGGAAAAAGCAGTGAAGCTAACACATAAGCCAAAAGTGATTCTAAGTCACCAAACACCAACAGCAAAGACTGCAATGCTCCCAATAGCACAAACACCAGAAGTACTTCTAACAGCAAACTCTGCAGTGTTCCTAACAACACCAAACCCAGGAGTACTTCTAATAGCAACAGAGCTTCCAAAGCCCTACACATAGCAATGCTTCCAAAACCAAGAGGGAAAAGCAGGGGAACCAAAGGGAAAAGCAGGAAAGCTAAATGTTGCAGGAATTGATGCATGAATTTGTGATGCCTCAGGAGTCAGACAGCACACACCAGTATGAGAGAAAAATCTTCTTTATTTGCCAGCAAACAAAGCAAGACATCAGTTCTAGCTCTCTTCTCTTTCTCTCAGCTCTCTGTGTCTTTGTCTCAGCTGCTTCTCTTCTTATGCTGTCTTCTCCTTCTTCTGTCTGTTCCTTCTGTCCTTCTCTTTCTTCTGAGCTCCTTCTGAGTTCTTTCTGACGTAAACTGCTTCTGCTCCTACTTAAATACTGTTCTATCCAGCCTAGCCTAGCCCAGCCCCCTTACTCTCCAATTGGTTAAGGAATTAGATTGGCTACCTTGCCTCAACCAATCATTACTTTTGAAATATCAGTTACATAGGTTCCAGACATCCTAAACTGACCTCTGACCTGGGGCCCCTTAAGCCAGACATTTGGTCTCCAGAACTCTTACATTTCTCATTATGATTGATGTCTCATCTATGGCTTAGACTGGATTCCCTTAGAGACTAAGAGGCCCCATCTAACATTGGTTATTCTCATATTCCTAGTCTGGTTCATACTAACTGCTAACTAAACTCTGGCATTCATTAAAGAGGTCAAAAGCCAATCTTAATTAATAGCATACATATCAGGTTATTACTTCCAAGACCATTCCTGCATTTTACCTATAATTAATCAAGGAGAAGAGAGCTGACTAGTTCTGACCTTTTTCACCTCTCAGCTCCATACACAGAACTAGCTAAGACCATAGTTAATTCAAAACACATGTTGATCTCCTCACTGCAGCCTTAAACAGCAGACAAAGGATCATTTTAAAAGTAACACAGAGTTGAACAAACATCCTACACAGAATTATTAATTTACACAGAATACAACATATTCTAAAGTAAGCATTCTTATAAGACATATCCTAAATATAAACAGAACTTCTAAATACTAATCTATTGCCTCTCTCTAAATAGTATTTCAGCCTATTCTTAAACTACAATATGTCATATGTCTGGCTCGTGCCTGCTTACAAAACTATTCAGTAAGCCTAATAATTTACAGATGTGCCAGCTAGCATTGGCAATTCACAAGGGACAGAGTTTCATTTCTCACTGACCTTTCCTAACCTTAGCTCGGCCAAACTAGACTCTAATTAATTCCAGCCTGCATTCCTTCACTACTTTGCTGGCAGAGTGAAAAGAATTCAAACTTCAAGCTTTTAATATCATTTCTTATATATATATAATTATTTCTCAGAGTTAACACTTTCTTTGCCCATGGCTGCCTCATTCCCCCCTTTGAGACTAAAATCAGCTTATGCAGAAATAAGTCTCACATCTCAAACTCTGGAGATTATAGTGATCCTAACTAGGAATAGACTTGTGAATCACCATTACCCTACTTGTTAAGGTCCGACGGCATACTGCCGAAGCACATGAGGCCAGGAAACAAAACAAAAACCCTGCTAAAACTAAGACTATTAGGGAAATGAACAAGGGACGTATCCAGGAGGTCAATGACCACCACCAGGAGGTAAGATCTAATCCTCCTCGGTAATCCTCCACATTAAGGCTAGCCAACTGTAGGACTTTATCCATGGCATGCCTAACTACATGCGTCCTATTTATGACAATAGTACAGCACTCTGAAGAATTTAGCACTGTGCAGAGGCCACCCTGAGCTGCAAAGAGGTAGTCAAGGCCCATACGATTATACCGAGAAACTATACTTAATTCATTAATTTGATCCTGCAATGCATTGACTACCACGTTCAGCTCATGAACTAAAACATGGAGTAGGGATTGAAGTCTCCGGGTAGCCATACCTAGTTCAGTAATACCCGCTACCGGGCCTCCAATTGGAATCCAGGCTGTGGCAGAAAGGGCTACAAGTCTCTTTTTAGTCAGAGGATAAGTAGAATTAATATACTGGAGGGCTAATTCAATCGCCTCATCCTCTGTGGCAACGGAGGAGGGTAAGGACAAAGCCTCTCGCTTAGAGCGGTGCGGGGATAGCGGCTTAAGAGGAATAACTTTAGGAAAATAATTCAAGGTTACCAATACACAAAAATCATATGTGGGGGGAAGAATCATGTGGAGGACATTATCACAGAGCCAGTAATGACCAAGGAGAGGGTGAGGAAAGTTCCCAATAAATGTTGGCTCAGGCTGGACAGGGTACTTAGGGTGCCCATAATGCGAGCCCCTATCCCAGGGGGAACGAAGACGAAATGGAGACTTTGCACACCATAGGCGCCAATCCCCAATTGTGACAGGCTGCTCATTTGTTAGTAACTCTTCATACCCCGGGGACTTATGAAAGTAGAAAATAAGCTTGGACACTATAGTCTTCTCAGTGGTACGCTTAGGAGCCAGATAATCACCTGGGTCATAATCTACAGGTATGGTAGCAGGGCACATAGGAGTACCTGGAGAAACTACCCACACAGATTCTCCTTTTTCTGGGAGAACATTAGTATAGTTACAGGGAATGGGAAGAACAGTTGAGATGCTTCTTGTTAAACAAAACACTCCAGAGGCTGGATAGGGAGACGTAAAAACTGGCCTTAGAGAAGATTCAGAGGGGGAAGTAGCATTATAAAAGGACCACCAAGTATAATCCTGGCTCCAAGGACCTGAACTCGAAAAGTAGGGAGGTATAAGAGCTGGGAGTTGCACAGGAACAGGAACAGCTGGGACATCTGTAGTATAAGGAGAAAATCGGGAACACACAATACAAGGGGAAGTAATCTTTGCTTGGCTAATTAGTTCCTGGACTGAGTGTAACCAAAGGTTGGAGCGAGTTGGGATATTAGGAACAAGGAGGCAAGGAGTAGAAAACAACAAAAGCATCCAAACTACTAACATTTTCTTTCTTCTTAATCTAAAACAAATACAGCAAACTAATTAAGCAATAATATTTCAACAGTCTGTGCTAATCACAGATTACTCTCATATAATGTTCTCAGTCTTTGAGTTCTTATACCAGTTGGGATAGACCCTCAACTGACAAGGATCAAGCTTTCAAATTCCAGGAAAGCCAGAATCAGGCAAGAAAGAGTCTCAGTGTGAAGCCGAAGTTCAGCCGCTCCTGCAGTATGCAGTTGACCCTTCTTTTCAGCTAGTAGATTCTTTGGTTCGGGTCAAGCGCAACTTCAATGGCTCCGCTGGATCACTTTCTGCTCTCCACTGTCTAGGCTCCGTCTGATCCGTGCTGGGCTCAGTCTGATCAGCAGACTTAATTCGAGACCAATGGACCCATGGAGTAATCCCTGCGACCTTCACAGCTGTAGGGGTAGAAAGCAAAACAGTAAAAGGTCCTTTCCATCGGGGCCCCAAAGGCTGGAGCTTCCAGTCTTTCACCCAAACTCTATCCCCTGGCAGGAAGGAATGTACCTGAGCCTGGAAGGGGACAGGGTTTATTTCTCTCACATAAGACTGAAGCTCAGAAATTATCTTACCCAAGAGGGCTACCTGCTCCTGCACCTGGGCAGACCCTAAAATCCCTATGTCTCCCTTAATTCCCTGTAAAATGGCTGGGGGCTTCCCATACACAATTTCAAAGGGAGAGAGGGCTGTTCCTTTAGTTGGGGTACATCGGAGGCGGAAGAGGGCTAGTGGCAGTGCCTGTGGCCATTTCAGTTGGGTTTCCTGACAAATCTTTGCTAGGCTATTTTTCAAGGTTCTGTTTGCTCGCTCAACCTGCCCTGAACTCTGGGGACGATAGGCACAATGCAATTTCCAGGTAATGCGCAATGCGCGGGACAGGGCCTGAAGTGTAGCTTCAACAAAGGCGGGACCATTATCTGAACCTATGGCAAGGGGCAGTCCATACCTGGGGATGACATCCCTAAGGAGAGCTCGAGCTACTTCTGTGGCTTTCTCAGTGACTGTAGGATATGCTTCCACCCACCCAGAAAAGGTACAGACCATGACTAAGAGGTATCGGAACCTACCGCTCCTGGGCATTTCTGTGAAGTCTATAACTAGGGACTCAAAGGGTGTTAGACCTCTAGACTGAACTCCTGGTGGAATACGGGGTCCCTGACGAGCATTATTCTGGGCACAGAGAGTACATCGGGCAGAGGCAGTGGCAACCAGACTATCCAATCCTTCCAGCACCACTACTCGACTGAGTAGACGGGCTAGTGCTGTTTTCCCTAAGTGTGATAGGTCATGAGCTTGAGACACTACAGGCCAAGCTAGGTGGCGTGGCACCAGAACTCTGGTATCAGGGAGATGTAACCAGCCATCAGGTCTCCTTACTGCACCTTCTTCTTGAGCCCATTTCTCTTCCACTTGGGTATACATAGGTGTCCATTCTTGCAATCGAATTTGGAACAGGGGGGTCACAGTACTTGCTGGGGGTCCTCGAGCAGCTTCCTTGGCCACCCGATCAGCATGGCGGTTCCCTCGGGCCACTGGAGTATCTATTCTTTGGTGTCCCCTACAGTGAATGACAGCTACCTTCTTAGGGGCCCACACAGCCTCTAGCAGCTGAAGTATTTCAGGTCCATACTTAACAGGTTGGCCTGCAGCATTTATGAGTCCCTTTTCCTTATACAAAGCTCCATGAGCATGTAGAGTTGTGAAGGCATACTTGGAATCAGTATAAATGTTAGTCACCAGTCCTGCTGCTAGCTCCAGAGCTCGTATGAGGGCCACAAGTTCTGCTTTCTGAGCTGAAGTTCCTTGGGGCAGGGCTCTTGCTTCTATCACCTTGTCCTCTGTCACCACAGCATAGCCTGCCAATCGCTTGGAGTTCTCCACATAACTGCTTCCATCTGTAAAATAAATTACATCTGGGTCCCTCCATGGAACATCTTTAAGATCTGGTCGACTAGAGTACACTTCATCCATGGTTTGGATACAGTCATGATCCGGTGGTCCCTCAGATGCTGGCAAAAGGGTGGCAGGATTAAATGTAGCCACTGTTTCCAGGTGTATCCGTGGATTCTCACACAAGCTAGCTTGGTACCTAACCATACGGTTATTTGTAAACCAGTGGTTGCCCTTATACTCCATGAGGGTGAGAACTGCATGGGGGACTTTAACAACCAGTTCTTGCCCCAAGGTCAACTTATCAGCTTCCTGGACCAGTAAGGCTGTTGCTGCAATGGCCCTCATGCAGGCTGGCCATCCTTTAGCCACTCCATCCAGCTGTTTAGACAGGTATGCAACAGGCCTCTGCCAGGATCCCATCATCTGGGTCAGCACACCCAGAGCAACCCCCTGTCGCTCATGGACATACAGTGAGAAAGGTTTCTCCACATCAGGAAGGCCTAACGCAGGGGCTTGGAGTAGGGCTTTCTTTATGGCAATGAAGGATTGTTGAGCAGTAGGTCCCCATTCAAATGGTTCCTTTTCACCCCCCTTTGTGGCTTGGTAAAGGGGTTTCGCCATCAATGCAAAATTTGGAATCCAAATTCTGCAAAATCCGGCTGCTCCCAGAAATTCCCTAACTTCTCTTCTGGACTTGGGTTGGGGAATTGCAGCTACCGCTTGCTTCCTACTAGCATCCAGTCTCCTACTTCCCTGGGAAATACAGAAGCCCAAATACTTCACTTCTGACTGACAGAGTTGGGCCTTTGAGCGTGAGACCTTATAGCCTGCATCCAAGAGTAGCTCCAGCAATTCTCTAGTAGCCTCAAAACACTCTTCCTGGGTCACTGCTGCAATCAGGAGGTCATCTACATACTGGAGTAAAACTCGCCTGGAAGGCTCAGATTTAAAAGTCTTAAGGTCTTGCCCTAGGGCT
This sequence comes from Microcaecilia unicolor, assembly GCF_901765095.1. Taxonomy (NCBI): domain Eukaryota; kingdom Metazoa; phylum Chordata; class Amphibia; order Gymnophiona; family Siphonopidae; genus Microcaecilia; species Microcaecilia unicolor. Next base: position 99,644 of record NW_021963031.1, on the reverse strand, counting down.
GTCCCAAAAATAGTGGGGGAATTCTTGAACCCCTGTGGCAGGCGGGTCCATGTATACTGAAGCTTCCTTCCTGTTACTGGGTTTTCCCATTGAAAGGCAAAAAGCAATTGACTGGCGGGGGGCCACCCGAATACAAAAGAAGGCATCTTTTAGGTCTAGTGTCGTGAAATGGGTAGCTCCAGAAGGTATCAATCCTAACAGGACATATGGATTAGGCACTACAGGGTGTAATGAGATAGTGGATTTATTGACCACTCGTAAGTCTTGGACTGGCCGGTAGTCCTCAGTCCCTGGCTTCTGAACTGGCAATAGTGGCGTATTCCATGGAGACTGGCAAGGACGAATAATTCCATGGGATAACAGACGATTCAAATGTGCTTGAATCCCTTCCAGAGCCTTTCTGGGAATTGGGTATTGGCGAAGATGGATTGGCCGGGCACTTGGAAGTAAGTCTACATGTACAGGAGGAATATTTCGGGCCAACCCTGGGGGATTATCTTCTGCCCATACCCCACTGACCTGAAAGCTGTCTGCCAGGGGTAGGTCAACTTGGCCATGTGACTGATGCAGCCGCCATTCTTCTTCAAGAGGGCAGCAGAAACTCAGTATACCCTTAGGGCTGGATGTTGGGGGCCGAAAGGAGACTGAAGTCTGGCCATCAGAGTCAAAAGAAATTTGGGCCCTAAGCTTGGACAGCAGGTCTCGACCTAACAAAGGGATTGGACAGTCTGGCATATACAAGAATTCATGAGTGACTATGTGTGAGCCTAATTGGCATCTACGGGTTGTCAGAAAGGGCCTCCGGTTCTGCACCCCCGTGGCTCCCACCACTCGGACAGTTTTTCCAGACACAGGCGCTAATCGCTCTGTCACAACAGAATGTTCAGCTCCTGTATCAATCATGAATGGAATTGAGCGGCTCCCTATAGTTAACTTGACCATAGGTTCCTGGGAGCCCAGTTTGTAGGAACCCGGTCTGTCCTATTCGTCCCATTCTGCCATCTCGGCTATCCCGATGATGTCAGATTCAGGAGGCTCATATCTTCCCTCTCGAACTCGGCCTCGGCTTCCTCGATCTCCTGGTCCCCTTCTCAGTCCCTGGCGCCTCTGGGGGCATTCATCTTTCCAGTGCCCTCTTTCCTTACAATAGGCACACTGGTCCCTCTCCAATCTTGGTCTGGGATTCTCCCCCCTTGGCCGGGATTGATTGAAGGAATCTCGGGGCCTGGCTGGTGGTCCGGGGTCCCACTTTGGCTTCCCATTAGCTAGAGGTCGACCTCGGTTAAGGGTGGAATTAGTAATGGCTGCCGCTAAAAGGTCGGCCTTCTTCTGCATCTTCCGGTCAGCCTCTCGGCGCACCTCCTGATCTCTATTAATGAAAACCTTGGTTGCGATCTCAATTAGCTGGGTGGTATTCATCCCTGCGAATCCCTCCTGACGCTGCAACTTCTTCCGGATATCTGGCATACTCTGGGCCACCAATGCGCTATTCACCATTCTCTGGTTTTCTTGGGCTTCAGGGTCAAATGGGGTGTATGTTCTGTAGGCTTCAATTAGTCGCTCTAGAAAGGCCCCAGGGGATTCAGTTGCCCCTTGGAGAATTTCAGAGACCTTTGCCAGATTAATGGGCCTCTTTATGCCTTTCCTCATACCTTCCAGTAAGTCCCGGCAATAGCCAGACAACAGTTCATAGTGCTGCCCATCATTTGGATCCCAAGCTGGAGCTGCGCGAGGAAACCGAGCTCTAACCCATCCCTCTGGATCCTGTGTCCCGTCGGGAACACGCTCTCGCGTGATGGCCTCAGCATTTTGCAAAATCTTCCGCCTCTCCTCAGTTGTGAAGAGGGTCAGGAGAAGTTGTTGACAATCAGTCCAGGTTGGGTTATGGGTGGCCATAATGCTAGTCACTAGGTCCACCACTGCCTGAGGCTTTTCAGTATAAGAGGGGTAATGCGTCTTCCAATTCAGGAGATCGGTGGTTGTGAAGGGTACATACTGGTAGGCCTGTGCCTGTATAACCTGACCCTGATTATTAGGATCCGGTCGAGTGGTAGTTACCTGACGAAGTGGCAGAACTCTCGAGGAAGTGGGAATGGAACCTGAGGTAGAGCTAGGAGCTACCCTCCTATCATGCTCAAAGGTGATTGCAGCAGGTCTAACCCATTCAGTGGAGGTGTGTTGAACCCCTGAGGGATGGGGAGGGGTACTCATAGACTGAGAGGTGGTCACAGGTGATTCAGTCCATTGAAAGGGATGCCGGGCCCCTAATGAGTGGGTAGGGGTGCTAGAGGGAGAGGCTGGGCTGTCAGGAGTTGAGGAGTCAGGGAGTGGAGCCCAAAGTGGGTCTACAGAGGTTAACAGGAGAGGATTTGGCACAGAAGGGTAGAGGCCAGGTGAAAAGTCCAACCTAGGATGTGGTGGGGTTCGCACAGGAGGGGAAGAACTATCCGGAGAAGCCTGTACTGGAGAGGCTTGAGCTGGGCGGCGTGGATCTCTAGGGGCGGCACGGAACCCCAACAATGGGCCATAAGGTGGTGGCTCAAGGTCTGAGGGGTCATCAGAGAGTATGGGTTTCTCGGACAGGGTAGGGGCGGAAGCCACCGATTGGGTGGTAAGCTTCCTGGGGCTCTTTCCCTCTTCTAGTTTAGATTTTCTAATCTTTCTTTGAACACGACCTAACATGAATTTTACTGGGGATCCCATATAAGTTTTCAACCACGAGGGAGGGTCAGTCACAAGGCTGTCCCAGGAATCTATATAAGGGAGTTGTTCAGAATATTCTGGTTCTCCTACAACTATGCTGTAGACCTTCCGGATTACTTCAATATCTAAGCTGCCACTAGGGGGCCACCCCACTCCCATAGATGGCCACTCAACTTCACACAAGGTTCTTAGAGTACTTGAGCTTAAAGTCTGTCCATAGTCATTAATTAAAAAACCTTTTTTAAAATTTCTAAGCATACAATCTAGGGGGGTAACAATTTGTCTAGATGATGTCCCACCCATAATGCTTACAGTTACAACACACAAAAGGGAGGGAGTTTTTGAAAGTGCAGTAAGGGGTCTGCACTCTCGAGACACTAGGTAGACAGACAGCAATCGCTTCCTTCCGTTGCTGACCAATTGAACTCGCGTTAATTGGAAATGCAGCTATAAGAAGTCCGCACTCATTTAGCATTCACTCATCACACATTCCATACAGAAAATCCCACCCAACAATTTCAGATTTCTCAGATACAGATAAGCTCAAGCGTTTTCGCTTCTAGTCCCCGCGACTAGAAGGTACTAGGGCCTTCGCTGAGAATTGATCAGATTCTCCTTCCCTCCTTCTTGAGGGGCTGGTTTACAACTTCCTAGCTAGGATTACAATACAGAATACAAAATACATACCCGGCGAATGTTCTCCAGTCAGTTAGGTGCTGGGATTAATGCAGGATTCAGGATCCCACCGCTGCCACCAAGAATTGTTGCAGGAATTGATGCATGAATTTGTGATGCCTCAGGAGTCAGACAGCACACACCAGTATGAGAGAAAAATCTTCTTTATTTGCCAGCAAACAAAGCAAGACATCAGTTCTAGCTCTCTTCTCTTTCTCTCAGCTCTCTGTGTCTTTGTCTCAGCTGCTTCTCTTCTTATGCTGTCTTCTCCTTCTTCTGTCTGTTCCTTCTGTCCTTCTCTTTCTTCTGAGCTCCTTCTGAGTTCTTTCTGACGTAAACTGCTTCTGCTCCTACTTAAATACTGTTCTATCCAGCCTAGCCTAGCCCAGCCCCCTTACTCTCCAATTGGTTAAGGAATTAGATTGGCTACCTTGCCTCAACCAATCATTACTTTTGAAATATCAGTTACATAGGTTCCAGACATCCTAAACTGACCTCTGACCTGGGGCCCCTTAAGCCAGACATTTGGTCTCCAGAACTCTTACATTTCTCATTATGATTGATGTCTCATCTATGGCTTAGACTGGATTCCCTTAGAGACTAAGAGGCCCCATCTAACATTGGTTATTCTCATATTCCTAGTCTGGTTCATACTAACTGCTAACTAAACTCTGGCATTCATTAAAGAGGTCAAAAGCCAATCTTAATTAATAGCATACATATCAGGTTATTACTTCCAAGACCATTCCTGCATTTTACCTATAATTAATCAAGGAGAAGAGAGCTGACTAGTTCTGACCTTTTTCACCTCTCAGCTCCATACACAGAACTAGCTAAGACCATAGTTAATTCAAAACACATGTTGATCTCCTCACTGCAGCCTTAAACAGCAGACAAAGGATCATTTTAAAAGTAACACAGAGTTGAACAAACATCCTACACAGAATTATTAATTTACACAGAATACAACATATTCTAAAGTAAGCATTCTTATAAGACATATCCTAAATATAAACAGAACTTCTAAATACTAATCTATTGCCTCTCTCTAAATAGTATTTCAGCCTATTCTTAAACTACAATATGTCATATGTCTGGCTCGTGCCTGCTTACAAAACTATTCAGTAAGCCTAATAATTTACAGATGTGCCAGCTAGCATTGGCAATTCACAAGGGACAGAGTTTCATTTCTCACTGACCTTTCCTAACCTTAGCTCGGCCAAACTAGACTCTAATTAATTCCAGCCTGCATTCCTTCACTACTTTGCTGGCAGAGTGAAAAGAATTCAAACTTCAAGCTTTTAATATCATTTCTTATATATATATAATTATTTCTCAGAGTTAACACTTTCTTTGCCCATGGCTGCCTCATTCAATGCTTCCAAAACCAAGAGGGAAAAGCAGGGGAACCAAAGGGAAAAGCAGGAAAGCTAAACACATAGACACCAGTGCACACTGCACTAACCTGGACCTTAGCAAAAGCAAGCAGGGACCCTAGACACAATGTCAGAAGTGCACACTGCACCACCCTACCTAAAGCAAACACAACTGTTGCAAAGGCCCTGAAGGAAACAAGACCACTTCCTTATCAAGGCCCTCCCTGATGATGTCACACTCCCTAGACCTAGGCAAAAGCACACTGACCCAGAGAGGCCCAACCCACACCAATGCAAAACCGTGAAACACTTGAAGCCAGTACACCCAAAGAGAGTTAGAACAACTCAGACTACCCCCACAGGTGCAGTATAGTGAAACAATTAGAGCCCTGCTGCTGGAAGCTGCCAGCACAGAGAGACAGAGCCAGCTCAGAAAGGACAGAGAAAAGAAACAGAAGCCAGCTAAGAAGCTGACCCCCAGGAAAGAGGTAAGTTTGAGAGGGGTTCAGACCCCAATCATAACAGAATATTTGCCTTCAGTCAAGACTGACCTCTGTTAAGGTTCAGAGATCTGGCCAAGCTTAGACCCAAACTCCACCCCCCCCCCCTCCTTTGAATTCTTTACTGGATCTGAGTACAAGCCTGCACAATTCTCCAAAGAGGAGGTCTCTGATTGCTTATGGTCAGATCTAACTCCTCCCCCCAAAAGGAGAACGTCTTTATTTTGAGCAATGCTCCTGTATTGATTTTGCTCAGGAAGTAGTGGAAGCCTTTCCATTTAAGTTAAGACAGAAGAGGAACTTGGGGAAGAAGTATTGGATATCTTCCAGTTCCTTGACCCTCCCAAGGAAACTGCAGCAGTGCTCATTTATAGAAACCTTAAGGATGTTCAGATGAGAATGAAGAAGATCCCCCTCTGTCCATCCAGTCAACAAGAAGACGGATTATATGTATGGAATCTAAAAGGCTTCCTGATTCAAGAAGCAACAGCTTCCTGATCACTCCGTGGTGTTCAGATTTACTCTCAGGAGACTTAAGAACTCTCATTCCTTGGTGCTCCCTGGGGAGGAAGGCTTGGATAGCAGGCATTTTTGTGAGGACGTTTTTTCAGAATGCTATGCTCGCTTCCTGCATAGCTCCTTACCAGCCTCCATGATTCAATACATCTGAAATGTGCACAAGACTAAGGAGTTTGTAGGCTCCCTTCCTTACAATGGGCCTGTGAAGCTTCAGTCACTAGTGGGCAAGGGGAAGCATTGAGAGCTTCTTCAGTGAGTATTGGAGTCCAAAGACTCTTGTGACTGTGGGCTTCCGATCTGTATGAGGTGTAGAAGAAGCTTAGCGACGTACCTTGCTATCTTTGCAGATAAGATTAAGGAGACAGCTTCCCTCATTAAGGAACAGTGCAAGACCCTTAAGCCTCTCTCCTGGTCCACCTCAGACCCAGTCTCTTCTTTCACCAGGAAGTATACAAGTGGAAAGCAAATGAGAACTCATTACTTTCATAGGTGTAGGTACCCTCCTCCTCTTCATTAGAGTCAAACACAACAGAGTTATTGCTCTCATTCCAGACAGCAGAGAATCCAAAAGTTGGGATGGCTCCAGGAGAGCGTAACCAGAGTTTGTGTATTTGCCAGACGACCTTCCAGAAGGAGGATAAGGGTAAGGATTTTGTAAACAGTTGGCCATTTGTAACCTCTGAATGTTGGATTCTAAAAATCATCCTTTGGGGATATAGACTATATTACATCTCAGTTCTTATAGTCTATAGTCCGCAGATAACCTATTCAGCTCTATGTAGATAAGAAGGCCGGGGATAATTCAGGAATTACAAATAAAACCATAAATCAAATTTCCTCATTAAAACAGGAGTCACATATGCCTAGCACCTGCCTGGCATTACCCTGCGGCCACCTGAAGAGTCTGCCCAGCACTGCTCAGCCTCACCTTCACTTGGGCTTGTGCTCTATACTAGCACCCTCTACCCACCAGGTCCTGCTTGCTTCTGGGCTAGTCTCCCACTCTCAGTTATTCCCCAGTGATTTCTAGGACACTGGGACCACACTCCAGGGGTCCCACAGCTCCTAGAAAGTATCCACAGACCCAAAAACTCAAACCAGGATTCTTAGTCAGGACAGCAGAGTCTTTAAACTAAAAAAGGTTTGTCACAGAACTTGAACAGTGAACAGAAAAAGGTGAAACCAGCAAGCAGTAACAGGTAACTGAATATGGATTAATATAGCTAAACATTTGTTTACTACCTGGGTAGTAGTTGGGGAGTTCAGGAAATGTAGCTGCTCACAGGTTATAAAATATTTTTATTTATTTATTTTTGTTACATTTGTACCCTGCGCTTTCCCACTCATGGCAGGCTCAATGCGGCTTACATGGGGCAATGGAGGGTTAAGTGACTTGCCCAGAGTCACAAGGAGCTGCCTGTGCCTGAAGTGGGAATCGAACTCAGTTCCCCAAGACCAAAGTCCACCACCAAATATAACTGCTCACAGGGCCTCGGTAAAGAAATCTTTCTCTCTCCGCTCCCTGGCTGAGACGGGGGAAAATCCAGTACCCTCAGGCTGGATTTGAAATCCAGAGCCCAGTGCATCAATTTTGAAAGTAGCTGCCCAATGGTACTGCAGATTGCCTTTCCATAAACTGAAACTGGAGAAGAGGAAGCCTTTTTCTGCAACAGCTTTAAACTCAACAGAAGCGCCATCTGCTGGCCAGTTAGGAGAAATACACCATGAAATACCGTATTTTTCGGACTATAAGACGCACTTTTTTCCCCCAAAATTTGGGAGGAAAATGGGGGGTGCGTCAGCCGGCGTGGCTAAACAGTAAGATAAAGGAAATCATTAGAGCCAAAAAACAATCCTTCAGAAAGTGGAGAAGAGAACCAACTGAAAGTAACAGGATAGATCATAAGGAATGCCAAGCCAAATGCAAAGCGGAGATAAGGAGGGCAAAAAAGGACTTTGAGAAGAAATTAGCGTTGGAAGCAAAAATACATAGTAAAAATTTTTTTAGATACATTAAAAGCAGGAAACCGGCCAAAGAGTCGGTTGGGCCGCTGGACGAAAATGGTGTTAAAGGGGCGATCAAGGAGGACAAAGCCGTAGCGGAGAAATTAAATGAATTCTTTGCTTCGGTCTTCACCGAGGAGGATTTGGGGGGGACACCGGTGCCGGAAAGAATATTTGAAGCGGGGGAGTCGGAGAAACTAAACAAATTCTCTGTAACCTTGGAGGATGTAATGGGTCAGTTCAGCAAGCTGAAGAGTAGTAAATCACCGGGACCTGATGGTATTCATCCCAGAGTATTAATAGAACTAAAAAATGAACTTGCGGAGCTACTGTTAGAAATATGCAATCTGTCCCTAAAATCGAGTGTAGTACCGGAAGACTGGAGGGTAGCCAATGTTACTCCGATTTTTAAGAAGGGTTCCAGAGGAGATCCGGGAAATTATAGACCGGTGAGTCTGACGTCGGTGCCGGGCAAGATGGTGGAGGCTATTATTAAGAATAAAATTGCAGAGCATATACAAAAACATGGACTGATGAGACAAAGTCAGCACGGATTTAGTGAAGGGAAGTCTTGCCTCACCAATCTAATGCATTTTTTTGAGGGGGTAAGCAAACATGTGGACAATGGGGAGCCGGTTGATATTGTATATCTGGATTTTCAGAAGGCGTTTGACAAAGTGCCGCACGAAAGACTCCTGAAGAAATTGCAGGGTCATGGAATCGGAGGTAGGGTATTATTATGGATTAAGAACTGGTTGAAAGATAGGAAGCAGAGAGTAGGATTGCGTGGCCAGTATTCTCAGTGGAGGAGGGTAGTTAGTGGGGTCCCGCAGGGGTCTGTGCTGGGTCCGTTGCTTTTTAATGTATTTATAAATGACCTAGAGATGGGAATAACTAGTGAGGTAATTAAATTCGCCGATGACACAAAATTATTCAGGGTCGTCAAGTCGCAGGAGGAATGTGAACGATTACAGGAGGACCTTGCGAGACTGGGAGAATGGGCGTGCAAGTGGCAGATGAAGTTCAATGTTGACAAGTGCAAAGTGATGCATGTGGGTAAGAGGAACCCGAATTATAGCTACGTCTTGCAAGGTTCCGCGTTAGGAGTTACGGATCAAGAAAGGGATCTGGGTGTCGTCGTCGATGATACGCTGAAACCTTCTGCTCAGTGTGCTGCTGCGGCTAGGAAAGCGAATAGAATGTTGGGTGTTATTAGGAAGGGTATGGAGTCCAGGTGTGCGGATGTTATAATGCCGTTGTATCGCTCCATGGTGCGACCGCACCTGGAGTATTGTGTTCAGTACTGGTCTCCGTATCTCAAAAAAGATATAGTAGAATTGGAAAAGGTACAGCGAAGGGCGACGAAAATGATAGTGGGGATGGGACGACTTTCCTATGAAGAGAGGCTGAGAAGGCTAGGGCTTTTCAGCTTGGAGAAGAGACGGCTGAGGGGAGATATGATAGAAGTGTATAAAATAATGAGTGGAATGGATCGGGTGGATGTGAAGCGACTGTTCACGCTATCCAAAAATACTAGGACTAGAGGGCATGAGTTGAAGCTACAGTGTGGTAAATTTAAAACGAATCGGAGAAAATTTTTCTTCACCCAACGTGTAATTAGACTCTGGAATTCGTTGCCGGAGAACGTGGTACGGGCGGTTAGCTTGACGGAGTTTAAAAAGGGGTTAGATAGATTCCTAAAGGACAAGTCCATAGACCGCTATTAAATGGACTTGGAAAAATTCCGCATTTTTAGGTATAACTTGTCTGGAATGTTTTTACGTTTGGGGAGCGTGCCAGGTGCCCTTGACCTGGATTGGCCACTGTCGGTGACAGGATGCTGGGCTAGATGGACCTTTGGTCTTTCCCAGTATGGCACTACTTATGTACTTATGTACTTATGTAGCGAGTTCGGGATCGCCCTCCCCTACTTACGTGACGCGACGTTCCCTGACGTTCTCGGCAGCCATTTTGAATCTCGCCGAGACCGTCAGGAACCAGTCAGGAGGACGGAGAGCAGCGCGCTGGGCAGGAAAGAGGGGGCTCTTTCCTGCCCCGACGTCACTAGACCACCAGGGAACATCGCATCACGTAAGTAGGGGAGGGCGATCCCGAACTCGGACAAGACGCACCGGAGCACCTAGGTTTTAGAGGAGAGAAAAAGGAAATTTTTTTTTTCCTATTTCCCTCCTCTAAAACCTAGGTGCGTCTTATGGTCCGGTGCGTCTTATGGTCCGAAAAATACGGTAGTTACAGTTTTCAGGCTTGAAAACTCACTGTTTGGTCACACATGGGAAAGGGAATGGGACTTACATACCGCCTTTCTGTGGTTTTTCCAACTACATTCAAAGCGGTTTACATATATATTAGTTTTCACTGCTTTTCTAAATTTCTGGTAATTGTTTATCATTCTAACTGAAAGAGGACGAGAATTCCAGTCCATAGCCACCTGGTAAGAAAAAGGACGTCCAAAAGAAATCCGTAGAAGCGGAGAAACTCTTATGATCCCATGAGGCTACACGAGCAACAGGAAAAAGTGGATGATGGACCACGGGTTCCAGAGACAAAAGAGACAATCTTGAGTTGAGAAAATGTTTATTGATAAAAGACTTGACACAATGTTGTGTTTCGGCCGCAAGGCCTGCTTCAAGAGTCTAAAAACAAATATACATTCATAAATAAGAAAATAAATACATTTGTAGAAATAAAAAGCAGAAATAAATTAGAAAATAAAGGTGAAAAATGTTTAGTAATAATATAAATATACAATATCAAAGATATATATAAACACAAAGAATGGATGAATGCATAGATAAACAAAGTTGCCTAAATCAAAATAGTACATAAGTAATGGGCAGTATTTGAAAGGAGCATAAACTTATTAGTATATGTAAAAAAATATTAAAAAAGGGGAGTATGCATAAAGAAAGTATATGTTAAAAAAAACTTATTAACCTTAATTTGAAAAAAATGGATGAACTTCTGAATTCCAAGTGTGAAGCACTTCCAAATTGGTCGAGTAGAATGGTCTATGAAGATATCCACATTAGAAATCTTGTTATGTTCATCAACAGATATATATATCTTTTTTTTTAATGTTTCAACATTTTTATTAGTTTCCATCAGGTTGACAACAAACATACACCATACCTTTAATTACACATCAGAAACCTGAACATAGAAAGTCTGCAAAACCATTACATTCAAATATTTTCTTTTACATATTCTTCATCAACAGATATTATGATCTATATTATATGTTATATTTTTTTGAAAAAAGTGTCTATTTGAATTGTGTAATTGCACTAGAATGAAAAAATGACTGCATATGAAAACGGTACCTCCGCTCACAGGACAAATCCCTCCTCTCAGTACCCTTCTCCACCACCGCCAACTCCAGGCTCCGCCCTTTCTGCCTCGCCTCACCCTATGCTTGGAATAAACTCCCTGAGCCCGTACGCCAAGCCCCCTCCCTGCCCATCTTCAAATCCTTGCTCAAAGCCCACCTCTTCAATGTCGCCTTCGGCACCTAACCTTTATACCTCTACTAAGGAAATCTAGACTGCCCAGCTTGACATTTTGTCCTTTAGATTGTAAGCTCATTTGAGCAGGGACTGTCCTTCTTTGTTAAACTGTACAGCGCTGCGTAACCCTAGTAGCGCTTTAGAAATGTTAAGTAGTAGTAGTAGTACTTCAAGGGGAGGAGAAGCGTATGAAAATATGAGGTGGAAATAATGTACAAGCTTACAGTTTCAGATGTGGCTGCAAAAGGTATCCATTCACTTATATTAAATGTGAGAATGATAGATACATAGACGGATACGTGTAACTGGTGAAACCTCCATGGATAGGGTTCCAAAATATAAGAATATATATCAAAGAAAAAAATTTTTTTGTAAGATAGGCAACAAAGCAAAATGTGCTCCAGTGATTGATAATACGATAATAGATAACATAGTTAAAACAATCCAAATATTCATCAATAGAGACATGTAACAAAATAAGAGACATGTAACAAAATTGCAGTAGCCGTCGGAACAAATGTCATGGGGTCTCATAGCATAAAACAATAAAATCAAACAAAAGCGTGGTTCCTTAAGATACAGTTCACCTGGTATCCAATGTACCATGTGGGGAATGAAGAACTACGGAATATGATGCATATCCATTATACTGACAGCTTACTGGACTGCGACTAATGAACATGCATCTAATAAAAATGGAAAACGCCATCATTCACGATAGCGGTTCTCTGTTGCAATACAGTGGGAGCTACCTTGGAGCACACGTTTTGGACGTGCCCATATGTTAAACGCTTTTGGAGACAGCTTTTACAAACAACATCGCAACTGTGGGGACTGAACTGGACTCAGGACTGTCAGTTGTTATTTGGCCATCTTAAAACTACAAAACAGATGTTGTTTATTTTCTTAGAATCTGCCTTTAGTAATCAGGCAGCGGAAGCAGTGGCCCGTCTCATCTCTCTGGGCAAAGTTACATATGCCCTCCAAATATCTAGCTTTCCCTACCTTGAATCTGCTCATGGCAGTTCGGTACAGACTCAGCCGTAGCTAAGTCTGTAATTAAAGAGGAACCCAGTTTTAATTAGTTAAAAAGATATAGTTTATTAGTATTAATTAGCATTACCCAATAATGAGGATACCAGCAATTCAGTCAATCATACAGGGGAAACAGAATCACATGACACATCAGCTCTCGGTGGTACTCTGTCTCTCTCCTCCATCAGCATCTGTATCTGCGTCTGTCTCTCTCTCTCTCTGTCTCTCCTTCTGCGTCTTACACTTCTCGGGGTGCTTCCTTTATACTGTCTCAACCCAATGGATTCCAATGGGATCCAGCTTTGTCAGCAGAACTTGCTATCCCTTATCAGTTGATAAGGAACCAATAAGGGTGACTTCATTAGGTCCCAGGTTCTAACTATACACAAAAGGGGTGCAAAGCACAGCTGGCGAGATGACTTCATCGGTCACTCTGCTCTTCTCAGCTATTCTCAGCTCCCCCCTCCCTCTGAGTACTCTCTAACTACGTACATCTACCCCCTTATCTACTTTCATTAACCCAAAACATCTTTCATGACTCTTCACCGATGCCAGTCCCAGGCATGTTTATAAGAGCAAAGGACCCCCCTCCCGTGCCAGCTCCCTGAGAACTCAGTTCAGCTTGTGCTGCAGAAAATGTATTTTGTATCAGAGATGACTTTGGATTTTTAAGAGAAGCCCAGCTCTTATTATGAGCCATTTGCTTGTAGAGGCCTAGCTCTTTAGCCTGAGCCATTGACCTGTATTTTATTGAGAGCAAGGGCGGCCATATATATACAATGTCCAAAGGCTTTAAGGAATTTACCAATAGGGCAATCATTGTGGCAAAGAAGGTGTTCTTTTTGGAATGGCTCTCAAAGAATGCCCCGACCATGCCACAGTGGAGAGCCCAGATGATACAGCTAATGAGAATGGAGAGGTTAGAAATACCAAAATTGGACAAAAGAGAAGCCGGCCGTTGAGAATCGGTGGTCGGCATTTTGGCAAACCCTAACGCCGTTGGCAAGAGGTCATCTGTTAAATATCTGATTATCTGGGGGTGTTGGTGAGGGAGAGAGAAATAAACTTTGTGAGTTGATGGGTCCCGGGAGGGTGGAGCTTATGGAATACGACTGTGTTCGAGAGAGGGAGAGGGGGGAGCTCCAGGGGGAGGTACAAGGGGGGGGGAGGGGAGACATAAAAATGTCAAAGCTATTGGAGTTTGATGCTATTTGCAATGTCATGTACTTCCATTCTTGTAGTGGTTTGTGTTAGATAAGAAAAGAGATAACTTATTTGTTGGAAATGTTATGTTGCGCTTTCTTCAATAAAAATTATTGAAATAGAAAAATGGACAAGGAAGTGTGCCATGCATTCTAAAAAAAACACCCAGCTATGACATAAAGGCAGTTGGTTCTGCTCTGTTTAAAGGGCTGAAAAAGCAGTATCAGATGTGCAATCCAATTGATGCGGTATTAAGAACAGTAGATGGAAAGGAAAAGAACCTTATCTTGAAAAAGACCTTTTAGTAATAAACGATGCATGCCTTCAAGTCTAGTTCTGAAAAAATAGGCAAAACAGAACATACTGGTGGAAATATGTCTTTTAAATGGGCAAAAAGAGTGCAAAGGACAAAAAGGATGTGACGTGATGTGTGAAAGAGTAAAACAATATAATGTCTGATAACCACCATGAAGTTGTATTGTGCAATAAAAATAATAAAAATGTAAAAATAAAAAGACACATTAAAGCCTAACGAATAAGTGATAAATAAATAAAGGTAGACTGGATCAGATATGTATGGTCACTGGCACATTTGCATGGATAGCTATGTAAACCTGTATTATGTGTGTTCCTGAATACTTAAAAAAAACTTGTGTGTGATGAATACCTAAAAATCTCGAGTGTGTGATAGATATTATGGCTATTGAGCCATGCTGGTAAAACAATTCCTCAGATGAGCTGAGGCAATAAGAGAAACATAAAAATGAACCATAGTTATTCTCCGATTCTGAAATACCAGACAAAAATGATGTAATATCCACAGATGATAAAATATATACAGTCAAGCTGCAGGGGATAATTATAAAGTAAAAATGTATCAAAAATAAAATAAGCCGCATGACTGTAATAGTAATATAAATGGAATAAGACCATGCTCTATACCCAGTAGTGTATATTGTATATTGCATACCTACAAATGCACTCAGTCTGCGGCTCCTCACTACCTCTCCACCCTCATCTCCCCCTATGTTCCCGCCCGTAACCTCCGCTCACAGGACAAAGCCCTTCTCTCAGTACCCTTCTCCACCACTGCCAACTCCAGGCTCCGCTCATTCTGCCTTGCCTCACCCTATGCCTGGAACAATCTTCCTTTACCCATACGCCATGCCCCCTCCCTACCCATCTTCAAATCTCTGCTTAAAACTCACCTCTTCAATGCTGCCTTCGACGCCTAACCACTTGAGATATATAGAATGCCCCAATCTATCCACCCTATCAGATTAACTGTTCACTCGTCCTCTAGATTGTTCACTTGTCTTTAGATTGTTCTCTTGTCTTTTAGATTGTAAGCTCTTTGAGCAGGGACTGTCCTTCTATGTTTAAATTGCACAGCGCTGCGTAACCCTAGTAGCGCTTTAGAAATGTTAGTTAGTAGTTAGTATATTGCATAACTTATGTGGTCAGATCAATTGGTTATAAAGCACATTGCATAGCCATTCCCAACTGCCTAGAGATGATGATGAATACTTGATAAACTGAACTTAATCTATATATTATAATAAAATATAACAAATATAAAAAAATTATATATATAAAAAGCATATAAGAACGCTTTAATCCCAAAGCAGACGAATGGATACATATGGAGGTCATATTAGCTGGTATTTCAACGAATAAGGCAGGTTGAACCAAAGGAGCGGGTGGGGAGGGGGGAGGTAGTTTGTGGAAAATGTTTGGCTGATTGTAGATTGGACTGTTGTGGGTGTTGTTGGCTCCAAAATGTTGTATTATTGGTTGCTTAATAAAAAATTATAAATAATTAAAAAAAAAGCATATAAGAAAAACATCAATATCTATATTAATAAATCCCACCTTGAACGTTCTGAAGCTCACTCCAAGGCAGAGAAGCACAAAAATCCTGTAGTCTTCATAGGCTAGGACCAGTCACCCTCACTCATAGACCCGCCCTCAGCCACGCCCCATCTTCTATATTTTTATATATATAAAAGGCAAGACCAACGTTCTATGAAGCCTCCAGCCGGAAGTGTGACGCACCAGAGATATCCGGTTTCCCCATGAGTGAAGGAAAACAGCACAGCACGAAATCCCTCTCTCTGTAACAGTGAAGGACTCAGAGGGGGGAGGGGAGAGAGATGCCCTCACTCTCTCTGTAACACAAACACAGAACAGCAGGAAACTTAACACTGAAGGACTGGACTCGGAGGGGGGGAGGGGGAGGGAGAGAGGGCAGGGACATGCACTCCCACATGCACACTCTGAAGAAAACCTTGCTAGCCCCCGTTTCATTTGCATCAGAAACGGGGCTTTTTTACTAGTTGACTATAAAAATAAAATTTTTAAAAAAATTTAAAATGAAGATTCTTTGTGCTACTGCATAGAAGCGTAGGTATTGTTGCTAATTTTATCAGGATATTATAAGCTATGTGTTGTTAATATGTAAATGTGTAAATCATCATAATATGACTCATAGTTTGCACATTCTGCCGTAAATGAAATAAAAAGTCCTTACTGGCATATAAATAAAGGTATGAAACAAGGTGTAAAAATATGTAAAAGAATGTGAAAAAGTGATATAAAAATGAACGGAAATCAATTTCACTGTTTAGACCATGAGGTGTCAGAGTGTGTAGAAAAAGGATGTAGCAGATTTAGAGAATTTAATCTTATTTTCTGTTGGAAAACTTAGTTTAATCTGATTTGAGAAATAATATCTGTTATCCCCTGATGAGATTTCTTTAAGATCAATCAAATAGGACGGTGCAACTCCATATATAATCTTAAATACTATCATGCACAATTTAAATTTCACCCTGGCTACTATTGGAAGCCAGTGCAAATGTAAAAAAATAAGGTGTCACTTTATCAAATTTTTGTGCAGAATACATGAGTCTAACTGCTGTGTTTTGGATCATTTGTAGCTTTTTAAAGACCTGTCTTTGAGCATCCTGCATAGACACAATTACACTAGTCCAGTTATGATAACAGTGATTGTAATGCTAATTCAAAATATTTGCTAATCATTCTCCGTTTCTGCAACAACAAGAAATACCTTTTTGTTATCAAATGGTTTATTTGTGGTTCCG
The DNA here is from genome assembly GCF_901765095.1 of Microcaecilia unicolor. NCBI lineage: Eukaryota > Metazoa > Chordata > Amphibia > Gymnophiona > Siphonopidae > Microcaecilia > Microcaecilia unicolor. The sequence continues at coordinate 83,001 of NW_021963031.1, read as the reverse complement.
TCGATAACTGTCTACCTTGGATACCCAGTACTCGTGCAATGGACTCAAAGTTTGAAGTTCCTCAAAATTGCCCACAAGAGCACTTTTTGTCAAACGCTCCAGATTGGGAAATGCTTAACAAGGCCATTCCTCTTAGAGGCCAAGACAATAGAACCCATGCCATGATAACAAAGAAGATGGGAATTCCATCCCATCTAGATCTGAGGGCCTTGAAAGAGTTTCTGTTTGAAAAGGTAAAGGGTCATGGGTTTGATATACTGCATTTCGGTGATACAGCCAAAGTGGTTTACATTTTATTATATACAGGCATTTTCTCAGTCCCTAGTGGGCTCACAATGTAATTTTTTTTCATACTTGGGGCAGTTGAGGCTTAGGTGACTTGGCTGGGATTATAAGGAGCTACAGTGGGAATTGAACCTAGTTCCCGGCTCACTGCATTAACCATTAGGCTACTCCACTCAAATATTCAAGGTGATTTCCTTAGCTACCCTAATCCCTTACCTCCAGAACGCGACTGGTTTTATTCTCTGGACTTAAAGGCTTATTTTAGGAAAGTCGTTATTGAAACTATCATAAGTGTATACATGATCATGAACAGTGTACAAAAATCCACATTTCAGTATAAAACAAATAACTTCAAAATTTTTAAACTCATTTTGAACACCAGGAGAAAAAACCAACCATCCATGTCCCAATCCTCCCCCCTGCCCTTTTCTTTGTAAAAAGGGTGCACCCATATCCTCCAACCCTAACTGTGTATGCTGAACACACTAAAGTAACCTAATTAATGTTCAGGAAAAGCCCCCCCCCAAAAAAAAAAAAACAAAAAACAACAATCTTCTTCCACCTCGCTACAGCCTTCTTCTGTATAGCAGTTAACTTCTCCATCCAATTGATATATTGTAATTTAACCTGCCAATTTAGAATAGAGGGAATATGTACTTCATGAAGGCAGTGTCTAACTAGAGCTTGCTGGGTTTATTTAGTCCTGGGATAGCTCTGTTCAGTAATGCATATCCCATTTTCTATTTTGAATATTAACTATTTGGATGTAGATAACTGAAAATGAAACAAACAACAACAACAAAAAAAAGATTTGTAATAGGGTAACACAACTACCAGTACTGGATCCTGCCCTTAGGCCTCATGTTATCACATTCGTGGAGCTATCTGTGCACCTCTTCAAGCTGTTGGTGCACAAGTGGCTGATCAAGAGCACGTCTCAGGAAAGAGCCCAAAGATCCATGGGTATAGCAATCTGGGTGCTGGAGTCGCTAGAGTTCTTCATAAATCGCCCAAAGTTACAATTAAGTCCATCATTTCAATTGTAGTTATTGCGAGCTGTGCTAGACATGACTTAGGCTAAGGCTTTTCTTCATAGAAAAGGATTACCATTGTGGTGTCTGTTGTGAAGGAGATCCAAACAGACATCAACGTGGGCATATCGAGTATTTTGAACTACATGGCTTCAATGTTGCTTGTGACTTCCCTGGCAAGTTTTGGAATGACTTTCCAAAATCGTAGAACTTTCACCACTTAAAAAATGAACATTAATCCTAATCCAAAGTAGTTTATATTAGTAATGCTGTGTGACTCCTTATGAAATACTTTCTAGATAATGTTATGAAGTATTTTTGTCTTTCAAACTCGACTTTTAATACAAATTATCTAGAGTCACTTCACGGGCTCCCTATCCGTTTCCACATACAGTTCAAACTCCTCTTATTGACCTATAAGTGCATTCACTCTGCAGCTCCACAGTACCTCTCCACTCTCATCTGTCCCTACATTCCTCCCCGGGAACTCCGTTCACTGGGTAAATCTCTCTTATCTGCACCCTTCTGCTCCACCGCTAACTCCAGACTCCGTTCCTTTTATCTTGCTGCACCATATGCCTGGAATAGACTTCCTGAGCCGGTACGTCAAGCTCCATCTCTGGCCATCTTCAAATCTAAGCTAAAAGCCCACCTTTTTGATGCTGCTTTTAACTCCTAACCATTACTCACTTGTTCAGTACCCTTATTTTATCATCCCCACCTTAGTAATTCCCTTATCTCTTATTTGTTCTGTTTGTCTGTCCTAATTAGATTGTAAGGCTGTGTAGAGCAGGGAGGGACTGGCTCTTCATGTTCAAGTGTACAGCGCTGCGTACGTCTAGTAGCGCTATAGAAATGATAAGTAGTAGTAGTTAAAGAGATGCCTCTGTACGTCAGTGGTCTGAATGTTTTTGTCTTAACAGATCCGCTGAACTGCCGCTCTTCATTGGCAAAAACCCAGTTTGCTTGTATCTCTTTCTCTTTACAATGTCTTTTTTTCTTTTATCTTTTTATCTCTTGTGCTATTGGAAGCAAGTATCGCTGAATGTAAATGTTTTAACCTAAACCTTTCACTTATCTTTAGGTCCGCTGAAACCTTTCACTTAACGGGTCCCGTTTCGCCCTTTTATTTATCGAGGCTTCGTCAGGGAGATCTTTATTGTACTTCACAGTCATTCAGATGTGTGTCGTTCAAACTGTACTTCCAATGTTATTTGTTTATAGGTACTTATCCTCAGTCTGCTCTTGTTTTTTTTTTCTTTTTTTCAGTCTGCTGTTCCTATCTATGCCCTTTATCATCTCTAGATAATTTGTATTAAAAGTTGAGTTTTAATACAAGAGTTTCATAAGAGGAGTCACACAGCATTACTAAGCTAAACCAGATCACCCCTGGAACCCTTTTTAAAAATCTCTGTCACATTGGCCACCTTCCAATCTTCATCTACTACGGACGATTTTAATGACAGGTTACATATTACTAACAGCAGATCAGCAATTTCATGCGTGAGTTCTTTGAGTACCCTTGGATGTATGCCATCTGGCCCAGGTGATTGCTACTCTTTAATTTGTCAATTTGTCTCAGTACATCTTCCGGGTTCAGTAAGACCTTTGATAGCCCAATGGGCAGGTACAAATGGGCAGAATAAGAAGTCCATTTCTGTGTTTCTTTCATGCTGAACAAGGTGTTTCATTTGAATTCTAAAATGAGATAAAGTTAGCAAAATTATAATACAGTTTGGTGACACTGTAAACAAAATCATTGACGTGTTACAGTGGATCTTGCTTTAACTGCGTTACCTTTTCCTTTAGCTCTTTCGGCAGCATCAGTATGACCTGGCTGAATGTGAACGGAGACTGGAATCCAGTACATCACAAACACATGAAGTAAGTCCCCTTTAATGGCACAAAGAAATCCACTTCACTACTTTATGTATTGTGTTTTTATAACTTCTGAGCACAGGCCAGATTTTTGCAATACCTATGGCTTTCTGAATTCAGCTTTGTCATCAAAACAGCTGCTGTTTAGCAATGAATGGCTTCTATCCTTCAAGTGTGAATTGCCATGTTTGGCATACTCAGCAGTGGGCATGAGGAAGAGTAGCAGGAAGGTTTATTCAGCACGTCTATACTCCTGCCTTGGTTGGTACTAGTTCATCTCCTGTTCAGTAGTTGCTCCCTGACAGGCAAATGATCAAAAGTAAATGCGGGCCCAAAATACAATAGTACTAGACTAGTGTCCGCATTTACTTGCGCTGAATGATTAGCGGGCTCTGGTACATCAAATAACGAGCGCACCAAGGAATACCGCAGAACTCATTTATTGAAATGAACTCTTTGGTATTCCACCCGCATGATCAAAGCAGTGCGTTCTGAATGTACAGTGCTCCTACTGCTTTTACCTGTTGTCAGTTCAGAGCTGGTGTTAGGGTTAAGGCTTCCCTTTTCCATCTTAACACCCCCCCCTAGTCCAGGCCAGGCAACCTGGGCTGCCACGCTCAGTCCTGGACCCCCAAATTCCCTCAAAGGTCTTCCAGCCCCTCATGCCCGCACAGACTAAAGCCCCCCCAACCTCCCAAAAAATACCTGGTGGTCCAGTGGAACCCCCAGATAGCCGCCCCCCCCCCAAAAAAAAAAAAAAAATACCATGTACCATGTACCATGCAATCTGTCCCTAAAATCGAGTGTAATACCGGAAGACTGGAGGGTAGCCAATGTTACTCCGATTTTTAAGAAAGGTTCCAGAGGAGATCCGGGAAATTATAGACCGGTGAGTCTGACGTCGGTGCCGGGCAAGATGGTGGAGGCTATTATTAAGAATAAAATTGCAGAGCATATACAAAAACATGGACTGATGAGACAAAGTCAGCACGGATTTAGTGAAGGGAAGTCTTGCCTCACCAATCTAATGCATTTTTTTGAGGGGGTAAGCAAACATGTGGACAATGGGGAGCCGGTTGATATTGTATATCTGGATTTTCAGAAGGCGTTTGACAAAGTGCCGCACGAAAGACTCCTGAAGAAATTGCAGAGTCATGGAATCGGAGGTAGGGTATTATTATGGATTAAGAACTGGTTGAAAGATAGGAAGCAGAGAGTAGGATTGCGTGGCCAGTATTCTCAGTGGAGGAGGGTAGTTAGTGGGGTCCCGCAGGGGTCTGTGCTGGGTCCGTTGCTTTTTAATGTATTTATAAATGACCTAGAGATGGGAATAACTAGTGAGGTAATTAAATTCGCCGATGACACAAAATTATTCAGGGTCGTCAAGTCGCAGGAGGAATGTGAACGATTACAGGAGGACCTTGCGAGGACTGGGAGAATGGGCGTGCAAGTGGCAGATGAAGTTCAATGTTGACAAGTGCAAAGTGATGCATGTGGGTAAGAGGAACCCGAATTATAGCTACGTCTTGCAAGGTTCCGCGTTAGGAGTTACGGATCAAGAAAGGGATCTGGGTGTCGTCGTCGATGATACGCTGAAACCTTCTGCTCAGTGTGCTGCTGCGGCTAGGAAAGCGAATAGAATGTTGGGTGTTATTAGGAAGGGTATGGAGTCCAGGTGTGCGGATGTTATAATGCCGTTGTATCGCTCCATGGTGCGACCGCAGCTGGAGTATTGTGTTCAGTACTGGTCTCCGTATCTCAAAAAAGATATAGTAGAATTGGAAAAGGTACAGCGAAGGGCGACGAAAATGATAGTGGGGATGGGACGACTTTCCTATGAAGAGAGGCTGAGAAGGCTAGGGCTTTTCAGCTTGGAGAAGAGACGGCTGAGGGGAGATATGATAGAAGTGTATAAAATAATGAGTGGAATGGATCGGGTGGATGTGAAGCGACTGTTCACGCTATCCAAAAATACTAGGACTAGAGGGCATGAGTTGAAGCTACAGTGTGGTAAATTTAAAACGAATCGGAGAAAATTTTTCTTCACCCAACGTGTAATTAGACTCTGGAATTCATTGCCGGAGAACGTGGTACGGGCGGTTAGCTTGACGGAGTTTAAAAAGGGGTTAGATAGATTCCTAAAGGACAAGTCCATAGACCGCTATTAAATGGACTGGAAAAATTCCTCATTTTTAGGTATAACTTGTCTGGAATGTTTTTACGTTTGGGGAGCGTGCCAGGTGCCCTTGACCTGGATTGGCCACTGTCGGTGACAGGATGCTGGGCTAGATGGACCTTTGGTCTTTCCCAGTATGGCACTACTTATGTACTTATGTACTTATGTACCTTGAAACAGGAGGGAGTAGCACTCCTCCCTGCAAGCGCCACCTTCAAAATGGTGGCATCCTGCCCGGTACATCTTGGGATGCATATAAGGGACTTTCTCCCTCATATGGTGCTGAAGCCCCACCCAGTACATCCAAGGATACACCGGGTAAGGCAGGGCACCGCGATTTTGATGGCGGTGCTTGCAGGAGGAAGGAGAGTTCTACCTCCTCCTCCAAGATTCTTGGGGGAGGGGGACACCCTAGACTACCAGGAGGGGGGGCAGCTATCAAGGGTCCCACTGGACCACAAGGTATTTTGTGGGGGGGGGGGGGCTGCCTTCAGCCCCTTGCATTGATCTATTTGTTTGACAAGTTCGTGCTTTTTTTTTTTTGACAGCCCAGACCTGTCAAACAACTTCTGTGGGAGGATCCTCTCTTGGGTGTATGCCCAAGCACAATTCTACTGCAGAAGTACCCCGATGATCAACACTAATAGCGCATATAAATTTGTATTCTATTACCATTGATCATAGGGGTGGTATTTCCTGTGCTGTTCAGAACAGCGCAGGGATTTTGATCATCAGGCTGTGAATGCCTTGTTTATTTGTGGAACTCAACAATCACAGGAATTCCCTTTTCTCCGCTGCCACTGATTTCTGTTAAGAGAATAAGCAACAATTGTAGTAAAAGCAAAATCGTTGGAGACCAGATTAACCAATGCTTTATTGTAATTAGTATCATTAGATTATAGTGTGTATTGGTACAGAGATTTTTTTTTTTTTTTTTTTTTACATTTGTATCCCGCGCTTTCCCACTCATGGCAGGCTCAATGCGGCTTACATGGGGCAATGGAGGGTTAAGTGACTTGCCCAGAGTCACAAGGAGCTGCCTGTGCCTGAAGTGGGAATTGAACTCAGTTCCCCAGGACCAAAGTCCACCACCCTAACCACTAGGCCACACCACCCTAACCACTAGGCCACTCCTCCACTTCAAACATTTGAGTGTTTCTATTCACTTGAGTTTGGAGAAATATTTAAGAGAGAGTAAGATTTTGTTCATCCTGCAGTAGTGGTCAGCTGACTTTCTGTAGATGAGGTAAGGTGGGGCATTCATCCTCCCTCTTTTTTGAGGAGGGGGGGGGTCCAGTTCTTCCTCCACTTTTTGAGCAGCTTGTATCCCTGTCAAGGCCACGTGCATGCACATTGGACAGTTTCTGGAAATGACCTTTCAGGAATGTTACGGGTTTAGAACCAGATGTCTCCAGAGCAGTTGTAGAAAAACAGGGGACTGACTGACTGATACACACACATATACCTGTTGTGCCAGTATGCCATCTGTCTTCATCCTGTGTTTGTACATGAAATCTCTAATACAAGGATTTTCCACCGTTTTCATCTCGTGGTACGCTGATATGTGCTAGAATTGTCAAAGCACACCCCCACACATGGTCCAACTTTTTTACCTTCTTCCCCACCCCCACACACAGTCCAGCATTTTACCTTCTCTTCCCCCATCCCACCCCCCACAAATGATCCAGGATCTTTCTCTCCTGACCCCTCTCCCATCGGTGACCCCGCTCCCCCGGGGTGTACATTTAAAAAGTTTTCTTGTCTCTAGCAGGCAGCGGTAGTGAGTAGCGATTTATACACCCTGCTTGGGTGATAGGGTGGATCGAATTGGTGGAGGGGTAGCATTGTATGTTAAGGAGGGCCTTGAATCAAATAGATTGAAAATGCTGCAGGAAACAAAACACATCTTGGAATCCCTATGGATTGAAATTCCATGTGCAAAAGAGAAAAGGATAGTGATAGGAGTGTACTGTCGTCCGCCTGGCCAGGATGAACAGATGGATGTAGAAATGTTATTAGAAATTAGGGAGGCTAACAAACTGGGCAACACAATAATAATGGGTGATTTAAATTACCCCGATATTGACTGGGTAACTGTAACATCAGGGCATGCTAGGGTGGTAAAATTCCTTGATGAAATCAAGGACTGTGTTTTGGAGCAGCTGGTACAGGAGCCGACAAGAGAAGGAAAAATTCTAGACCTAGTCCTTAGTGGAACGCATGATCTGGTGCAGGAGGTAATGGTGATGGGGCCGCTTGATAACAGTGATCATAATATGATCAGACTAGACTTTGAGCCCGTAAATACGGGCTATTATAGGAAGGGGGGGTTGAAAGGCCCGCCCCCACCACCGAGTTCGCCGCTGCCCCTCCCCCTCCGAGTTCGCGCCCCCCCACCGAGCCGTCACCACCCACCTTCCACCCGGCCGGTCCCTCGCTCCGCTATTGAAACAGCGAGGGTCCGGGAACGCAGCACTGAGCTCTGCTGAGCTGCCGACGTCGGCCTTCATTCTTCTTCTCTGCCTGTCCCGCCCTCGTGTGACGTAACGTCGTCGAGGGCGGGACAGAGGCAGAGAAGAAGAAGGAAGGGCGATGTCGGCAGCTCAGCAGAGCTCAGTGCTGCGTTCCCGGACCCTCGCTGTTTCAATAGTGGAGCGAGGGCCCGACCGGGTAGAAGGTGGGTGGCGGCGGCGACTCGGGTGGGGGGAGCGTTAGACGGCGGTGTCCCTCCCTCAGCAATGCGCAATACAGACCCTCTGTGTTCCGCCCCCCCCCCCCCGTCATCACGTATTGACGTGGGGGCGGGGCAGAGAAGGTCTCTACTGCGCATTTGCGAGTGAGTACGGTCACTCGCCGTTTATATGTTTGATTTGATATTAGCTTTGGAGTAAGTATAATCAGGAAATCTAATACGTTAGCGTTTAACTTTCAAAAAGGAGACTATGATAAAATGAGAAGAATGGTGGAAAAAAAACTTAGAGGAGCAGCTGCAAAGGTCAAAAATTTACATCAGGCGTGGATGCTGTTCAAAAATACCATCCTGGAAGCTCAAGCCAAATATATTCTGTGTATTAAAAAAGGAGGGAGGAAGACCAAACAACAGCCAGAATGGTTAAAAAATGAGGTGAAGGGAATGGAGGAAGTGACGTCACGGTGTGGAATGGACGCCTGAGTTTGTAGCTCCCTCTCTGCTCTACCTCGCTCAGTGAAATCCGCCGCCATCTAGCCTCTAGCGGGTCTCACTTCAATTTGCTGTTACATCAGAAGGCTGTTTCTTCAAAATGAACAAGTCTCAGTTGTCTCAGCGCAAGGAGGGCGAACGTCAATCGAGTCGCCAGTCCGGTAAGGGCCCATCACGCCGTGTGTCTCTGGTCCCCCCTTGCTGTTCGGACTCTGATTCTGCATCGTCTCACAACGAGCAGCCCCGGATTCAGCTAAAAAAGGTACCCTGAAAGATTTGACCAAATGCCTGGAGGAAATTTGGGGGTAAGATAAAAGCATCCAAGCAGGAAATCTTGGAGCGCATGGACGCTATCAGTGTCGACCTGCGGGAACTTGGGGGCCGGGTTGACGAACTGGAAGACCGCGTGGAGAAACAGACTGAGCATGCGGCTGCTACGGAATCTCGTGTCTCCCAGCTGCTTGTCCAAAATGAAGAATTACAATTTAAAGTGGATGATCTTGAAAATCGGGGGCGCCGGAACAACCTCCGTTTTCGGGGTGTTCCTGAGAACGGGGATGCAGAGGATGTCCCAGGCATTGTGCGCCTGCTTTGTGCTAAGCTTTTGGATGTTGAGTCGGACTCAGAACATTGTGAAATCGAAAGAGCCCACAGAGCCTTGGGGAAACCTTTGGAGAACCAACCTAGAGACATTATAGTGAGGTTTGCATCATTCGCATATGGGGACCGTCTACTGCAGCAGGCGTACCAATTATCGTCGGTGGATTACAATGGGTCGAGGGTTTCAGTTTATTAAGACCTCTCTCTTTTTACTTTGTCTCAGTGACGGGCCATGAAGCCAGTCCTGGAGCTACTGGCCAAGGAGAAGATTCCCTATTGTTGGGCGTTACCATTTGCCCTATGCTTTACAGTGGCTGGGAAATTACATAGAATCCGCCATATAACAGAGGCTTGGAAGATATTGCATTCTGCTGGATTATCGTCAACCACAGCACCTCCGGTGGAAATTGCACCTTCAACCAAGGAGAGGCTCCAAAAATAGAAGAGGGTCTCTCACAAGGCTAAGAATCACACAGCACCTGTTTGATTATGATGTCTAATTTGACTGTAGTTGGTTGCTCATTTGCTGGTTCTCTCAACTTTTGATTACAGTTTAATGGGTGATATGGGGGTGTATGTATGTAGCTTAGGTTGGGTGAAATGGGCAACCGCACCTTCAAAGTTCACTCTCATGGATCTTCCTCCACCCCCATCCCCTTATCTGTTGGTGTTCCCCAGGGATCAGTCCTTGGACCCCTTCTCTTCTCAATCTACACCTCTTCCCTGGGCTCCCTGATCTCATCTCATGGTTTCCAGTATCATCTCTATGCTGATGACACCCAACTGTATCTCTCCACACCAGACATCACCGCGGAGACCCAGGCAAAGGTATCGGCCTGCTTATCCGACATTGCTGCCTGGATGTCCAACCGCCACCTGAAACTGAACATGTCCAAGACCGAGCTTATCGTCTTTCCACCAAAACCCACTTCTCCTCTTCCTCCACTTTCTATCTCAGTTGATAACACCCTCATCCTCCCCGTCTCATCTGCCCGCAACCTCGGAGTCATCTTTGACTCCTCTCTTTCCTTCTCTGCGCATATCCAGCAGATAGCCAAGACCTGTCGCTTCTTCCTCTTTAACATCAGCAAAATTCGCCCTTTCCTCTCTGAACACACCACCCGAACTCTCGTCCACGCTCTCATTACCTCTCGCCTGGACTACTGCAACTTACTCCTCACCGGCCTCCCACTTAGCCATCTATCCCCCCTTCAGTCTGTTCAGAACTCTGCTGCACGTCTCATATTCCGCCAGAACCGATATACTCATATCACCCCTCTCCTCAGGTCACTTCACTGGCTTCCGATCAGATACCGCATTCAATTCAAGCTTCTCCTTCTTACCTACAAATGCACTCAGTCTGCTGCCCCTCACTACCTCTCTACCCTCATCTCCCCTTACGTTCCCGCCCGTAACCTCCGTTCACAGGATAAATCCCTCCTCTCAGTACCCTTCTCCACCACCGCCAACTCCAGGCTCCGCTCATTCTGCCTCGCCTCACCCTATGCTTGGAACAACCTTCCTGAACCCTTACACCAAGCCCCCTCCCTGCCCATCTTCAAGTCTTTGCTTAAAGCCCACCTCTTCAATGCTGCGTTCGGCACCTAACCCTTACCGTTCAGTGAATCCAGACTGCCCCAATTTGACTGCCCCGATCGGACCGACCGTTCACTTGTCTATTAGATTGTAAGCTCTTTGAGCAGGGACTGTCTCTCTTTGTTAAATTGTACAGCGCTGCGTAACCCTAGTAGCGCTCTAGAAATGTTAAGTAGTAGTAGTAGTAGTAGTAGGAGTGGATGGAGGGGGTGGGGTTCATTGGGCACTGTGGGTTGCTTCTTCTAATTTCCCATTCAGTTCCTTTGTGGTTGCCTGTCTGGTGTTTGATGGTTCGATGGGTGCGAAGTTGCTCGAGGGTGGGGGTGGGGTGGGGGTTTTTTTTTTTTCCTTTTCCCTTCCCTTCTTTTTCTGTTTTGGCTGGGGGGGGGGTCTTTGCTGCTCTGTTATGTTGATTTTGGGTTTCCATATGCCTGGCTGGTTACTGTATCAAAATATAATCCTTTTTTCCGATGAGTACTGATCTAAAGATTTTGACGTACATTGTTAAAGGCCTAAATTCACCTCAAAAATGCCATAAACTATTCAAGGAACTAACGCATTATAAACCACATGTGGTGTTCCTTCAGGAGACACATCTTAAAAGGAAACATGAAAATTTTTTGTCTCGCCCTCAATAACCCCATGTCTTTTGTGTCTCTGCTGTAGATGCTTCTAAGAAAAGAGGGGTTGCAATTTTGCTTCATTTTTCACTGCAAATAAAGGTGAAGAAGGTTAAATATGATCAGGAAGGAAGATTTTTACTCTTAAGTGTGGTGCTAGACAATTGTATTTTTACATTAGCATCGGTATATGCCCCGAATGAAGCCCAAGAGGGTTTTTTTTTAACAGGCTTGGTAGACACTTCTCTTTATTTCCCACTGGTAAAACAATAGTTGGTGGAGATTTCAGTGCTACTTTTCACCCTACATTGGATAGGTCTAACATGGCAACACATATGCAGCCCTGGACTACTCCTTTTACTCTCATTCTCATGATACCTATTCTCGAATTGATTATTTACTGGTTGATATAGCTTTAACACATGCGGGTGGTGATTCAGGTATTAGAGTTATTACTATTTCAGATCATGCGCCTGCTTGGATTAATCTCCCTTCTCGTCGTGAGGAAGATAGAGACACAAGATGGTCATTGAACAGTAGCTTGTTGAGAGAGGAGGAGATACAGGCAGGTTATAGATCTCTTTTGCAGGAATATTTACAATTTAACCTGCACTCGGGACCTTCTTTAGGTATGGTTTGGGATGCCCTTAAGGCATGCTCATATTAGCCCTCTCCTCAAGTCACTTCACTGGCTTCCTATTCGTTTCTGCATACAGTTCAAACTCCTCTTATTGACTTATAAGTGCATTCACTCTGCAGCTCCTCAGTACCTCTCCACTCTCATCTCTCCCTACAGTCCTCCCCGGGAACTCCGTTCAATGGGTAAATCTCTCTTATCTGCACCCTTCTCCTCCACCGCTAACTCCAGATGTCGTTCCTTTTATCTTGCTGCACCATATGCCTGGAATAGACTTCCTGAGCCGGTACATCAAGCTCCATCTCTGGCCATCTTCAAATCTAAGCAAAAAGCCCACCTTTTTGGTGCTGCTTTTAACTCCTAACCCTTATTCACTTGTTCAGAACCCTTATTTTATCATCCTCACCTTAATATTCCCTTATCTCTTGTTTGTCCTCTTTGTCTGTCCTAATTAGATTGTAAGCTCTGTCGAGCAGGGACTGTCTCTTCATGTTCAAGTGTACAGCACTGCGTACGTGTAGTAGCGCTATAGAAATGATAAGTAGTAGTAGTAGTAGTATGTCCAGGGGCTTCTTTTTGAAAAAATCTAGTGCATGGGCTCAGTCTCAGAGAGCGGAGGTGGCTAAATGTCTTTCCCAACTGAGTCAATTGGAAGAAAGCCCTCTTGTCTAACATCTACCCTATGTGAAATTCAAGCGCTTCGTCTGCATTTAGATCAGATTTATTCAGACCAGCTAAAGTTTCTTGAGGGTCAGCAACAACAAACGCATTATATGTATAGTAATAAGCCTAGTTGATCTCTAGCGCTTAAATTACGACATCAGTTGACCAATCGCACTATTCTTCGGGTGGGAGATGGTAGGGGCAATTTCCTAAATCCTCTGACATTCGACAGCATTTTAAAAATGTATATCAATCACTATATAACTTCGACTCTTCCATTCAGCAGGTGGATATTATGGATTTTTTTGTCTTCCCACTCACTTGCTTCTTTGTCGGCTGAACAACAAACTGCCTTAGAGAGACCTGTTTCTATTGAGGAAGTGTGGAAAGTTATTAAAGAACTTCCTGTCAGAAAATCTCCGGGTTTAGATGGCCTGCCTAGTGAATTTTACAAGACATTTCGAGGTGAATTGGCTCCCATTTTGACTAAGCTTCTCAACAAGGTTTGTGGGGGAGCTGCTTTTCCCCCTTCTATGATGGAGGCTTGGATTGCGGTTATTCCGAAACCGGGCAAGGATAAAACTGAGTGCGCTTCTTACCACCCTATCTCGGTACTTAATTCTGATGTTAAAATTATAGCCAAAGTACTAGCTAATTGGCTTGCTAAAGTTTTGCCGGACTTGGTCCATCCAGATCAAGTGGGTTTTATTCCTCATAGACAGGCTATGGACAACGTTCGACATATGGTTAATTTGATGCATGTAACTCAGCAGGAAAAGCTTCAAGTTTGTCTTCTTGGTCTAGATGCTGAGAAGGCATTTGACCGGGTTCATTGGCTTTTGATGCATCAGGTTTTGGAAAAATTTGGTTTTGGCCCAGGTTTTAGAAGTTGGACAAAAGCTCTATACGCCTCTCCACTTGCATGTGTTAGGATAAATGGGGGTAATTCATCTATGTTTCCATTATTTTGAGGTACCCGACAGGGGTGTCCTTTATCCACGATGTTATTTGCTCTGGTTATGGAACCTCTTGCGGTGGCCTTGCGTGCTGATCCGAACATTTCGGGTATTACAGTGAACGGGCTGGAATACAAAATAGCTTTGTTTACCGATGATGTCCCATTCTCTCTGACTAAACCGCTAACCTCCTTACCTAATCTTATGAAGTTGTTAGCATCATATTCTTCTGTGTCTGGTTTTAAGCTTAACATGACTAAGTTGGAGGCCATGGCTATTGGGATTTCTCCCCGTGCTTGTCTGACATTGCTGTCTGGATGTCTCAACGCCACCTGAAATTAAATATGACCAAAACCGAGCTTCTCATTTCCCCCCCCCCCCCCCAAACCCACCTCCCCGCTCCCCCCGTTTTCTATTTCTGTTGATGGCTCTCTCATTCTCCCTGTCTCCTCAGCTCGAAACCTTGGGGTCATCTTTGACACTTCTCTCTCCTTCTCTGCTCATATCCAGCAGATTGCCAAGACCTGGCGTTTCTTTCTTTACAACATCCGTAAAATCCGCCCCTTTCTTTCCGAGCACTCTACCAAAACCCTCATCCACACCCTTGTCACCTCTCGTTTAGACTACTGCAATCTGCTTCTTGCTAGCCTCCCACTTAGTCACCTCTCCCCTCTCCAGTCGGTTCAAAACTCTGCTGCCCGTCTCATCTTCCGCCAGGGTCGCTTTACTCATACTACCCCTCTCCTCAAGACCCTTCACTGGCTCCCTATCCGTTTTCGCATCCTGTTCAAACTTCTTCTACTAACCTATAAATGTACTCACTCTGCTGCTCCCCAGTATCTCTCCACATTCGTCCTTCCCTACACCCCTTCCCGTGCACTCCGCTCCATGGATAAATCCTTCTTATCTGTTCCCTTCTCCACTACTGCCAACTCCAGACTTCGCGCCTTCTGTCTCGCTGCACCCTACGCCTGGAATAAACTTCCTGAGCCCCTACGTCTTGCCCCATCCTTGGCCACCTTTAAATCTAGACTGAAAGCCCACCTCTTTAACATTGCTTTTGACTCGTAACCACTTGTAACCACTCGTCTCCACCTACCCTCCTCTCTTCCTTCCCGTTCACATTAATTGATTTGATTTGCTTACTTTATTTATTTTTTTGTCTATTAGATTGGAAGCTCTTCGAACAGGGACTGTCTTTCTTCTATGTTTGTGCAGCGCTGCGTACGCCTTGTAGCGCTATAGAAATGCTAAATAGTAGTAGTAGTAGTAGTTGTTGAGCTCTTTACAGCACTCCTTTTCCTTTAGGTGGAAGAAAAGAGGCATTAAGTATTTGGGGGGGTTTTACTTACTCCTTTACCATCTGATTTTTTTGCCGCGAACTATCCTCCTCTTTTGCGGGAGTTATACAAGGGTATGGAGCAGTGGATACATCTGACTTGTCTTGGTTTGGTCAGATTGCTACACTGAAAATGAATATAGTATCTCGTTTGATGTATCTTTTTCAGGTTCTCCCCCTACAGGTTTCGAGGAATTTTTTGTCGGGCCTACAGGATCGTTTGATTCGTTTTATATGGTGTAATAAACGCCCACGATTGCCCGCGTTCCCTACTTTACCGAGATAAAACAAAGGGGGGGGGGGGGGGTTGGGAGTGCCTAACGTTTTTTTGGTACTTTAAGGCTGCTCAAGTGCGTGCTGCTCTCGAGTAGTTTCAGGCCAACCCACAAAAGCTCTGGATACAACTGGAGCAAACTTCGGTGGGGACCTGCCCACTTCGTTTTTTGATGTGGCTTCCACGTAGGTATTGGGTGTTGCAGGGAGAATTGTGTCCTTCAGTCCATACTACTTTTTACTACTGGGATAGTTTGTGTGCCAAGCCTGACCTCATTTTGTCTAAATTGTTACCTATAACATACAATCCACTTTCCCTTCCCCCTGATGGAGAGCATGGGAGCCAAGAGACAAGGGAAGGCTCTTGGACTTTGCTTTTCTGTGACTGCAGCTGTTGGCCTGTGGAGGTTTGAAGTCAGAAGCTTTCATTCCAGTGGAGTGGAGCAGACATCTAATGGGCTGAGAACCAGGGAAGCCAGGGTCCAGATCCCACTGTTGCTCCTTGGGCCCGTGGGCAAGTCACTTAACCCTCCATTGCCTCAGGTACAAACTTAGATTATAAGCCCCCCCCCCCCCAGGGGACAGGGAAATACCAACTGTATCTGAACATAACTCACCTTGAACCACCTCTGAAAAAGGCCTGAGCTAAATCCAAATTCCCCCCCTGCCCCACACACACCTTTTTTTTTTGGATATAAAGTAGTATTTAGTTTAAGTAAAGTGATGATCAACAAGGTATTTGCCTTTTGAATCTGCCTCAGCTTGTTCCAACTGAAGGGGTATTTGTTCACAGTGCAAATGTGTTTATATGTGTATAGGAGCAACCACAGGGCAGTCAAACTTCTGTGTGTCAGAAGCACACACCAAAGCCAAAGGCTTAGACATGGGATCCGACATTCACAAGGTTTTCCCAAGAAACCAAGGCCTGTGGTTATAAAACTCCAATAAATGTTACATTTACTGGAGTTTTATAACCACAGCCCTTGGTTTCTTGGGAACATCTTGTGAATAAGCCTTCAGCTAACAATGGAAATGCTATCTAGAAATACAAAATTGTTATGATAAAGTACTGCAAATTCTTTTTTTTTGTTACATAGAATAAGGAAGTGGCACAAAAGTATGAAACTTAAGACTGTATAACTAGGAATTGGGTATGAAGGTGCACAAAGGTCTTTCTCTTTGCCGCTTGTTGATCATGTGCCCTTCCCCAGCCCTCTGGCTGTGCCCCTCTATCCCCTTATTCCCTCATTTACCTGCTGATTGTCCTCTGCCAGTTGGCCCTTCAAACCACAAGTCCGGCCCCAGCCTGATCTGCTCTTTTCCGGTGGGGGTGGCAGTAATTTGGATCTGCCAGAACTGGAGGCAAGATCACAAAAGGAGGAACGAGAATCCTAGTAAAGGAGAAAGGATAGTAGAGGGGGCAGGGAGAGAGAGAAAATATTAGTGAAGAGGGGTGAATGATCCCAAAAAGGAGCAAACAGGAGAGATATAGGAAGTCAAATCATTGATGAAGATAGTGGAGATGATGGATCTTTGGGAAAGAGAGGGTGAAGGAAAGATGAACGAAACCGAATACAACAGAGAAAGAAATGTAAGAATCAAGTCACAAAATCTGAAAAGATTGGTTTTATTTATTTATTTTTTTCAAAGTAAGTATTGAAGTTTATAGATTTTCAGCAGATTTATTGTGCTTATTTAGAAATGTCCATACATATTTACCTATAATTTATAATTGTTGTGGAATCCTGAACACTCTTACAGAAATTTCCAACCATTACGGCAGAATCTAGCCATGAGCTGGCACAAGAGACTGTTCTCACATTCCAAGTCCATGAAACAAACATAAAGGTTTTGGTGCTTCTCCTGATAAATTATAATGGATGCACAAAACAGTCTCTGTGAAGAAATTGTTCCCTGGTTTAGATCTGCATCTCTTCCCTTTTTGAGCTCTTGTTCTAGGACATATTTTCCCACTGAAGCATATGCCTTGCCTTTTGTGTATTATTAATAGCCTTAGAGGTATTTGAATACCTCAGTTATACCCCTTTGCCTCTCCTTCTTTAGGGACATATGTTCCAGGTTAGAGGGCTCCATATACACACCCTGCAGTATTTTGATGACTGCCACCTTGATCACTTCTGCCTTTATGTACTTTTCAGAACTGAAGATCCTAAGGAGCTTAGCCGAGATTGGGTGGCAGAGCGGGAGGCGGGGATAGTGCTGGGCAGACTTCAGAAGGAATGGATCCTATGGAGCTTAGCCGAGATTGGGTGGCAGAGCGGGAGGCAGGGATAGTGCTGGCCAGACTTATACGGTCTGTGCCAGAGCTGGTGGTGGGAGGCGGGGCTGGTGGTTGGGAGGCGGGGATAGTGCTGGGCAGACTTACATGGTCTGTGCCCTGAAAAGGACAGGTACAAATCAAGGTAAGGTATACACAAAAAGTAGCACATATGAGTTTATCTTGTAGGGCAGACTGGATGGACCATGCAGGTCTTTTTCTGCCGTCATTTACTATGTTACTATGAATATGCTACTGCAGATGAGATCTAGGTCTCTAGAGGGCACTCATGTTCCCCACGGAACCAGGCCGGTGACATTTCTGTAATGCACCCTACTCGTGCCAGTCTTCACTTGTGACCCAGGATGGGTCGCCCACAGACGACAAAATATGACTGTAAATTCTCTTATGTCAAATCCTGTATTAAGGAATATGTTTTCTTTTCTTTTCACAGATTATGGATGCTCCAAAGAACTGACACTGAATGTAGATGTGATTAAATCACCAATGAGATGCTGCACTCTATAATGAACGAAAAATGTTTTATGATACAGATGTGGAATAAATGTTATCTTGGTATTGTTTCAGAAAGCCCACCGTTTCCTTTGTCACTTGATGGTTAAGCAGAAGAGCTGTAATTTTTCAGTATATGTGTGTATGAACCAGGAGCTTTGTCTGCAGCAGCCTGTGTTAAGGAATGATGCTTTTGGGCTGCCTGTTTATTGTAGATAAATAGTATCGGCATGAAAATAGTGCTAGTGCAACAAATATTTCTCTGGCACAAAATAGATCTGATCTGGTAAAATAAACTAATGATTCCTGAAAGTTATAATGATCATTTCTCCTAAGACAGAATTATTCACAACATTTCAGCACAAGTTACAATATGCAGCCCCACACATGCTAATTAGCTGTAGCTTTCCTTTTGCCTTTCAAAGAGAGATTTCTAGCTAAACCAAATCCATAGGAGTGATCCAAACTCACCCTGTGGGTCGCTGAGTCCTAGGTAAGATGGAATTCGCTCTTCCTTCGCCTCTTTCTGGGCTTCGACTATGAGCCGAGTCTGCCTAAGCAAGTTGGTCCGGAATGCAAGGAATTCTTCTCTCAGTCAGGAAGGTCAGAGTTCATCAGTTTAGTAGTGGCCTTCCAGCTTATATTCTTTCAAAGGAGCAGTTTCCAGAATTTTACACAATTGGAGTGGGAGAGTGGCCTAATGGTTAGTGCAGCGGGTTGCGGACCTGGGGAACTGGACTCAATTCCCATTGCTGCCTGATGGTCGGCAGTGGGTTGAGATCCTGGGGAACCAGGCTCAATTCCCTCTGCAGCTCCATGTGACCCTGGCAAGTCACTTAACTCTCCGTTGCCCCAGGTACAAAAGTGGTACAATGTACTACTTAGATTTGAGCCCACAAGGTACGGATCCAGTACTTGTAAAATGGAACTGTAAACCGCTTAGGTCTAAGCGGTATATAAATACTTAAATGAATGAATTTGCCAAATGAGGTCTCACCAGAGATGGGGCAATACCATCTCCCTTTTCCTGCTACCCATTCCTCTCCCTAGATATCCAAACATTCTTCTGACTTTAACCATGGATTTATTTATCTGTTTGACCATTTTAAGATCATCAAATATGTCAGCCTCCCCCATTCTACCTTTGTATTGTACATAACAGGGGTGTAGCTAAAAGTCCAATTTTTTGTTTTTTTTTTTGGGGGGGCACATATTTCCCTTACGCTCTTCTCCCTCCCCCTTCCCATACCTTTGCTGGGGGGCGATGCTCAAGCCCCCGCCTGTGCTGCCTTAGTAACGAGGAAGCCAGCAGGGTATAGGGGGTCCCAGGCATCCTAAATCTCCTCCTCTTGTAACTGCAGTGTCTTCGCTGTAGCTTTTACAGAGAAGCTCAGAACTTAACTATCCTGATATGGCACAGAGCCTAGTGGTTCAATCAGGTAAAAATCCACTAATTTCTTCTTGCAACTCGTCCAAGTACCTGTATAGTTACATGTAAACCGCCTTGATTTGTGCTTCAAAAGAGGCGGTATATCAAACTTATAAACTTAAATGGGACAGGAACAGAATCCCTGACTAGCTGTGACTCTGAGCCTTCACTGCCCTGATGCATCCTGCTTGCTCGGTGGTCCAGCTGCTTCCTTCTTCAGAGAAGATCTGGTTCTAACTGGTGCAGATAAAATGTTGCTTCCAAGGTTGTTCAAGCTATCCATGGCTGGGAACTTCACTCGCCCCAGGTCCACACAGTGAACAATAGACAAAGATGGTATTCGGGCAAAGAGAAACCATGACAGAGTAGCTCAGAGCATGGTTTAGAGCAGAAGTAAGCTACCTCCATCCTTGAGGGCTGCAACCCAGTGGGGTTTTCAGGATTTCCTCAATGAATATGCATGAAATCTATTTGCATATAATGGAGTCAGTACATGCAAATAGATCTCATGCCTATTAATTGGAGAAAATTCTAAAAACCTGACTAGGTTGCGGTGCTCAAGGACTGAGGTTGCCCACCCCTGGTTTAAAGCGTAAGTTAGGCTTCAAGGCACCATAAAAGTGACCCAGGAAATACTCTACAGGTGCTACCTTCCCCATCCTGATGTCTGCTGATGGTAGTGCATGAACTGTGATCTGATTAGTGTAGCAGCAGAGCTTATGGGATACTGATGGTCCATGCAAGGCCTGGAGGGATTATGGCCTTCAAGTTACAAATTCTGCATGAGGAGAGATTATCTCTGGCCCACCTCTCCCTGTAAACTTAAATATATGCTTGAGTTTAACATGTCCAACGGGTACTGGGTTCCTTTCATTGCAATCATGTTTCACCTTTAAATTTCCAGCAGCTGATTTGGGGTTTTCTTCAGCTCTGATTTTATGGGCCCTGACTTAGCAAGACATTATTCAAAAGGTGTATTACTAAAATGCAGTGCATGTTGGTACCAGGCTCTGCACAGAATAGTGGGTAAGCCGAGAGCAACAGAGGAGAGGAAGGCCTAATTTGATTTTTGAGAAATCTAGTGAATAAATCTCTGCAGGAAGGTATATTGGTGGACTCGCTTAAGAGGTGACAGTTAAACCATTACTAAAAATATCAGTTGATGTAAGCATAATGAATAAATACAGATTAATTTCAATCATTACATTCATAGCAAAAATGATTGAGAAATCTGTTACACCAGCTAATGGAGTTTGTAGAAAAAAAACATATGTTAAATGACTTTCAATATGGCTTTTGACCAGACCACTAGTGTGGAATTTCTGCTGCTATTGATGCTGGATAAATTGAGAATTGGAATGGACCGCAACACTAATTTCTATGTTGTTACACTCAATATTACATCAGCATTCAACACTATCGACCAGCAAAGAAAGCAAATAGAATGTTAGGTATTATTAAGAAAGGAATGAAAACCAAACATGAGGATGTTATAATGTCTTTGTATTGCTCCATGGTGCAACTGCACCTTGAATACTGTGTGCAATTCTGGTCACCACATCTCAAAAAAGATATGGTGGAATTAGAAAAGGTACAGAGAAAGGTGACGAAAATGATAAAGGGGCTGGGACAACTTCCATATGAGGAAAGGCTGAAGTAGCTAAGGCTCTTCAGCTTGGAGAAAAGATGGCTGAGGAGGAGGAGATATGATAGAGGTATATAAAATGAGTGGAGTGGAACAATAGATATGAATTGCTTGTTTATTCTTTCTACAAATACTAGAACTAGGAGGCATGCAATGAAGCTACAAAGTAGTAAATTTAAAACAAATCAGACAAAATATTTCTTCACTCGATGTGTAATTAAACTCTGGAATTCGTTGCTAGAGAATGTGGTAAAAGCAGATAGCTTAGTGGGGTTTTAAAAAGGTTTCAATATCTTCCTAGAAGAAAAGTCCATAATCCGAAATTGGGTGGCGGAGCAGGTGGGGGGAAGAGGGGTTGGTGGTTGGGAGGCGAGGATAGTGGAAGGCAGACTTATACGGTCTGTGCCAGAGCCGGTGATGGGAGGCGGGACTGGTGGTTGGGAGGCGGGAAGTACTGCTGGGCAGACTTCTACGGTCTGTGCCCTGAATAAGGCAGGTACAAATCAAGGTAAGGTATACACATATGAGTTTGTCTTGTTGGGCAGACTGGATGGACCGTGCAGGTCTTTTTCTGCTGTCATCTACTATGTTACTATATTATTAAGATGGACTTGGGAAAATCCACTGCTTATTTCTAGGGTAAGCAGCATAAAATGTATTGTACTGTTTGGGGATCTTGCCAGGTGCTTGTGATCTTGATTGACCACTGTTGGAAACAGGATACTAGGCTTGATGGACCTTTGTTCTGTCCCAGTATGGCAACACTCGTGTTCTCATGAAGCTTGGATTTTATTTTTGTCTGAATTTAGAAAAACAGAAACATGACGTCAGATAAGGGCCATATGGCTCATCCAGTCTGCCCATCCTCAGTAACCATTAACTCCTCCTTTTCCTAAGAGATCCCACATGTCTGCCCTACGCCTTCTTAAACTCTGATACAGTCTTTGTCTCCATGACCTCCACTGGGAGGCCATTCCATGCATCCACCACCCTTTCCAAGAAAAGTAATTCCTCAGAGTTGTCTTAAGCTTATTTCCTCTTAATTTCATTTTATGCCCTCTCGTTCCAGAGGTTTCCTTCATTTGGAAAAGACTCACCTCCTGTACATTAATGCCACTGAGGTATTTAAACGTCTTAATCATATCCCCTATCTCCCGCCTCTCTTCCAGTGTATACATGTTGAGGTTCATGAGCTTGTCCCTATATATTTTATAACCAAGACCGCTGACCATTTTTGTGACCACCCTCTGGATCGATTCCATCCTGTTTATATCTTTCTGTAAGTGCGGTCTCCAGAATTGCACACAGTATTCTAAATGAGGCCTCACCAGAGACTTGTACAAGGGCACTATCACCTCTTTTTTTTTTTTCCTGCTGGTCATCCCTATCCTTATGCACCCGAGCATCCTTCTGGCTTTGAGTGTATCCTTTTCTACCTGTTTGGTCACCTTAAGGTCATCCGACACAATCACCCCCAAGTCTCGCTCTTCTTTTGTACATAGAAGCTCTTCACCTCCCATACTGTACCATTCCCTCTGGTTTTTGTGACCCAAGTGCATGACCCTGCATGTCTTAGTATTAAATCTTAGTTGCCAGTTTTTGGACCATTCTTCAAGCTTCGCCAGCTCCTTCCTCATGCTATCCACACCCTCCGGGTTGTCCACCCTATTACAGAGTTTGACATCATCTGCAAAGAGACAAACTTTACCAGACAACCCTTCCATAATATTATTCACAAAGATGTTAAAAGAGCAGGCCCAAGGACTGATTCCTGCGGTATACCACTTGTAACATCTTTTTCCTCAGAGCAAACTGCATTTACCACTACCCTCTGTCTCCTTCCATTTAACCAGTTTTTAACCCAGTCATTCACTTTAGGTCCCATACCGAGGGCATTCAGTTTACTTATTAGTCGCCTGTGTGGAACCGTGTCAAAGGCTTTGCTCTTTCACATGCCAAACAGGACTACTACATCCAGTTGACAAACTCTCTTGGCTCAGACCCTCAGCGTCTCTTTTCCACACTGAACTCTTTCCTTAAAGTGCCTTCACCTCCAATCCCTTCTTCACTTTCATGATAAGGTTCACAAGATTAACCTTGTGTTCTCAACCAAGTCACCTCCACCTCTCCTTCCCCCAGGCCATTCTGTCAACCCTCTTTCAACCCCTGCCTCATTTTCTGCCATTTCTGAAATCACTGAAGAGAAAACTGCACATTTTCTTTCCTCCTCCAAACGGACTACCTGTTTCTCTGATCCTATTCCTGCTCATCTACTCACATTACATCTCCTATTGTCATCCCTTCTATCTGTCATATTCTCAATCTTTCACTTTCTACTGCAACTATTCTTGACACCTTCAAACATGCCATAGTTACACCACGCCTCAAAAAACCATCATTGGACTCTAATTGCCTTTCCAACTGTTGCCCCATCTCCCTCCTTCCTTTCCTATCCAAGATACTCAAACGTGCTGTTCACCACTGTTGTCTTGACTTTCTTTCATCTCAAGCTATTCCTGATCCACATCAGTCTGGTTTTCGCTCTCTACAGTCAACTGAAACAACCCTTCTAAAGTCTCCAATGACCTGTTCCTGGCCAGATCTAAAGGCCTCTTATTCTATCCTCATCCTTCTCAATATATCTGCTGCTTTTGACACTGTTGATCACCACCTACTCCTTGATACGCTGTCCTCACTTAGATTTCAGGGTTCTGTTCTTTCTTGGTTTTCTTTTCATCTCTCCTTTTGCACTTTTAGTTTATTGTCTGGTGGATCCTCCTCCACTTCTATCCCACTATCAGTTGGTATACATACCTCAGGGCTCTGTCTTGGGACCTCTTCTTTTCTTCACCTATATTTCTTCCCTTGGTGCTGTGATCTCCTCCCATGGTTTTCAGTATCATCTTTATGCTGGTGACTTCCAGATCTACCTCTCCGCACCAGAAATTTCAGCAGGAATCCAGGACCAAGTATCAGCCTGCCTGTCTGACATTGCTGCCTGAATGTCTCACTGCCATCTAAAAACAAAAAATGGCCAAGACTGAACTTCTTATCTTCCACCCAAAATCCACCTCTTGAGAATGCACCTCTGTGGATAACACTCTCATCCTCCCTATCTCATCAGCTCGTAACCTTGCAGCCATCTTTGACTCCTCTCTCTCTTTCTCTGCACATATCCAACATACTGCTAAAACCTGTCATTTCTTTCTCGCTTAACTTCTCACAATGTAATCCATAACTGATTTGTAACAAATCATATTTCCATTATTTACAATGTATTGTAAGCCACACTGAGCCCGCAAATAGGTGGGAAAATGTGGGATACAAATGCAATAAAATAAAAAATAAATAACATCACCAAAACTTGTCCCCTTCTTTCTGAGCACACTACCAAAACCCTTATCCACACTCTTATCACCTCTTGCTTAGACTACTGCAACTTGCTTCTCACAGGCCTCCCACTAAGCCTTCTTTCTCCCCTTCAATCTGTTCAAAACTCTGCTGCACGACTTATATTCTGTCAGTGTCGCTAAGCTCATATTAGCCCTCTCCTCAAGTCACTTCATTGGCTCCCTATCTGTTGTCGCATACAATTCAAACTCCTCTTATTGACTCACTCTGCAACTCCTCAGTACCTCTCCGCTCTTATCTCTCCCTACACTCCTCCCCCGGAACTCCGTTCACTGGGTAAATCTCTCTTATCTGTACTCTTCTCCTCCAATGCCAACTCCAGACTCCGTTCCTTTACCTTGCTGCACCATATGCCTGGAATAGACTTCCTGAATCAGTACATCAAGCTCCGACTCTGGCCGTCTTCAAATCTGCTTTTAACTCCTAACTCCTATTCACTTGTTCAGTATCCATGTCTGTTTTATAATTCTACTACTACTACTATTAAACATTTCTATAGCGCTACTAGACTTACTCAGCGCTGTACAAATTAACATGAAAAGACAGTCCCTGCTCAACAGAGCTTACAATCTAAATTGGACAGACGAACAGACAGCTAGGGGTGGGGAAATTGCAGTGGTAGGGGTGATAAGTGAGGGTGTTGAGTAAGAGAGTCATGGTTAGGAGTCGAAAGCAGTAGCAAAGAGGTGGGCTTTAAGCCTAGACTTGAAGACAGCCAGAGACTGAGCCTGACGTACTGGCTCAGGGAGTCTATTCCAGGCATAGGGAGCAGCGAGATAGAAGGAACGGAGCCGGGAGTTAGCAGTGGGGGAGAAGGGGGACGACAGGAGACATTTACCCAGCGAAGGAGTTCACGGGGAGGAGTGTAGGGAGAGATGAGAGCGGAAAGGTACTGAGGAGTTGCGGAGTGGATGCACTTGTAGGTCAAAAGGAGAAGTTTGAATTCCTACCTTAAGTAATTCCCTTATTTGTCCTAATTAGATTGTAAGCTCCGTAAAGCAGGGATAGTCTCTTAGATGTTCAGTCTACAGCGCTGCATACGTCTAGTAGCGCTATAAAATGATAAATAGTAGTAGTAGTAGTAGTATTAAAGAGTTTGTTTGGTGGATCAGGGAGAGGGGGGATGAAGGAGGACAAGAGAATGGTGTTAGATTCAGGAAGAGGGGTGTTGGCTGAGAAAGGAAGAGGGAGAGGTGGTGCACCCATGAGAAGTGCAGGGAGGAAGGTGCTGAACTTGCAGGGGGAGGAGGACAGAAGAGATGCCAGACTACAGGTGAGGGAACCAAGGATCGATGGGAGTGCCAGACTATGCAGGGAAGGCTGGGGAAAGGGAGAGACGTCAATCCATGGGGGGATGGCTGGGGGAGGGAGAAAGTAAGTATAAGAGAGAGATGATGAACTGCGGGTGATGACGGGAAGGGGGGGGGGGGGAAGATGCAGCTACACTAACCTTGATACTGTGCTTCTTCCCAAATTAGGTAGGCGGTAAACCACACTTAGGATTTCACTTCTGGTGCATGGTTTGCCACCTACATGATCCAGGAAACATAGTAACATAGTAGAGATGACGGCAGAAAAAGACCTGCACGGTCCATCCAGTCTGCCCAAGACAAACTCATATGTGTATTCCTTACCTTGAATTTGTACCTGTCCTTTTCAGGGCACAGACCGTATAAGTCTGCTCAGCAGTATTTCCCGCCTCCCAACCACCAGTCCCGCCTCCCTTCATCGGCTCTGGTACAGACTGTATAAGTCTGCCCTCCCCTATCCTCGCCTCCCAACCACCAACCCCTCTTCCCCCCACCTGCTCCGCCACCCAATTTCAGCTAAGCTTCTGAGGATCCATTCCTTCTGCACAGGATTCCTTTATGCATATCCCACGCAGCAGGGCATCGGGATTTATAAAGCCACATTTCCTGCTGCCAGGCTCTTTTTGCTGCGGCTGCTCTCCCCTCCAAGCTGCTGCTGGATGACAGAGGAAAATGTTCCTACTTGAACACGGGCACGGGGCACATTGGAGATGGAGGGGAGATGTTGAACACTGGGGAGCATATAGAGACAGGGGGATGTGGAGGGGGCATTTTCCATATGTCTAAATCTGAATTTGGACGTTTTACACAAAAACATCCAAATTCTGAACAGGAAAGAAGGTCATTTTCAAAAAAGAAAAATGTCATTTTTTTTTTCGAAAATACTATGGACATTTTGTATTTTGGATGTTTTGTGATTTGGACGTTTATTTTTTTTTTGTCCATTTTGGGAAAAAAAAATGTCCAAGTGCAAAACATACAAACTCTGAGCCAATGGGATGTAGGAGCAGCCAGCATTTTTAGTAGACTGGTCCCCCTGACGTCCCAGCACAGCAACAGGGCACCCTAGGGGGTATTGCAGTGGACGTCATAAAATGCTCACACATTTGACCATTGCTCCCTTACTTTGTCTGCTGAGACCCCCAAAACCCACTACCTCCAACTGTACACCACTACCATAGCCCTTACGGATGAAGGGGGTAGCTATATGTGGGTAGAGTGGGTTTCTGGTGAGTTTTGGAGGGCTCGCAGTTTCCTCCACAATTGTAACATGTAGGGAGAGGTAGGAAGCTGGGTCCACCTGTCTGCAGTGCACTGCACCCACTACTGGACTACTCCAGAGACATGCATGCTATTCTGATGGACCTGAGTATAACATCTGAGGGTGGCATAGAGGCTGCAAGTAATGTTTTTCATCACATTTGGGGAGGGGGTTAGTGACCACAGGGGGAATAAGGGGAAGTCATTCCTGATTCCCTCCAGTGGTCATCTGGTCATTTAGGGCACCTTTTTGTGCCTTATTCGTAATAAAAACAGGTCTAGCTCAAAATGTCAGTCCTGAATGTTTTTGTTTTGTTCAATTATGACTGAAAAACGTCTTAAGTCTTAGGAACGCCCAAGTCCCGCCCTGAACACGTCCCTGAAACGCCCCCCTTGATATTTGGACGGACTTCTGACGGATTTCATAGAAAAACATCTAAAAATAGGTTTCGAAAATACTGATTTGGATGTTTTTGTGAGAAAAATGTTCAAATGCAGACATATCACTTTTTAGACATTTTTCTCTTTTGAAAATGAGCCTGAAAGCGAGATAAAGGGGAGATGCTGGACATGGAGGGAAACAGAGAGATGGAAGGGAAATTTTGGACATGGCGGTATAGGAAAATGTACAGGATATGCTGGACATTGGGAGGGATTGAGAAAGAGTGCAGATGCTGGATACAGAAGGTGGGAATTGAGAGACTATGGGGCTCATTTTCAAAGCACTTAGCCTCCCAAACTTCCAAAGAAACCTATGGAACTTAGCCTCCCAAAGTGCTTTGAAAATATGCCTCAAAGTATACCTTACTCCTTCTTGTCCTTCTCACCTTTTACGATCATCTCAACAAGATCTTCTGTTACTTCCTTTTCTGACATTCTTGCTGCCACTATGTGCCACTCCATTTTTTTCAGTCCAAGCCCCCCCCCAGCTTTGGAACCATATACCTCTACGCAGTGGTGTGCTGGAGCAGGCTCTCACAGGCTCTCGAGAGCCATTTGTTAAGTTTTTAAGAATTTTGGGAGCCGGTTTTCCATGGCTACTTTAACAAATGGATCCCAAAATGTGGGCTTGGGCCCCTCCTGAATTCTCTTTTACTTTGCTGGCGAGAGAGAGCCCCCTGTTAACAATTTTCTAGCACACCCCTGCCTCTACGTCTAAAGCACCTTACTACTTTGGGTCAGTTCAAAACCTGAGTTGAAGACATATCCTTTTTTGGAGACTTACGTGTGCTAACCATGATGTACGGAATGCTGGTATAGTTTCCATTATTTTCTACGTGCGCCTTCTCTTTCTTTCCTATCAAGGGTTAAAGAAGGAAGGTCTATAAAATCATGAGTGGAGTGGGCATATTTCTTAACTCAACATGTAATTAAGCATTATCAGAGAATGTGGTAAAAGCAGCTAACACAGCAGGATTTAGGGGCCCTTTTACCAAGCAGTGGTAGGGCTACCATGCAGGTAGCGCACAAAGAATCAGCACTACTGCAGGACACCCTGAGGCATCCCATGGTATTTCTGAGATCAGCGTGCATTGATTCCTGTGCTAGAAAGTAGAAATGATTTTCTAGTACAGGAATCAATGCACGAGGTGGAAAGTGGGTGTGCCCTGTAGTAATTTACTACTACTACTACTAAACATTTCTAGAGCGCTACTAGGGTTACGCAGCGCTGTACAAACTAACAATTAAGGACGGTCCCTGCTTGGAAGAGCTTACAATCTAAAGGACGAAATGTCAAGTTGGGGTAGTCTCGATTTCCTGATTAGGTGCCGAAGGCGACATTGAAGAGGTGGGCTTTGAGCATTGATTTGAAGATGGGTAAGGAGGGGGCACAGCGTATAGGCTCAGGGAGTTCCAGGCATGGGGTGAGGCGAGACAGAAGGGGCGGAGCCTGGAGTTGGAGGTGGTGGAGAAGGGTACTGAAAGGAGGGATTTGTCTTGAGAGCGGAGGTTACGGGTAGGGACGTAAGGGGAGATGAGGGTAGAGAGGTACGGAGGGGCCGCAGATCGAGTGCATTTGTAGGTGAGTAAGAGATTTGCGAGCATACGACCCATTGATGCATGCTGCCCAATTACTAGTGCTTGAGCCCTTATCACCTGATAAATAGGTGACGGCAAGTGCTCATGCAGTAATGGCCACATGCTAATTTGGAAATTAGCTAATTGCCATTAATGGCAGAAATAGAAATTTGTCCATTTTAGAGCTGTGCTAAAAAGTGGCCGGAGCTCATAAGGAAATCCATGCACTAAAACTATCTCCAGCCACTTTTTAGCTTGGCTTAGTTTAGTAAAAGGACCCCTCAAATAAGTTCTCAAATCATTACTAGGGCAGAGCTGGGAAAATCCATTGCTTATTTCTGGGATAAGACCATGAAATCTAACTGTTTTGGGATCCTGCAAGGTACTTGTGACTTGGCTTGGCTACTGAATCAAAACAGGATTCTTGACATGATGTACCTTTGGGCTGTCCTATTACTAATCATGTTTATAGCGCTACTAGACGTATGCAGCGCTGTACACTTGAGCATGAAGAGATAGTCCCTGCTTGACAGAGCTTACAATCTAATTAGGACAACCAGATAAGGGAATTACTAAGGTGGGGGCAATAAAATAAGGGTACTGAACAAGTGAATAAGGGTTAGGAGTTAAAAGCAGCATAAAAAAGGTGGGCTTTTAGCCTAGATTTGAAGACAGCCAGAGATGGAGCTTGACTACCGGCTCAGGAAGTCTATTCCAGGCATATGGTGCAGCAAGATAAAAGGAACGGTCTGGAGTTAGGGGTGGAGGAGAAGGATGCAGATAAGAGATTTATCCAGTGAAGGGAGCTCCTGGGGAGGAATGTAGGGAGAGATGAGAGTGGAGAGGTACTGAGGAGCTGCAGAGTGAATGCACTTATAGGTCAATAAGAGGAGTTTGAACTGTATGCGGAAACGTATAGGAAGCCAGTGAAGTGACTTGAGGAGAGGGCTCATATGAGCGTAACGACACTGGTGGAATATTAGTCGTGCAGCAGAATTTTGAACAGATTGAAGAGGAGAGAGATGGCTAAGTGGGAAATAGAGAGCTGCACGGCTTCCGTCCCCGCGGGAATCCCGCGGAACCCGCGGGATTCCCGCAGGGACGGAGGCAGTTCCTGCGGGGTTCCCGCGGGGATGGAAGCTGTTCTGCGGGGTTCCCGCGGGGACGGAGTCAGTTCCTGCGGGGTTCCCGCGGGGATGGAACCAGTTCTGTGGGCTTCCCGTGGAATTGTAAGCTCCACCTGCACCAGCCTCTCATCTACCGAATACCAATTTCTTTGAGTGCTGTCTCCTCCTCCTCCTCCTCTTCCTCCTTGCTTAACAGCATAAATGTGGAAAGTCTTCCATTAAGGAGGTGGTAGAGTCACAAATGATGACGGAATTCAAAAAGGCATGGGATGAACACAGAGGATCTCTAATTAGAAAATGGAAGTTATAAAAAACCTAACCTTAAATGGCTGCATGTGTGTGGATGTGTCAAGTGACGCTTAGATGGCGACTCTGGCTGTGATGAACTAGGGCTGATACCTGGCAGACTTGTATGGTCTGTGTCTCATACATGGCAATCTGGTGTAGGATGGGCTGGAAAGGGCTTAGACAGTAACTTCAGTGGCTGGAACATGAGGACAGTGCTGGACAGACTTTTATGGTCTGTGTCCCACAAATGAGAACATGAATAGGCTGGAGTGGGCTTCGATGGCAACTCCAGCAGTTGTAACATAAGGATGGGGCCAGATAGACTTCTGTGGTCTTTGTTCCAGAAACACGAAAGAAAGACCATAATCAAGTATATCATATCACACTTGTTGATTTAATGATGAATTGATCATGAGTGTGACTATTGGGCAGAGTGGATGGACCGTTCAGGTCTATTTGCTGTCACTTACTATGTTACTATTAATCCTCTTTGCTCTCAGGCTGGTGCACAGACCTCAGCTCTGACACAGGCACGAGAATCAGATGTCACCTGACCTACTGGCGCGTGCAAGTGGCGACCTCTCAGCACACACTGCCAGTGAATCAGAGACAAATCTTACATGTGCGCACCAGAGTGTTCCAACTTCCAACTTCCGTTCCTTCCTTGCCTACAGTGCTGTGGCTCAAATCCAGAGAGAGACTGAGGGAGCTGACTGGAATTTTCTTTTATGTACCATTAAATTCTTATGGGGATGGGTGGGCATGGGTTAAATTCTTACAGGGATGGGTGGGGATGGGTTAAATTATTGCGGGGACGGGTGGGGATGGGTTGGGATGGTTTAAATTTTTGCGGGGATGGGTAGGGACGGGTAAGATTCCAATGGGGATGGGTGGGGACGGGTAAGATTCCAGTGGGGACGGGCGGGGATGGGTAAGATTTCTGTCCCCGTGCAACTCTCTAGTGGGAAACCCGTGAGAAGCAAGTCTATGATGATACTTATTATGTAGAAAAAAATCTCCTAGTTGGCACTAAACTAAAGTGCTAGTGCTTAGGGTCCCTCAACTATAATTCCCTTACGTTTATTAGTATGATCGTTTCCCCATGTGTTGCCAAAGCAATATACAAAGTGGTTAAAAGAAAAAAATAATTTATAAAATAGGCAGTTCAAGTAGGTCTCAGAATCGGAGGAGACTAGACGGCTAAAACCAAAAATCTTTTCCGTTACTTGTGCAATTATGTACTAAGAAGCACAAGGTCGTTTTACTACCGTAGTGTTAGTAGCGCTCTAGAAATGTTTAGTCTCGTCCACGCTCTCATTACCTCTCGCCTTGATTACTGCAACTTACTCCTCACCGGCCTCCCACTCAGCCATCTATCCCCCCTTCATTCAGTTCAGAACGCTGCTGCACGTCTTATATTCCGCCAAAACCGATATACTCATATCACCCCTCTCCTCAAATCACTTCACTGGCTTCCGATCAGTTATCGCATACAATTCAAGCTCCTCCTCCTTACCTACAAATGCACTCAGTCTGCGGCTCCTCACTACCTCTCCACCCTCATCTCCCCCTATGTTCCCGCCCGTAACCTCCGCTCACAGGACAAGGCCCTTCTCTCAGTACCCTTCTCCACCACTGCCAACTCCAGACTCCGCCCATTCTGCCTTGCCTCACCCTATGCCTGGAACAATCTTCCTTTACCCATACGCCATGCCCCCTTACCCATCTTCAAATCTCTGCTTAAAACTCACCTCTTCAATGCTGCCTTCGGCGCCTAACCACTCGAGATATATAAAATACCCCAATCTATCCACCCTATCAGACTAACTGTTCACTCGTCCTCTAGATTGTTCACTTGTCTTTAGATTGTTTTCTTGTCTTTAGATTGTTTTCTTGTCTTTTAGATTGTAAGCTCTTTGAGCAGGGACTGTCCTTCTATGTTTAAATTGTACAGCGCTGCGTAACCCTAGTAGCGCTTTAGAAATGCTAGTTAGTAGTAGTAGTAGTAGTAGTAGTAGTAGTAGTGTTCCAAAGTCCAAATCTCCACCGTCCGTGAACCCACCACCGCCTTCTCCTGCTTCCTGTTGCCTCGCGCCCTTCAGGTGTTCTTCAGGTAACGCCTCAGCGCTTTCTCCTACGCTGATTGGTGAGAGTGGGGACGGCCCCCTTCCTAATAGGGCAAAAACCAAGCCCCTCGTGCCCCCGCCTCTTCGAGTGAAGCGAGGCGAGTAGAGCGGTAGAGCCTGGACGTGCGCGAGACGCTTGACGTTCGCACATTGCTCTTGCGTTCCGGCACGCGCCTACCACTCCTCAGGCTCCCCTGACAGCTGCTCAGTCTCTTTAACACTGCACAGGCTCGTTTTGTGCTCGCGGACAGCGCAGCGATGCATCTCTGCAGGGCCGCCTGGCGGAAGCTCGTGCCGCTGGCGAGGGCTTCCTCTACCCCGCTCCTCAGAAACGGTAAGCGAGGGAACATTATGAACTGGCGATTGCAGAGTTGGCTAGAGGCTCTGGGGTACAGCCGGTTGTCGGTGCACTTTGCAGGTGACGTTCCAGGTGTGGGACGGAGCGGCGGCGGAAGTGCTGGAATGTGCGCGCGGGCGCGCTGGTATAAATGTCCCTTTCACTGAAGGTCACCCTACCAGACACTGCGGTAGCGAGATCAGGAGCTGTAGCATATGATATGGCCGAGGCCCTGCCCTTTGGTTTTCATTGCCTTAACACCCAATTTTTATTGTCGAGGCCCAGCCCTTTAAGTTTTCACTGCTGTAACACCCAATTTTTATAAGTAGACGTGTAAATATGAAATGTTTCCTGCTTAGTCTTTCGACTACTGTATATTATTAGGTTGCTTGAAAAGGCAGCAAAAAAATAAACTGTATTAAAACACATTGGACACGGTCATCGTTTTAAGCTTTGTAATATTCTAAAGTATAAACTTAAAAGGCAAAGGAAGCAGTTGAATGCAGTCTAGGTTTCGCAAAATGTGCTGGGGAGGGGACTCGTGCCCTGGCTTAGCTCCGCTTGGCCACATTGTAGTTCTTTAGCTTGCTTTCTGCTATTGTGTTTCTGTTTTAGTGTATAGGTAGGCTAATCGTTTATTTATTTTATTGCATTTGTATCCCACATTTTTCCACCTCTTTGCAGGCTCAATGTGGCTTACAATACGTTAATGGTGTCTTAAAAAAAAATGAACTTAAAATAAGAGTTGAGAGGAGGGGGGAAAGGAAACTGCCCTTCAAAAAATGTCCTAATCGTTTCACTTTCGTTATTTTTTTTTTTCTTGCTGCTTCATGTCTGGCTCCTCATCGCAATCCTTTTGCAGTTTACATCTGTGGGATCCGCTTGGTCCACAGGATCCATGTTGTATCCGAACCTGAAAGTGCAATATAGTCTTCTCCATCTTGAGATCGGTTTACATCTGATTCACTAAACTCTTGGCCACCTCCGACATAGAATAGGAAGAACATTTCAGTGAATCTATTTGTTTTTTTTTTTGTTTTGTTTTGTTCTTTGTCTCTGTTAAATTTCTATATGCGCCTTATTTGTCTCCTTTTAACCTTCTCTAGAGCCAGTGGTGGGTGTTAACTGTTGCTGGACGAAATCCCTCGTTGGCAGGCTTGCATGCCGCCATGTCTCTCCCTAGTGGTTACAACAGATCTCGTTTTTGAAAATGTCAACTTATTCTTCTGTAATATGGTATTTTTAAAGACACAAGCGGCGGTTATCGTATTTTCTGTGTCATCTTTCCTCATAATGCTTATGGGATGCAAACTATTTTTGCTCTGAGGTAACTAGCTCATTAGTTTGCTGTTCTGTTAATAACGTGACTGATTAACCAGAGGTCATACAGGTACCGTAAATAAAAGAGGAGGAAGTGGCAGTCCCTGGGTAATTATGTTATAGTCCTGTTGCGTGGGCTTAATCCCTAGGTATCTGACAAATATGATTCATGTCTTATTTATTTATTTGTTGCATTTGTGTCCCACATTTTCCCACCTGTTTGCAGGCTCAATGTGGCTTAAATAGTACTGTAATAACAATCACCAATTCCGGTGTGAGAATATTGCGTTAAAGTCCATGAGTGACAGAGTAAATTAGGTAGTCAAGGAAAAAGAGTTAAGTTTTGTCCAGTTCTGGTATAAGTTTTTTGTAGTGTTGCAAGGTTCTGATGTTTATCAGGGGCGTAGGCAGCAGTGACGTAGCTACATGGGGCCTGAGGGGGCCTAGGCCCCATAGATTTGGACTTGGCCCCCTGCTGATGATCCCCTTGAACCCCCCTCCCGCCACCAACTCTCCCCCGCTGTTGCCAGCCGCCCAGCCGCCGCTGCCGCATCAGATACCTTTTTTGCTGGCGGGGGTCCCCGAACCCCGCCAGCCGAAGAGTCTTCTTCAGCGCCGGAGTAGCACCTTCGTTCAACGAAGTTCCTGGTGTGATCAGCTGTTTCAATACCTTATTTCCTGCACCGTGCATGTAGCCCCATGCAGGACGTAAGGCGTTGAAACAGCTGATCGCACCAGGAACTTCATTGAACAAAGGCGCTATTCCGGCGCTGAAGAAGACTCTCTTCGGCTGGCGGGGTTCGGGGACCCCCCTCCAGCAAACAAGGTATCTGATGCGGGGGTGGGCGGCGACAGTGGGGGAAGGTTGGTGGCAGGAGGGGGGTTCAATGGGGTCGTTGGCAGGGGGGGTCCAATGTGGCGGCGGCTAAACAGTGCCCCCCCACCTTGGGCTCTGGCCCCCCCTCCCGGCGAGGTCTGGCTACGCCCCTAGTAGGCAGACACCCAATTTTGTGTGGGCCTGTACCTAAGATGGGTGGGCAGAAGAACCCTGTCCCATCCCACAGGTGATTTGGTCTCTCCTTCTCTCGTCTGCATCCCATATGGTCTCTCAAACATCCTCCCTCTCCTGCATACCTTTTTAAATAGCAGATTTTCACCAGCAGCGACCAGCAACTAATACACACTGCTCATGTTGGCCTCACAGCCTTCCCGCTGATACAATTTCCTGTTTCCGCATAGGTGGGAATACATCAGAGGGAAGGCTGCGGGGCCGGTACGAGCAGTATTTTTTTTTTTTTTTTTTTTGTTACATTTGTACCCCGCGCTTTCCCACTCATGGCAGGCTCAATGCGGCTTACATGGGGCAATGGAGGGTTAAGTGACTTGCCCAGAGTCACAAGGAGCTGCCTGTGCCTGAAGTGGGAATCGAACTCAGTTCCTCAGGACCAAAGTCCACCACCCTAACCACTAGGTCACTCCTCCACTGTTGCTACTATTTGAGATTCTACATGGAATGTTGCTATTCCAACATTCCATGTAGAAGTCGGCCCTTGCAGATCACCAATGTGGCCGCGCAGGCTTGTCAGACTCACAGAAACAGAAGCCTGCGCAGCCTTCTACATGGAATGTTGCTAGTGGAATAACAACATTCCATGTAGAATCTCCAATAGTATCTATTTTATTTTTGTTACATTTGTACCCTTTGTACCCTGCGCTTTCCCACTCATGGCAGGCTCAATGTGGCTTACATGGGGCAATGGAGGGTTAAGTGACTTGCCCAGAGTCACAAGGAGCTGCCTGTGCCGGGAATCGAACTCAGTTCCTCAGTTCCCCAGGACCAAAGTCCACCACCCTAACCACTAGGCCACTCCTCCAGTCTGTATGTATTAGTTGCTGCAGGCGAAGATCTGCTATTTACAAGGTATGCAGGAGGGACAGTTACATAAGTACGTAACATAGTAACATAGTAAATGACGGCAGAAAAAGACCTGCATGGTCCATCCAGTCTGCCCAACAAGATAAACTCATATGTGCTACTTTTTTGTGTATACCCTACTTTGATTTGTACCTGTCCTCTTCAGGGCACAGACCGTATAAGTCTGCCCAGCACTATCCCCGCCTCCCAACCACCAGCCCCGCCTCCCACCACCGGCTCTGGCACAGACTGTATAAGTCTGCCGAGCACTATCCCCGCCTCCCGCCACCGGCTCTGCCACCCAATCTCGGCTAAGCTCCTTAGGATCCATTCCTTCTGAACAGGATTCCTTTATGTTTATCCCACGCGTGTTTGAATTCTGTTACCGTTTTCATTTCCACCACCTCCCGCATTGCCATACTGGGAAAGACCAAAGGTCCATCAAGCCCAGCATCCTGTTTCCAACAGTGGCCAATCCAGATCACAAATTCCTGTCAAGATCCCAAAAAGAGTACAAAACATTTTATACTGCTTGTTGTTGAGAGTTTTCAGCTGGTGGGGCTTGGGAATCCCTGCCAGCCACATCATAGGTGTGGTGCTACTAGGTGGGCCTGAGCCCAAAGTGGGTGGGCCTGGGCCCATCCTTGGCTACGCCACTGGTTTAGGTTGGATCATTATGGTATGCCTTTTTGAACAAATTGGTTTTTAATGATTTCCTGAGGTTTGTTAGGTCGTGCATTGTTTTCATGACGTTTGGTAGTGCGTTGCATAGTTGCGTGCTTATGAAGGAGAAGCTGGATGCATATGTTGATTCACATTTTATTCCTTTGCAGTTTGGGTAGTGAAGATTTAGTTATGTGCGTGCTGACCTTTTTATGTTTCTGGTTGGTAAGTCTATGAGGTCTGCCACGTAGACTGGGGCCTCACCGTGAATAATTTTAAAAAATTTTCATGAAGTCTTTATTAGTAAATAATACACAAATTCTGAAACATAACATATCATGCGTATCATGGTACAATCCAATGAGTTCGCCGTGAATAATTTTATGCACCAGGGTGCAGATTTTGAGTGCAATTCGTTCTTTGATTGGGAGCCAATGTAGTTTTTCTCATAAGGGTTTGGCGCTTTCGTATCTCATTTTTTCCAAATATGAGTGTGGCTACGGTGTTTTGGGCAGTTTGGAGTTCCTTAATTTGTTCTTTGCTTCCGGCATAAATTGCATTGCAGTAGTCTAGGTGACTTAGCACCATTGATTGTACCAGGCTGCGGAATATTTCCCTTGGGAAGAAAAGTTTTACTCGTTTGAGTTTCCACATTGAGTGGAACATTTTCTTTGTTGTAGTTTTTGCTTGGCTTTCTAGCGTGAGGTTTTGGTCGATTGTAACTCTGAGAATTTTCAGGCTGTCTGAAACAGGAAGGGTGTAGTCTGGGGTGTTTATATTGGTAGGTTTGTTCGTGTTGTATTGTGATGAGAGGATGAGACAGTGTGTTTTATTCTGTGTTGAATTTTAGTTGAAATGCATCCGCCCGTGAGTTCATGATTTGTAGACTGAGTTGGATTTCGTTTGCGATTTCTGTTAGATCATGTTTGAACGGGATGTATATCGTGACATCATCTGGGTAGATGTAAGGGTTAAGGCCTTGGTTCGATAGGGATTTGGTTAGTGGGGTCATCATTAGATTGAAAAGAGTCTTCTAGTTTATATGGCGGCATTCAGGCGGGGCTCTTGTCCAGTTACTGTTAAACTATGGTGCCCACTGCTTTGGTACAAGGTATGGAGAACGCAGTGGGCTAATCGTCACGCATTTGGACACGTCAGGTGTAGTGTACCTTGTTGGGGGCTTATTGGTTATAATTTGGAACTGCAGTTGATCTTGTTGAATTGTAACTTTACAAAACCCTGGAACCGAATCTCATGTTGACAACCTTGAAAGGGGTTTTAATATGTGTAAATTTCATATTGAGAACTATATATTGGGTAGTACAGTATAGAATTAATTTTGTTTATACATTCTTGTATCCCACTGTTATCCCAAAACAAGTTTCGATTCAAAGTGGCTTACATTTGGGGCCCTGTTTACTAAGCCGTGTTATAGGCATATTAACATTTTTAACGCGCGTTAACTGTGTACATGCCTACAATATCCCTATAGGCACCTACATGGTTAGCGCACTCGCTAATTGTAGGTGTGTTAAAAGTGCTAACGTGCCTTAGTAAACAGGGCCCTTGGTGAGTTACGGTTGTTTTTTACAATTAGGACATGGGGGAGACAACTATAGTTTTTATCGGCTAACTGTAGAATTTGTTTAAAGAGGTAGGTTTTCAATTCTTTTGTATACTGAAGATAGATAGTGATGTTTCTTGTGGTTTTTGGTACTGAGTTCCCCCATTTGGAAGCCAGGTAGCTAAATCTTGCTGTGTAGATGGTTTTATAGGTTATGTTTCTGCAGTTGGGTAGATGAAGAAGTAGATATTCCCCGGTTTCCGGGCTAGCATTTCTTGGGGATAGTTTTATCCAGGGGTGTAACCAGACCTCGGTGGGATGGGGGTCCAGAGCCTAAGGTGTGTGGGGGGGCACATTTTAGCCCGACTCCCCCAGCCGCTGACACCCTCCCCCACTGCCAGGTACTTTTGCTGGAGGGGGTCCCCAACCCCCACCAGCCGAAGTCTTCTTCATGCAGGACGTCAGTCAGGACTCGCAGCACAGATCAACAAACGCGCT
Organism: Microcaecilia unicolor; assembly: GCF_901765095.1. NCBI lineage: Eukaryota > Metazoa > Chordata > Amphibia > Gymnophiona > Siphonopidae > Microcaecilia > Microcaecilia unicolor. The sequence continues at coordinate 44,063 of NW_021963031.1, read as the reverse complement.
GGAGACTGGCGCTGAAGAAGACTAAGGCTGGCGGGGGTTGGGGACCCCTTCCAGCAAAGGTATCTGGTGGGGGAGGGTCGAAAGTGGAGGGGGCCAGGGCTAAATCTGTGGCGGCCCGTGCCCCCACCTAGCTACGCTCCTGCTTTTATCAGATCTAGCATATAATCTGGTGCCATCCCAAATAGTACCTTGTAAATGAGTGTGCATGCTTTGAAAAGTAGGTGTGCCTTGATTGGCAGCCATTGTAGTGTTTTGAACAGTAGAGTCGCTTTTTCATATTTCAGCTTCTTGAGTATAAGTCTTGCTGCCATGTTCTGGACAGTTTGTAATGATTTTAGTGTGCTTTTCTTTGCATACTACGTTTGCTGTGTTGCAGTAGTCTAGTTGTGATAGTATAGTCGATTGAACCATTATCCGGAAGGATTGTTTGGAAAAATAGTCTCCTATCCTTCTCAGTTTCTGTAGTGTTCTGAAGCATTTTGACTTTACTGCTGATATTTAACTGTCCAGGGATTAGATGTTTGTCGCGGATGATTCTCAATATTTTTAGTTTTGTTTCAATTTGAAATATTGGTTGGTTGTGAAATTTTGGTGGGATGTGGGGTTATGTGGGCTGGATAAAACCAGGAATTTGGTTTTGACTCTGTTATTGAGTTTTGAAGGTGGTTGCCCATTCTTCCATAAGGTCCCGTCCTGTTTTTTTTTTTTTTTTTTTTTTTTTTTAATTCTGTCCAATATTTCAGTAATGCTGTTTTTGAAAGGTATGTAGATGGTAATATCATCTGCGTATATGAATTGGTTTGAGTTTTTTTGCCAAGTGGTACCATCATTATGTTGAACAGTATTACATAGTAACATAGTAAATGACGGCAGAAAAAGACCTGCATGGTCCATCCAGTCTGCCCAACAAGACAAACTCATATGTGCTACTTTTTGTGTATACCCTACTTTGATTTGTACCTGTCCTCTTCAGGGCACAGACCGTATAAGTCTGTCCAGCACTATCCCCGCCTCCCACCACTGGCTCTGGCACAGACTGTATAAGTCTGCCCAGCACTATCCTCGCCTCCCACCACCGGCTGGCTCTGCCACCCAATCCTTCTGAATAGGATTCCTTTATGTTTATCCCACGCATGTTTGAATTCTGTTACCGTTTTCATTTCCACCACCTCCTGCGGGAGGGCATTCCAAGCATCCACTACTCGCTCTGTGAAAAAATACTTCCTGACATTTTTCTTGAATCTGCTCCCCTTCAATCTCATTTCATGTCCTCTCGTTCTACTGCCTTCGCACCTCCGGAAAAGGTTCATTTGCAGATTAATACTTTTCAAATATTTGAACGTCTGTATCATATCACCCCTGTTTCTCATTTATTCCAGAGTATACATGTTCAGGTCATCAAGTCTCTCCTCATACGTCTTGTTACGCAAATCCCTTACCATTCTCGTAGCTTTTCTTTGCACCGCTTCAATTCTTTTTACATCCTTCGCAAGGTTCGGCCTCCAAAACTGAACACAATACTCTAGGTGGGGCCTCACCAACGACTTATACAGGGGCATCAACACCTCCTTTCTTCTGCTGGTCACACCTCTCTCTATACATCCTAAAAACCTTCTAGCTACGGCCACCGCCTTGTCACACTGTTTCGTCGCCTTCAGCTCCTCAGATACTATCACCCCAAGATCCCTCTCCCCGTCCGTACCTCTCAGATTCTCCCCGCCTAACATATACATCTCCCGAGGGTTTCTGTTCCCTACGTGCATCACTTTGCATTTCTTCGCATTGAATTTTAATTGCCAAACCTTAGACCATTCTTCTAGCTTCCTCAGATCCGTTTTCATGTTTTCCACTCCCTCCTGGGTGTCCACTCTGTTGCAGATCTTAGTATCATCCGCAAATAGGCAAACTTTACCTTCTAACCCTTCGGCAATGTCACTCACAAATATATTGAACAGAAGCGGTCCCAGCACCGATCACTGAGGCACTCCACTACTCACCTTTCCCTCCTCCGAGCAAACTCCATTCACCACCACCCTCTGGCGTCTGCCCGTCAACCAGTTCCTAATCCAGTTCACCACTTCGGGTCTTATCTTCAGCCCATCTAGTTTATTCAAGAGCCTCCTGTGGGGAACCGTGTCGAAAGCTTTGCTGAAATCTAAATAGATTACGTCCATAGCACGTCCTTGATTTAATTCTCCGGTCACCCAGTCAAAGAATTCAATGAGATTCGTTTGACACGATTTCCCTTTGGTAAAACCATGTTGTTTCGGATCTTGCAACTTATTGGCTTCCAGGAAATTCACTATCCTTTCCTTCAGCATTGCTTCCATTACTTTTCCAATAATCGAAGTGAGGCTTACCGGCCTGTAGTTTCCAGCTTCTTCCCTATCACCACTCTTGTGAAGAGGGACACCTCCGCCGTTCTCCAATCCTTCGGAACCTCTCCCGTTTGCAAGGATATGTTAAACAAATCTTTAAGAGGACCCGCCAGAACCTCTCTGAGCTCCCTCAATATCCTGGGGTGGATCCCATCCGGTCCCATGGCTTTATCCACCTTTAGCTGTTCATGCACACACTCTTCCGTGAACGGTGCTCTATCCACTTCAATCTCAGTTATACGTTTTGCAGTCCATCGCGGTCCTTCTCCAGGATTTTCTTCTGTGAAAACAGAACAAAAGTATCTATTTAGCAAATTTGCTTTTTCTTCATCATTATCCACATAGCGGTTTGCAGTATCTTTTAGTCTCACAATTGCTTTTTAGTCATTCTCCTTTCACTTATATACCTGAAGAAATTTTTGTCACCCCTCCTTACATTTCTAGCCATTTGTTCTTCCGCTTGTGCTTTCGCCAGACGTATCTCTCTCTTGGCTTCTTTCAGTTTCATCCTGTATTCCTCCTCGTGTTCCTTTTCTTTAGTTTTTGTGTATTTCTGGAACGCCAACTCTTTAGCCTTTATTTTCTCAGCCACTTGCTTGGAGAACCATATCGGTTTCCTTTTTCTCTTGCTTTATTTACTTTCCTTTCATAAAAGTTCGTGGCCCTATTTATAGGTTCTTTCAGCCTGGACCACTGTCCTTCCACTTCTCGTATTTCCTCCCAGCCCATCATCTCCTTCCTCAGGTATTCCCCCATTTTACTAAAGTCAGCACGCTTGAAATCCAGAACTTTGAGTTTTGAGTGGCCGCTCTCCACTTTAGCTGTTATATCAAATCAAACCGTTTGATGGTCACTGCTGCCCAGGTGGGCACCCACTCGGATATTTGACACGCTATCCCCATTTGTGAGCACCAAATCCAGCGTCGCGCCCTTCCTCGTGGGTTCTGTCACCATTTGTCTGAGCAAACCGCTTTGTAAAGCATCCACGATCTCTCTACTTCTTTCCGATTCCGCAGACGGAACCTTCCAATCTACATCCGGCAGATTGAAATCTCCCAGCAACAGCACCTCTCTCTTGTTTCCCAACTTTTGAATATCTGCGATCAGGTCTTTATCTAGTTCCTCCGATTGTTTCGGCGGTCTGTAGACAACACCCACGTGTATAGAGGTTCTATCCTCTCTTTTTAAGGTGATCCATATTGCTTCTTCCTTTCCCCAGGTCCCTGTCATTTCGGTCGCCGTGATATCATTTCTCACATATAGAGCTCCTCCATCTTTACGACTCTCTCTATCCTTCCTAAACAGATTATAACCTGGTATGTTTGCATCCCATTCATGCAAACCATTTAGCCACGTCGCCGTGATTGCAACAATGTCTAAGTCTGCCTCCAACATCAGGGCTTGAAGGTCATGAACTTTATTGCTTAGAATGCGAGCATTTGTGGCCATCGCTTTCCATGTACATTTCCTGGTATGTGCTTCAACATTTGTTGTTTGGGGTTGTCTTTTCTCTTTGGGTACCTTCATATCCTTTTGTTCCAACTTCATTTCTTTCTCTTCTGCCTCGGTTCTATTTTCAGGATCATCACCATGCTGTAATGGAGCAAAAGAATTCTGTAGGGCAACACTTGTGAGGGCGGATGCCTCTGGTGCACATAGCGAAGCCTTCCTGAGCCTACTGTGATAGTGAGGAGCTCGGTGGTACCCTACATTCCGGGATCCAGGCGGCTGATGTCTGGTTAAACATCTTTATGATGTAGGATCTGGACTTTAGGAAACCATTTATTTATTCATTTAGATTTTGCTCACACCTTTTTCAGTAGTAGCTCAAGGTGAGATACATTCAGGTACACTGGATATTTCTCTGTCCCAGGAGGGCTTGCAATCTAATTTTGTACCTGAGGCAATGGAAGGTTAAGTGACTTGCCCAAGATCACAAGGAGCAGCAGTGGGATTTGAACCGGCCACCAAGACCGGTGCTCTAACCACTAGGCCACTCCTCCACTGCACCGCTGATACCCATGTTGTGAAGTAGAGCTATTAGTGTTGTGTGATCTACTAGGTCGAACGCACTTGACATATCGAATTGTAATAGTAGTTGTATATTGTGACCTTGGCTTATTAAACTTCTGAACTTTATCAGGGTGGTTATGACTGTCTCAGTGCTATGTTGTGGTCTAAAACCTGAAGGAGTGAGAATCGTCGCTGGTGCCTGTGAAACAAGGAGAAGATATAATGAGGTGGTTTCACAGGTGTGGCGTGTTCTACCATCAACAAAAGTGATCTCTTCCCCTATTCCATTAGTTGCTGTGCTGCAAGACCCTCCATCATTTTGGTCAGTAGTGGAATTGAGGCCACTGGTCTAGTTTGTCGTTGATTTTACTTGTTGCATTTTTGGGAATGGGGGTTAGTACGATGTCACCTTTGTTGGGAATTGTCCTATTGAGAACATGTATGTGATGTGTTTGGTGAGGCCTTTCGATGAACAACAATTCCAGTGGGTCTTTCATCAGACAGTTGGGGCAGTTGTCTAGCAGGCAGTGTGCATGTGCGTATTTTGTCAGCGTTGACTTTACTATGTTTAGTTTGTGCTTTTCGAAGGTAGACCATATTCCAGTGATGGCGAACCTATGGCATGCGTGCCAGAGAGGGTACGCAGAGCCCTCTCTGTTGGCACGCGCACTGTCGCCTCAGCCAGTTCCAGCCCCCCTCCGAATAAAAGTCATACCTGCTCGGGGTTAAGTCGGCAGCGGCAGTGAAAAGCCCTCATTTCCTGTTTCCGCAAGGGCGGGACCAGAGCTTGAGAGACAGAAGGGAAGGCTGTAAGCATGCTGAGACAGCATGCTTTTCACTGCCGACGCCGCTTTAACCCCGACCAGGTATGACTTTTAAATTTCGGAGGGGGGCCCTGGTGCTCGGAGGAAGGGCGGGTGGGCAGGCAGGCGGCCTTGTGCTGGGAGAGAGGGCGGCCTGGTGCTTGGAGGGAGCCTGCCTGCCTGGTGCTGGGAGGGAGGGCAGCAGCCTCAACGAGAAAAACCTAACAGGAGGTGCAGACCTCCCGTTAGGTTTTCCACGGTGACTTCCTCGGAAAACGGTAGTGCATCGCATCGGGTTAGTATTTTAATACTAATTTGCTCATTTGCATACCATTTTCGTTGGCTGCTACTGTGACAGGAAAATGCCCTTTTGTGCATGTCCCCGGTTTACTACTTGCGTTCTAAACTGGCTAGAACCAGTTTCTTGCTGGTATTCAGGTTAAATTGCCTTGTTGGCACTTTGAGATAAATAATTAGATTTTGGGTTGCTGTTTGGGCACTCGGTCTCTGAAAGGTTCGCCATAGTCTGTCTGCCATGGTTTGAGTATCTTTGGTTTTGCATTCCTGTAAGAAGTTGGTGATGTGCTGTCTGAATGTTTGATCTTGTAGTTGCTCTTTTGTGTAATAAATCAATGATATCTACAATTTCACCAGTGTTATCCGTATGTAATAGGTAAACCTTATTTGTATATATGGTTGTTCACTGTTTCCGATATTTTTTTAATATTCAATATGCAGTGAAGGTTCAGCAGCAACCACTTGAGACCAGCTGATCACCTATAGATAAGTCATTCTTATCACAGTTCAATATATTATTACATTGGTTTCTAACATATTCGGAGGTAGGCAGGACTGGTGCTATGATGTTTGGTTGCTACGGGCTGACTCCATTTTGTATGGTATAAAGGCACACGAGCAAAAATGTGAGCGCTGCATATTAAAAATTTTTAAAAATATCGGAAACAGTGAACAACCATATATACAAATAAGGTTTACCTATTACATACGGATAACACTGGTGAAGTGGCCTAGTGGTTAGGGTGGTGGACTTTGGTCCTGGGGAACTGAGTTCGATTCTCACTTCAGGCACAGGCTTGTGACTCTGGGCAAGTCACTTAACCCTCCATTGCACCTGGTACAAAATAAGTACCTGTAAGCCACATTGAGCCTGCCATGAGTAGGAAAGCGCAGGGTACAAATGTAACAAAAATAAATAAAAAAATTATTGGTGTTTGATGCCAGTACCTCTTGGGTTTTCGTTAGTTTTTGTTAAGAGTTAAAATATTTTTTTCATATTTCTGTTCTGGGTTTGTATATGAGCTGTAATATACTGCCTTGGCTTTCTTTATGTTTGTATATGTTCATATGGCTTTTCTCCATGTTTTGTGTCTGTTTTATTTTTGTCCCATTTTCTTTCCAGTTTCTTGTGCAGTTTTTTCTACAAATTTCTGCAGCGCTGTACACTTGTACATGAAGAGACAGTCCCTCCTCGACAGAGCTTACAATCTAATTAGGACAGACAAACAGGACAAATAAGGGATAATGGAATTATTGAACAAGTGAGTAAGGATTAGGAGTTAAAAGCAGCATCAAAAAGGTGGGCTTTTAGCCTAGATTTGAAGACGGCCAGAGATGGAGCTTGACCTACTGGCTCAGGAAGTCTATTCCAGGCATATGGTGCAGCAAGATAAAAGGAACGGAGTCTGGAGTTAGCAGTGGAGGAGAAGGATTCAGATAAGACAGGTTTACCCAGTGACTGGAGCTCCTGGGGAGAAGTGTATGGAGAGATAAGAGTGGAGAGGTACTGAGAAGCTGCAGACTGAATGCACTTGTAAGTCAATAAGAGGAGTTTGAACTGTATGTGGAAACGGATAGGGAGCCAATAAAATGACTTGAGGAGAGGGCTAATTTGAGTGTAGTAACGCTGGCGGAATATAAGTTGTGCAGCAGAATTTTGAACAGATTAGAGAGAGATGCTAAGTGGGAGACCTGTGAGAAGCAAGTTGCAATAGTCTAAGCAAGAGGTGATAAAGAGTGTGGATAAGGGTTCTGGTATTGTGCTCAGAAAGGAAAGGACAAATTTTGGTGATCTTATAGAAATAAATGACAGGGGTTTTTTTTTCATGTGTAGTAGCTCCATCATTAAACCAGGGATGTGGCTTTTTAATTCTTGTTTTCCTTTTGAGTGGTGCATAAGTACGTAAGTATTGTCATACTGGGAAAGACCAAAGATCCATCAAGCCCAGCATCCTGTTTCCAACAGTGGCCAATCCAGGTCACAAATACCTGGCAAGATCCCCAAAAATGTACAAAACATTCTATACTGCTTATCCCAGAAATAGTGGATTTTGCCCAAGTCCATTTAATAATGGTCTATGGACTTTTCCTTTAGAAAGCCATCCTTTTTTAAAACTCTGCCTTTAGCACATTCTCTGGCAACGAATTCCAGAGTTTAATTATACATTGAATGAAGAAACATTTTCTCCGATTCGTTCTAAATTTTATTACATTGTAGCTTCATCGCATGCCCCCTAGTCCTAGTATTTTTGGAAAGCGTAAACAGACGCTTCACATCTACCCGTTCACTCATTACTTTATAGACCTCTATCATATGCCTTCTCAGCCGCCTTTTCTTCAAGCTGAAGAGCCCTAGCCTTTCCTCATAGGGAAGTCATCCCATCCCTTTTATCATTTTCTTCGATCTTCACCTTTTCTAATTCCACTAGATCCTTTTTTTTTTTTTTTTTTTGAGATGTGGTGACCAGAATTGAACACTATTCGAGGTGCAGTCGCACCATGGAGCAATACAAAGGCATTATAATAACCTCATTTTTGTTTTCCATTCCTTTCCTAATAATACCTCTTGCATTTCTAATAATACCTAACATTCTATTTGCTTTCTTAGCCGCAGCAGCACACTGAGCAGAAGGTTTCAGCGTATCATCAACAACGACACCTAGATCCCTTCCTTGGTGCATGACTCCTAACATGGAACCTGGCATGACGTAGCTATAATTCGGGTTACTCTTTCCCACATGCATCACTTTGCACTTGCTCATATTAAACATCATTTGCCATTTAGACGCCCAGTCTCGTAAGGTCCTCTTGTAATTTTTCACAATCCTCCCGCAATTTAATGACTTTGAATGTCATCAGCAAATTTAATTACCTCGCTAGTTACTCTCATCTCTAGGCCATTTATAAATATGTTAAAAAGCAGGGGTCCCAGCACAGACACCTGGGGAACCCCACTAACTACCCTTCTCCATTGAGAATACTGACCATTTAACCCTACTGTCTGTTTCTATCTTTTAACCAGGTTTTAATCCACACTAGAACACTACCTCCTATCCCATGACTCTCCAATTTCCTCTGGAGTCTTTCATGAGGTACTTTGTCAAATGCCTTCTGAAAATCCAGATACATAATATCAACTGGCTCACCTTTATCCACATGTTTGTTCACCCCTTCAAAGGTTGGTGAGGCAAGATTTCTCTTCACTAAATCCATGTTGACTTTGTCTCAATAATCCATGCTTTTGAATATGCTCTGTAATTTTGTTCTTTATAATAGTCTCTACCATTTTGCCCGGCACCGACGTCAGACTCACCGGTCTATAATTTCCCGGATCTCCTCTGGAACCTTTAAAAAAAAAAAAAAAATCGGCGTTACATTGGCCACCCTCCAATCTTCTGGTACCATCTTGTTTAATGTGCTTTCGCTTGCTTCGTCCCATTGTCTCATGAATTGTGCATTCATGAGTGAGATGTTTCTATGTTCATTTATCACTGTTGTCCAGAAGATATTGTCTACTTTCTCTCTTGGTTGTGTATGTGTGTGATGTTGGTTCTCTGTTCTTGCCGTGTTTTTTTCCATTGTAATATAAAGGTAAGTTTACTGTGGTCTGACCATAATACTTCTTACCATTTGTGTTTTTCTAATGGTGGTGGTTCACTGAGAATCTGTATGTTAGTATATCTAGTAGATGGCCTTTCGTGTGGGATGAGGTGCCTTGTGCTGTATTTAAGTTCCATTGGCTTAGGAAGTTCATAAGGATTTTGGTGTTGGTGTTTTTGTTTTTCTAGGTGTAGATTAGTATCTCCTAGTAGTATGACATTTGGTTGGTTGGTGCAGATGTTTGATATGAAGTCCTTGAAATCGTCTTTAGCGTTTGACCAGTTTCCTGGGGGGGGGGGGGGGGGGGGGGTGATAAAATAACATGATGCGCATAGTTGGTCAGTAAGTGTAGTTAGTATCTGTGATTTTGGAGACATGATTTGTGTACTTTCTAGCTAAAATAAATGGGATCAGATGGAGTGATGGTAGGGGAGGGGCAGCAACATCTGGAATGTGAGGTGGTAAAAATGGAAAACCAAATGGATGAGAAATAGGGATAGTTATGTTTTGGTTTTCAATGACTGCTTCCAATATATAGTGTGCTGTTTTGGGGTTTTTTTTTAGATGACCTGCAGGGTGTGGGAGAAAAGGTTGGATAAGATTGCACTTACAAGTCTTATGAATGCTACTCACAAGACTAGATGTCTGCTGTAGGGTAATTTTACACTTTATAGTTATTTAAGAATTCAATTGTAGAAATCACAAAGGGCTTTTGGTGGGTGTAATCTGCTGATACTAAAATGATACACAGTACAGTTATTCTCTCTGAGCTAATCTGTTGGCTTATGAGAAATTTTTGTGCACAGTTTGAATGTAAAGGAAATATATAAACACGTGTGTGCAAAACACGCACACACTAGGAGGAATCTCCTACTTTGCACGTCCGTGTCGCAGGTTTGGATTATGTAATGCAGAGAAGACACAAATTATTTGAGGACTAAAATTTTTAATTTGAGGGTCAGTCTGAGTCGGGGTCTTCAGACTTCATGGTATCCTGATAAAGTTGGTCCTTCAGGCTAGTAGTTGTAGCATGGGGTAACATGTTTAAAAAAATTGTCTTTATAAAGTGGATGCCTCAGCTGATTTAGATATAGGTATTTACAAGCTTTACACATTTTATGGGGCTTGTGTTTGAACTATTCAAACACAAGCCCTATAAAATGCGTAAAGCTTGTAAATCCCTATATCCAAACCAGCTGAGGCATCCACTTTATTGGATAACTATTGGTCTTTGTCTGTTTTGGCATATTCCATGCTTTTTTATGCTGTTTACCACTGCAAGGATGCTGCCAATTGGAATTGCACCCTGTGCAACGCACCCCATGGTGCCCCTTCCCTATGTTATCCTCCATGGCAAAGCAGAGGAAACAATGGATAGGAAGCAATTTTTGTTGCCCCCACCTCCCTTGATTCCCACTGCAGCTCTTTGTGACTCTGGGCAAGTCACTTAACCCTCCATTGCCCCTGGTACAAAATAAGTACCTGAATATAAGTAAACCACTTTGAATGTAGTCGCAAAAAAACCTCAGGCAGTACATCAAGTCCCAGTTCCCTTTCCCTATTTGAGATTCTAGATGGAATGTTGCTACTATTGAGATTCTGTTGCTACTATTGGAGATTCTAGATGGAATGCTTTGATCCTGGGGAACTGAGTTCAATTCCCACTGCAGCTCCGTGTGACTGAGCAAGTCACTTAACCCTCCATTGCCCCTGGTACAAAATAAGTACCTGAATATATGTAAACCGCTTTGAATGTAGCTGCAAAAACCTCATGAAGGCAGTATATCAAGTCCCATTTTCCTTTCCCTACTTGAGATTCTACATGGAATGTTGCTACTATTGAGATTCTGTTGCTACTATTTGAGATTCTACATGGAATGTTAATGTTGCTATTCCACTAACAACATTCCAAGTAGAATCCTGCCCTTGCAGATCAGCAACGCGGCCGCGTGGGCTTCTGTTTCTGTGAGTCTGACTTCCTGCACATACGTGCAGGACGTCAGACTCACAGAAACAGAAGCCTGCGCGGCTGCATCAGTAGTGGAGGAGTAGCCTAGTGGTTAGTGATCCTAGTAGACTTTGATCCTGGGGAACTGAGTTCAATTCCCACTGCAGCTCCTTGTGACTCCGGGCAAGTCACTTAACCCTCCATTGCCCCTGGTACAAAATAAGTACCTGAATATATGTAATCCGCTTTGAATGTAGTTGCAAAAACCTCAGGAAGATGGTATATCAAGTCCCATTTTCCCTTCCTCTTGAGCTCTGTGTGACTGCACCACATTCACAGCCACGTGCACAGGTCTCAGTACAGCCCTGACAGCTGCAATTGCATATTATGTGAAAGAGCAAGGGTGAGTTTCACATTGTCCCCTTACTGTTGTCTGAGCTTCTTGTCTTGCATTTTCAGGTCACATCAGAGGATTAATCAGAAATCAACAGCAGTATCTACAGGGGGGAAAAAAAACAGGTGGCAGGACTCTGGACCCTGCTATTTCACAGAGTAATTTTTTGTTTTTAATACTTCCTGCAGCTCCCCTTCGGTCAATGTCCTCCAGCAGTGTACCGGGCTCCTCTGGGGATGGCTTGATTTATTATCTGGTAGTTGGTGTCAGTGTGGCCGGTGCAGGATTCTACGTAAGTATACAGTTTGAATATACATTGCAATACCTGACCTTTTGGTGGTGTAAGCAGGGACCTCTAAGTGCAGCCAAGGATAGAACAATCTCCTCCAGCCACAGGCTCCCGGTACAGTCAAGAAGTAAATGTCCACCAGCAACTTCAGTCTTAAGGACTTTATTCCATGCAGGTTTCTAGTAGACCTGATACACAGTTCCAACAGCAGCATTCACCTTCAATCTTAAGCATATGTAAGCCACCTGAAAGTGTGTGGCAAATAGTCCCCTTTAAGCAGTAGGCTATCAGCACATACCAGGATTCAATACAGGCTCACAGTCAGCTCCAGTCTGGGCTCTTTGTCCAGTGCACAATAAACAGTAGTTCTATTCCAAATAGAAGCAGTTCATTCAGTTCATCGTCACAGTTAAATCACAAAGCAGAGGTTTCTACCTTCTACTCTCTTTACCTTCATAATAGGTTCCATACTTTAGGGACTTCTCTTACCCAAGGATTTTCAGCCTGCAAATACTTTTGGGACTTTCTCACACCCAAGGGATTTCACCCTGCATCTGCTTCACTCTACCCTCTTCTCGCCTTCTGCTTCTCTCTTCCCTGGGACTCCTTCCCATCTGCCTAATCAATCCCTGGCTTCTGCTACCACAGCCAATCATTCTCCTTCCATTAGCTTCCCCCACACCCATACCAGCTGAGTTAAGCATTGGACTAATGAGCTCCTGCACAGAGGGTTTCCTATCTCTCTTTCCCCCTAGTGGCAGCCAATCTACACATCCTGCCAGCTTACACCCATGTCTTACCCTATTGCAGCTAGGAGTCCAGTCCAGGTTCTTCATCTCACCCCCTGGCTCCTTGCCTGCAATGCCTTCTGGGACTTGTATTTCAGACTGAAACTGCCTTAACCCAACTATCCTGGATGTGGCTCTATCACTGTGGTTCTTGTCTTTCTTTTGATTTGTGATTAACTTAGTCATATATAAAATTGTGTAGCATGGTGGGATTTTCCTGCTCCAGGGTTCAAATTCCACTGCTGCCCCTTGTGATCTTGGCCAAGTCACTTAGGGCTTCTTTTACTAAACCACGCTAGTGATTTCCCCCGTAGCAAATGTGACAAAAGTCCATAGGAATTGAATTTTGCTTTCTCGCATTTGCTGTGTGAAAATCACTGGCATGGTTTAGTAAAAGCATCTCTTACCTCTCTGTTGCCTCAGGTAAAACTTTATTGCACTGGGGAGAAGAGTATACCTGTTTTACTTGAAAGTAACACATTTTGAGCTACTACTGTAAAGGTGTCTGCTAAATGGATCAAGGGCTTCTTAACCACCAGAACATATCAAGTGAAATCTAGCACAAACTTATCACCGTGGATACCAAACTGTGGAGTACCACAAGGATCACCATTATCACCGATCCTTTTCAACCTCATGATGACCCCACTAGCCATGTCCCTATCCACTCAAGGCCTTAACCCATTCATATATGCTGATGACGTCACAATATATATCCCATACAAACAAGATATGTCAGAAATCAACAGTGAAATCAAGCTCAGTTTGAACATCATGGACAAATGCATTCCAACTAAAACTCAACACAGAAAAAACACACTGTCTCATCTCCTCCCAATACAACACATACAAACCTAAAAACCTAAGTATCCCAGGTCACACCCTCCCCATCTCAGACATCCTAAAAACCTTGGAGTAATAATAACCCTAGAGAACCAAGCAAACTCTACCATACAGAAAATGTTTCACTCAATGTGGAAACTCAAACGCATGAAACCATTCTTCCCGAGGGCTATATTTCGCAACCTGATACAATTAATGGTACTAAGCCATGCAGATTACTACGATGGAATTTACGCGGGATGCAAAGAATAAATTAAAAAGAAACTTCACACTGCCCAGAACACAGCAGCCAGGCTTATATGATAGCGCCAAACCACTCTGAGAAAAACTGCACTGGCTCCCAATCAAAGAACGCATTGCCTTCAAGGTCTGCACCATGGTTCATAAAATTATCTACGGAGAAGTCCCAAGATACATGATAGACCTCATAGACCTGCCAATGAGAAACACTACAAGATCAGCACGAACTTACCTAAATCTCCACTACCCAAGTACTAAAGAACTCAAATACAAATCAACTTATGCATCCAGGTTTTCTTACTTAAGCGCACAACTATGGAATGCACTGCCAAAAATAGTAAAAACAACGTACGACCACCTAAGTTTCCGAAAATAACTAAAAACAAACCTGTTCAAAAAGGCATACGCCACCAACCCAACGTAAAAACCCAAGTCTCTGCGACACTGCAAAACCAAAGACTGTAATGGACACACCTTAACCATCATCCCCTCTCCCTAACTTCCCCCTATGTATCTACCAAACACGATCCTTCTTACCATCAATAACACCTGTATTTGTTGACACCGCAACTGGCGAACGCCGTTACGGTACCATGTAAGCCACATTGAGCCTGCAAATAGGTGGGGAAAATGTAGGATACAAATGAAACAAAAATAATCCAAAATCTCTTTAGTGCTAGTACATAAGTATTGCTATAGTGGGACAGACTGAAGGTCCATCAAGCCCAGCATCCTGTTTCCAACAGTGGCCAATCCAGGTTCCCAGCCTGTGGGTCACATCACCAAATGTAGTCACACTGTCATATACAATATATATGTGTGTTTGTATGTATATGTATATATATATATACACAATAACAACTCATCATAAATTCAAATTAACATAACGCAATTGTACAACATGTATTCTCTATATCTCCACTGTTTTTGCTAATTATCTTGATTTCCAGTTTAATGATCCTAATTGTTCAAGCTTTCTTTGTCATGAATGAAATTTAACCTATTACCTTTAGCTCTTATCATAGGACGAACTTTCCTCTTGTAACCTAACCTAATTTGTCCCTTTACCCCAACTATGTATTTCTCCTATCCGGAACTGGTAATCACCACTTACGGAATTATGTAAGCCACATTGAGCCTGCAAATAGGTGGGAAAATGTGGGATACAAATGTTATAAATAAATATAGTAGAGCTGAGTTGACCCTGATTTAATATATATATATATATATATATATATATATATATATATATATATATAATTTTTTTTTTTTTTTTAATAAGAGCTGTTCCTGAGGAGCAACAATATATCAGCCAGTCAAAAAACAGCTTATGTCTGGACTCTTCCTGGCTGGAAACGAGGATTGTGAGGTATACTTAGTCTATGCTGGAGCAGTTTAATTCAGTGGTGTAGCTACTTGGGGCCTGAGGGGGCCTGGGCCCCCGTAGATTTCATTCTGGACCCCCCCCCCCCCCTGCCGCCGCCACCTACCTTTGCTTTTGCTGGCGGGGTACCCCAATCCCCGCCAGCCGCCGACCCCTTCGTCCTGCAGTCAAAAGTCTTCGTTCTGTTGCATGAAGAGTCGTTGGCGGGGATTGGGGTCCCCCGCCAGCAAAACCGAAGGTAGGTGATGGTGGGGGAGGGTTTGCGGCAGGAGGAGGGATTGAGAGGGCGGGAGGTCATGAAAAGTGTTGGCGGGTCGGCAATGGCGGGGGGGTCAGCGGTGCCGGGGGGGGGGCTAAAATGTGCCCCCTCACCTCGGGCTCTGGACCCCCCTCCCACCAAAGTCTGGCTATGCCCCTGGTTTAATTTATTCAGCTCAGACGCCCTCATCCCATGCAAGAGATTTACAGAAGCTGGAGGCTGGACTTCTCCTTATATAAGCTGCAGAAAATAAATGGGACTGAGGGAGTGGGTGGTACGTGGCTGGGTTTCCATAGGATCACTCCCTCATGGAGGCTGAAGTTCAACCACTTTGCTAACCTGCTGAGTCAGAGGGGCAGGGCTCAGCCAGGGAGGAGGTTAAATGCCCTAAAGTAGAACAGTTTAGGGGAGGTTCTGAGGGAAGAATCATCTGAGGCTACAGTACCTAAGGGGAGTGTTAAGAGATGAAGGTGAAGTGCTGAAAAAGGCTTTCTATGGCACTGCATTGTTTGATCAGAACTCGTTTTTTTTTTTTTTTCCATTGATATGGAAACCATTGCAGCTTTGTGTTGGTGTTTAAATTGAAACAAAATTGGCATTTTGGAAGGCCATTTTAGAACAGTTGCACAGCATTGACATGTAAATAGGGATTTTTTTTCTATGCCACAATCTATGTATGTAGATGCCACAGGAGCACAAATTTAAAGGGAGCATGATGTGGTCATGGTTTTGGGACTCCCATCATTCCGCGCGCCCCCCCCCCCCCCCCCCCCCCCCCCCCGACATGTAGGTACTCATTGTCAAAAGGATTTATGCATTTAAATTAATCTTTGAAAATTTACTATGGCCAAGTGTATAAATTTATGTATAATTTAGAAGCCTGGTACTGAAATTAGTACAAAGCTCCAAACTTTTTCCCCAAACTTACCACCCACTTCCCCCCCCCCCCCCTTAGGTTCCTAAAGTAGAGGTTCAGTGAAATTCCAAGTTTCTGAATCTAGACAAATGATGAGCCTAACTATTTTCCCCCCCTTTTTAAAGCTCCTAAATTGATGAATTTTAGCTGAAATCTTGGGCTCCCATGTTTGGTAGAAAATAAGGTACAAATTTAGGGGCTCAGCTTAAGTTTGGACCTGGGTTTCCTATTTCATGTGGCAATGCATACTTTTCGCCATTGTCATTTACACCTTCTTTGTCATCTGATTGGCTTGTTTGAACCTGGAATCCCCACCAGCAGTTGAGGGGGTGCAGTTATGATTACATTCGTGGTGTCTGTCATCTCTTGAAAAATTCAGAAAAGTTATTTCACTGTGTCCTTCATTGGCTCCTCGTGGATGTGTAGTCTTGTGATATTCTGCTGGATACTGTATATATAATGTCAAATATGTATTTGATGGATTCATGCAGTAAATGTCATCAATAATAGAATCAAAAATCTAAAAAAGCTGGAGAGCAAAATCTATATAGAAACTGCAACCAATCCAAAACTTGGCTCTTATTCAGTACATATAGAAGATACAAAATCCATTAACAAAAAAAAAAAACTGCCTGGGGTGCCCCAAACAATGGCTAAACCCCCAATAACGGCTACTATCATGGGTTCTAACCAATCCTCCGAACCCAACTGCAAGGAAAACAACTCAAGAGAAAACAAGTTGCAGCCAAAAAAAAATAGAGGATCAATCAAATCTTCAAAATAATATACTGTAATGAGTAAGAGTCTGCAAGTCACTAGAAAAATCTACAGTATCACCAAGTGCAAAACTGTGCACAGGACCAACAAAATAGATTTAGCTTCTCTTCATCACCCGGGTGGTAGTCGCCACATCAAAGTTCTTCGGGCATCCAGCCGGTGCTAACTTCCAAAATCATAGTCTATGGATCCACAGTGTCGCATTGCAGTCTCCTCGACAGAGGGACTCCCCTGTTTCATAACTGCCTCAGGTGGATGTAAAGCATGGGAAGTTTTTCAAGCTAGCAATAATAGAATACCATCTAACAAACATTTCATACATAACTTTAAATAAATCTTCAGATGGCCCTTGAGCGATATTAACTACTTGTGCTCCACCGGGTTCCTCATTGGTCCAAATGACTTAAAACAAATTTTTTTTCTTTTCCACAGTATTTCGTGAACTTGTATATCTAATGTATAGAAACTGCCACTTCTCTTGACATGAAATTCATGTTTCAATGTCCTTTGTTTAGTGTTGAGGCACCCTAATTTCAAGTGACTAAACTTGCCATAATGTCGGAAGAGGTGGCAGTTTCTATGCAACATATTGGATATATAAGAAGTTTAATGAAATACTGTGGAAAAGACGAAAAAAAAATGTTAAGTCATTTGGACCAATGAGGAAGCGGACCCGGTGGAGCACAAGTTAATAATGCTCAAGGGCCATCTGAGGATCCATTTAAAGTTTTTATATATGAATGTTAGATGGTATTGTATTGATGACACTGCATGAATCCATTAATATATATTTGACATAAGCTTATACAGTATCTAGCATGATATCACAAGACTGCACATCCATGAGTAATCTTTTGTTAGGTGCTGTTGACAGCGCTGTACACTTGAACATGAAGAGACAGTCGCTGCTCGACAGAGCTTACAATCTAACCAGGACAGACAAACAGGACAAAGAGTAGCAAGATTCCGTGCAGAATTCCAAAGAGTAGCAAAATTCCGTGCAGAATCCCAAAGAGTAGTAAGCATCCCCCTTCTTTTTGCATCCCATCCCTCTTTTTTTTGCCCCCCCCCCTTTTACAGCCGCTCCTTCCCTCCAGACACCCCCACACTTAACTGAGGTAGGAGTAGGAGATGCAGCGGGATTACCTCTCCAGGGAGCAGGAGAGATCCCCACTCTTTCCTGCCCCGCTGCCACTACTCTCTTGCTGGTGCTGTGCTTTTTCAAAATGGCCACAAAGACTTCAAGCGGTAGTCTCGTGACATTACCATTTGAACTCTCGGCGGCCATTTTGAAAAAGCTCTGCACCAGCAAGAGCGGCAGGTCAGGAAAGAGTGGGGTTCTTTTCCTGCTCCCCAAAGAGGCCACTAGAGCACCAGGGAATGCACAGGTAGGAAATCTAGACTGCCCCAATTTGACATTTCGTCCTTTAGATTGTAAGCTCCTTTGAGCAGGGACTGTCCTTCTTTGTTAAACTGTACAGCGCTGCGTAACCCTAGTAGCGCTCTAGAAATGTCAAGTAGTAGGCCAACCGGGTGGGGGTTGGGGGGGGGTTGGGTTATCAGCTAAGTGGTGGTGGTGGGTTTCGTCCTTTACCAAGGCCCCGCAGATTCTGCGGGGAAATGTTGAATTCTGCACAAATTGTGCACTCCACAATCGCGCAGAATTCTGGCAGGAGCAATATATGTTGCTAGGTCACCACTTACACCTGTAAAGTAAGCTTGAACATAATTTTGTGAAATCAGTGTGCCCACCTGTAGGTGCCAGCAAATGCACATGTTTGCTAACATTCTTTATGTATTTTATAAAAGACTACTCGTTCAGCAGAGCCTTCTGTAAAATACTCGGGCCGGGGGGGGGGGGGGGGGGGGGGGGTAACTGTCTATGTCCCAACCTGGATGCCTTGTACAAAATAGGACTTCATTTGCTCACCAGTGCTGTTGCTTGTAGCTAGAAATAGCCCAGTGGTGTGGGTCCCAGAGAAACCACCGACTGTCTGTACTGGACAACTGAAATAAGAGTTCAAAAACTGTAAGGGAAGCTGTAGATTTTCAGAGACAGCCTTTGCTTTTAATATGGTGCGGTTTTTCCTTAGTCTAGTAGATTTTGAGCAATGAATCTGTATGACGTTCGAATGCACTGCTACCATGGCATACAAAATTACCCTAATGCATGTTCATTGTGAAAATTCTGAAAACCCCTTGGGTTCCCACAGGCCACGTTTAGCAGCCGCTACTTTAGATGGTCTTAACTGTTAGAAATGGCCCATAAACATCACAGGGTTAAATCTGTCCTAAAGACTTGGGCTCACTTAGACCTATTTTGTCAGGGACCTCATAGCACTAATTAACCTTATGTTTTTGTGTTATTTGTCTGAAGGTATTGTCATGGAAAGATAATGTTGTTTTGATCTTTATCTACGCTTATTTGTCATGGATTGTTGATATTGTTTTGCTTTTGTATGTTATGTTTTGAAAAAAACTTCAATAAAAATATGAAAAAAAAAAGAAATGGTATATACTACTATTACTTAACATTTATAAAGCGCTACCAGGGTTACGCAGCGCTGTACAATTTAACACAGAGGACAGTCCCTGCTCGAAGGAGCTTACAGTCTAAAGGACGAAATGTCAAGTTGGGGCAGTCAAGATTTCCTGAGTAGAGGTGTAGTGGTTAGGTGCCGAAGGCGACATTGAAGAGGTGGGCTTTGAGCAAGGATTTGAAGATGGGCAGGGAGGGGGCTTGGCGTATGGGCTCAGGGAGTTTATTCCAAGCATAGGGTGAGGCGAGGCAGAAGGGGCGGAGCCTGGAGTTGGCGGTGGTGGAGAAGGGTACTGAGAGGAGGGATTTGTCCTGTGAGCAGAGGTTACGGGTAGGAGCGTAAGGGGAGATGAGGGTAGAGAGGTAGTGAGGGGCTGCAGATTGAGTGCATTTGTAGGTTAATAAGAGAAGCTTGAATTGTATGCAGTACCTGATTGCCAGTGAAGTGACTTGAGGAGAGGGGTGATATGAGCATATCGGTCTAGGCGGGTCTATGCTATAGGTGCTGTGACTTGTAGCTAAATGTGAAAAGAGTTTTTGGACATGGGTCTATGAACTGGCTGCAACTTGAAGTATCTTAATGCTCTGTAATGTTTTCTTATGTTCAGATCTACCGAACCCTCCATCGTGATAAAGCTCGGTATGCAGATCGCGCCAGTTACATTGAGGGAAGACAACCAGAGTGGAAGGCCAAGCCATGGCCCCCTCAATGTAAGCAAAGTGCTATAATTTTTTATTTGTATCCCTCCTCCTTGTTCTCCGCTTTTCCTTCTGTTATGTTTTTTTTTAATTTGTAAATTTCAATATTACATTCATATAACATAAATGCATTTGAAATATCAGCAATATTACAAAAATAGGAAATAATTTTTAAACCTTAATTAAGGTAAACAGAAAAATTGACTTCAAACTTAGTCCACAAATAGTTAGACAAGATACTAGGAAAACATGAAAATAAAGAATAATAGATCAATTCAGTTAGAGCAGGGAAATGCCGACATTTACCCAATTTAATCCGCAAACGAATCTTTTCCGGAGATGGGAAGGCGGTAGAACGAGAGGACATGAAATGAGATTGAAGGGGGGCAGACTCAGGAAAGATGTCAGGAAGTATTTCTTCACGGAGAGGGTGGTGAACGCTTGGAATGCCCTCCCGCGGGAGGTGGTGGACATGAAAACGGTAACGGAATTCAAACATGCGTGGGATAGGCATAAAGGAATCCTGTGCAGAAGGAATGGATCCACAGAAGCTTAACTGAAATTGGGTGGTGGGGGGAAGAGGGGTTGGTGGTTGAGAGGCTAGGATAGGGGAGGGCAGACTTATACGGGGTCTGTGCCAGAGCCGGTGATGGGAGGCGGGACTGGTGGTTGGGAGGCGGGAAATACTGCTGGACAGACTTATACGGTCTGTGCCCTGAAAAAGACAGGTACAAATCAAGGTAAGGTATACACATATGAGTTTATCGTGGGCAGACTAGATGGACCATGCAGGTCTTTTTCTGCCATCATCTACTATGTTACTATGTTAGCATTTAGTTAACATGTGGGAGCATTCAGGGAAGCACCTCTTACACCTTTCTTGGATATTACAAATTCCTGCAATTTCTTTGTGTCAAAAAAACATATAATTTGTCAAATTTAAAGACACCGAACATCTACAAGCAAATTTTAGTACAAATGTTCCACCTAAAGCTAGTATTCTTTGGTTTTAAACCCAAGAATTCTCGTCTTCTCTTTTGCGTGTCTTTAGCTAAATCAGGAAAAAAGCCAAATCTTGGCCCCAAAGAACAATGCATCCATATGTCCGACATATAATCGAAATACGTCATTTCTGTCTGGTTCTAATGCAAAAGTTACTAGAAGAGTTGTTCGTTCAGTAACTACTTCCAGAGAGCTCTCCAAGAATTCGGTCAGATTTAACACAGGTTGAGGATTCACGGTTGGAGTTCTGATTCCACTTATGTATTGGGCACCGAATATGGAGTGGCCTAGTGGTTAGGGTGGTGGACTCTGGTCCTGGGGAACTGAGTTCGATTCCCACTTCAGGCACAGGCAGCGCCTTGTGACTCTGGGCAAGTCACTTAATCCTCCATTGCCCCATGTAAGCCGCACTGAGCCTGCCATGAGTGGGAAAGCACTGGGTACAAATGTAACAAAAATAAAATAGATACTATTGGAGATTCTACATGGAATGTTGCTATTCCACTAGCAACATTCCATGTAGAAGGCTGCGCAGGCTTCTGTTTCTGTGAGTCTGACGTCCTGCACGTGCAGGACGTCAGACTCACAGAAGCAGAAGCCTGCGCAGCCACATTGGTGATCTGCAAGGGCCAACTTCTACATGGAATGTTGCTAGTGGAATAGCAACATTCCATGTAGAATCTCAAATAGTAGCAACAGTGGAGGAGTGGCCTAGTGGTTAAGGTGGTGGACTTTGGTCCTGGGGAACTGAGTTCAATTCCCACTTCAGGCACAGGCAGCTCCTTGTGACTCTGGGCAAGTCACTTAACCCTCCATTGCCCCATGTAAGCCGCATTGAGCCTGCCATGAGTGGGAAAGCGCGGGGTACAAATGTAACTAAAAAATAAATGGGTTGAAAACCCTCAGCCGGAATTCCCAATATTGCTCCAAAGTATCTTTTCAACATTTCTATAGCAGGCATTAATGGCGATTTAGGAAAGTTTAAAAATCTCAGGTTATTCCTCCTCCCATGATTATCTAAATATTCTAGCTTCCTAGCTAAAATATCTCTCTCCTTAATGACTGATGTTGCAAAGCTCTGCAGTTTAAGTTCTCCTTCTAGTAATTCAGTTTTTCCCTCTTGTAGATTTATTTTCCCAGACAAAATTTGATGTGATTGTTTTAAGTCAGAAACTTCTCCCCTAAAGGGGTTACCTGGAGAAGGGAAGAGTTCAGTCCCTGTATAGCATCTCACAGGGCTTCCATGGTCATCACAGCTGGTTTTCTATATCCCCCAACACCAATGGAGGCAGCTCCCAGATCAGAAGAGAAAGGCTTACTTGCCCGCATATCTCTAGTTGTTAAAACTTCTGGGGTCGAGGTAGCGGTGGGTCCTCCTCCAGCAGCTTGGGAGATCAGCTGCTCACCGGGCGTCTCTCAACGCTGTTCCTCAGCCGACACCAAACTGCTTCCGGGTCGTGGGGGAGCTGCGTTAGAGGGAGGGCTTAACGAGGCTCCCTCTATGCTATGATCCGCCGACAGCATCGCGGATCCAGCTGAGGTGGATGCCAGCATTTCCGACGTCTGAATGCCAAACCTCTCCAGAGTCGTCTTTCGCAGGGTAAGGTTTTCTTCAGGATTGGCGGAGGGCTGACCCCGGTTTTCCCTTTTCTTTTCCCCATGTATAACATGGGGAAAAGCTCCTATACAGCAGGGTCAGGAGCTCAGAAACGCGTGACCACTTAAGATGCCATCTTTCTGGGTGTCCCCCTTCTGTTTTGATTTTTAAAAGCATAGACTGATGCACTTTATTCCTTTCTTCTTTCTTAGAGGTACAAGTAGAGACCAACACAGTTTCGACTTCAGCGCCGAAGCCAGCCCGAATTCTGGATTTGACTATGCTTCAGTTTTGGCCGAAAATGCAAGTGCATTTTCAGCTGAAACTCCCTGCCATTGTGACCACTGTTCCGCACTTTGCCTCCTCCTGGCAGAAAACCGGTCTCCCTGGGACTGCTTTCCACAATTTTTATAAAACTCAGCTCGATAGCCATCCACACCTGGGGCCTTCAAAAGCGGACTCTGCTGAATTGCCCAGTGCACTTCGTTTATTATAGGTGTGTTCAGCAGATATTTATCCTTCTGAGACATGGAGGGCAGCTCTAAATTATTGAGAGATAAACTGCTCGCCAATACATCATCCATTAGAGTAGTGTAAATCCCCCTGTAAAAAGAATTAAAAAATTACACAGATGTCCTCATCTTTCATACACTGTCTCCCCCCCCCCCCCCCCCCCCCCCCCACACACACCTTCCCATCGCTTATGGCTATAATCTTTTGACAAGAACTTCTCCTCGAAACCAGGAGATCTAACAGGCAAACCACTTTATCGCTGAGCTGGTATAACATATATTTGTAATAAGCTTGGGACTTAGCGGCCCGCTGATGCAAAAATTAATTTAGCACCATCCAAAGGTACAAAACCTGTTGCCTGTGGTCTACCCAATGTGTATGCCTGAAAAGTCGACGTGTGGAACGCAGTTGGTGACCCCAAACGCACTATCTCCCAATCCCTAACCTTTCGGACATGGTGAGAGTAACCAATGATTTTCCTCTCGCAACACCGGCTTTGCGGCGTCCCATTAAATGATAGGGTTGTTTTCATGGGGGGGTATTATGGGTTTTAGTCTTTCCAACACTTTAAGTGCCTGACACGAAAAGATAAGTCCTTGTAAAGTTCCAAAGGAAAGATCCAACGGCGACCCGAAGCACTTGGTACTCATGGACTCCAATCTAAGCATGATCCGAAATAACACATGGACGTATGTCCGCCTTGACTATTGAACCAAACAGCTGCCGGGCAAGCAGCAAACAATCGATATGGGACTGTGTGGAGTGTGCCCTGGACAGATGGGTGTAATCTCGGAGGGTGGAGCACTCTCCATACGTCTTAACAGATCTAAGATTTTACACATATTTGGCAAGAAATGATGACAGTGTGAATGATGGTGAATATTTAGTGATGGTCTTATTGCCGGTAGCTCCTGAGGAAGCTGTACAGAGAAACTTTGTGGAGCATAAGCCGAGCACAGCATAATATACAAAAGCTAAGTCACTATAGCTTTTCAAGTTATATTATTGACAAACTAAGGAGAAATTTTAAAACATTGTATGCAGGTTTCTCATGCATATTCATTGAGGGTAGGGTATCTGATAGCACTTCAACATAAAACCAAGGAGACATTAAGCTCCATATAGGTAAAAAAGTTATTGTGTTAAGTCTTTTTCAGACTCGACACAGCTGTGTTTTGGTGGTGTTGCCTTCATCGCAGTGTGAGGAATTGCAGTTTGCAAAAATAATTTTTGCCTCATAACTTGCTTGCACTTGAAAGTCCTCTCTTCAGGTGCCTTTTACTCCATACATAGCCATTTCAGGCTCACTGTCTCTGGTTTTTCTGGTATTTTTGGCTACAGTGCTGAGGGACACAGCTTCGTGTCGAGTTGGTGGTAAGAACTTTTTTTTTTTGTAAACTTTACCTATATGGACCTCGCGCCTCCTTGATTTTGTGTTGGAAGTGCCATTAGATATCCTACTCTTTTTTTTTTTTTTTTTTTTTTTTTTTTTTTTCCTTGTGACTTTTTCATAGTGGTTTCTTCCAATTCATTGAGGGTATCCTGAAAACCTGACTGGCTAGGTGTGTCTTGAGGACAGGGTTGAGAACTCCTGCCCCATCTTCTGTTGAGTGGCCTCTTCATTGAAATGGATCTTTTATCACAGATGTAGGTGTATTTGAATGCTTTTTTTGAAAAAAATGACTTCTGAAATTATTTTTCTTTTTCTTTCCAGCTGGCAATGGTAAGTGTGTGTTTTTTTTTTTTGTTTTTTTTTTTGCTTTTTGTCTTTTCTGTCTAAATTCTTTAATGCTGACTGGGCCACCAGGAAAGCCAAAGGCTTAGTATAGGATGTAAGTTAACAGAAGGCGCTTTCTGGGTCATGTTTGCACTAAGAGGCTTTTGAAACGCTTCCTGTCCTAATGAATGAGAGAGATGGTGCTTATGTTGGAATAAGAGTGCTATGCAGGCTTACGCTGCACACTGCAGGAGTTTGGTCATGGCAGCCCCGTTCTGAACACAACCTGATTTTTTTAAAATTGAGCAGAGGGTCGAAGGCAGCTTTGTGTACATGCCAGCAATTGCTGTTCCCAAACACTGGACCAATACAGATTTCAGTGTAAAGGCCAGTGTGATTCTATGCCACAAAAATGAAATTTTCAAACAATTGTTGAAAATGATCACAGTGCTGCAGTATTTCTGAAAGTATTAAATAATATGCAAACAGAGGATGCCCTCAAAATATAGTTTCACCTCCTCCAAGACCTTAACAGTAATATGGTGGTTCTTTGGGTTATATTTATCTTCATTCATTGGGCTTCCGCTATAGGTGCACACTATTTCCAAAAAAAAAGTGTTTTCAAGAGCTTCAAGAAGTCAATCTGGACTTAAATAATATTTCAGCAATACTGGAACAGACATTGGATGAAAATACTGAAAGATCCACTTTAATTGTGTCATTCATTTTTGAACAGGATTTGAATAATATAATGAAACTTTATTTTAAGAACTTGAAAACCTGTTTTGGGGGAATTAAAGTTCAGATTTTCCCTGATGTAGCGAAATCTACCCAACAAAGAAGGAAAGCTTTCCTTGCGTTAAAATCAAAAACATCTGATATAGGAGGGAACTTCTTCTTGGCATTTCCATGTAAATGCATTGTTAAATTGGGTCAGATTAAATACACTTTTTATTCACCTGAACACCTTAAATCATTTCTTGATTCAAGGCAGCAGTAACGATATAAATATAACGTGGGAATGTTAAGCCACTATCTTTTTTTTTTCTTCTAATTTTGTTAATAAATACTTGTTTTAAATCCTCTCTAAATTCCACCGACCCCTCTCTCACCTTAATGTGGTCTAATGAAGCAAAAAAATTTGTTATAGGAATTTGATAGAATACGATTTGTATATCTGTATAATTGTACGATATTTCCTTAAATGTTGTTTAATTTCCTCTTATGAATCATGGCTGTATTTCAATAACAAGTATTTTCTTGTTGTAATGTTTAAAATTAATAAACAAATTTAATAATAAAAAAGTGTTTTGTACTCAATATTGATCAAATGTTTGCCCCCAGGATTTAGACTGTTAAACACACAAGGCTTCAAAATCAACGGTGATTACAAAATCTATTAATAAGCAAAAGAACAAACGAATTATCTGCAATTATTTTGTTCTTTTGCTTAATGTACTTTGTGATCACAGTTGCTGATTTTTGAACCATTCTAATAATTTTTGGGACAAACATTGGATCAATATCGAATACAAAACAGTTTCAAAATATATATGCACCTATAGAGGAAGCCTGATAAATGAAGACTTAACTATAACCTGCTATTGAGGTCATGGAGTGGGTGAAAGGATGCCCTCAGAGTATGCAGAAATATTGCAGCCCTGTGATCAAATTCAATCATTTATTTCCAACAATTTTTATTGATAACCCAGCATGTTGAACAACTCCAACTAGTTAAATATAACCTACATTGAACACCAGAATCATGCTTCATATGAGCAGCAGCATTAGCACAGAAATCGCAATTTTCTCCCCCCCCCCCCCCCCCCCCCCCCCCCCAGGTAGTACAAACATTGCCTTAAGTCTTGAACGGATCCTAAGGAGCTTAGCCGAGATTGGGTGGCAGAGCCAGCCGGTGGTGGGAGGCGAGGATAGTGCTGGGCAGACTTATACAGTCTGTGCCAGAGCCAGTGGTGGGAGGCGGGGCTGGTGGTTGGGAGGCGGGGATAGTGCTGGGCAGACTTATACGGTCTGTGCCCTGAAGAGGACAGGTACAAATCAAAGTAGGGTATACACAAAAAGTAGCACATATGAGTTTGTCTTGTTGGGCAGACTGGATGGACCGTGCAGGTCTTTTTCTGCCGTCATTTACTATGTTACTATGTAATAGTATAAGCCTGACCAGACTGGCCACTAACTCAAAAGATGTTAACAGTAAAATCTTATTGACCTTAACCTAGCCCAACTAAGTGGTCCTCCTCCCCCCCCCCCCCCCTTTAAATTCAGTCATTTAACACACAAAAAAAAATAATTATGGCATAGGATCACACTGGTCTTAATATTGAAGTCTGACCAATTGGGCACTGACTGGCTACTGTGGAGAACGTTGTAAGCTCCTTTCTCCATGTTTTCTATTGAAACTTTAAATTCTGCTAGAAGAAATCATACAGAGATTGTCCTTGGGCCATTCTATGTGGGATGACCTTTAGTGTTTCTGTTTTAGTAAAGATGAATACTAGTAGAACACTAATCCATGCGTAATGTGTTGGAGTATTGGGACATTTCTGTGCAGATGGATCAGAATTTAACACAATCTGAACAGAAAGTAAACCCTGCCCCCACACAGTTATCTCTGAGATTGACACGAGGGTGGGAGTGGGAATGTCTGTCGGCCCAGTTGTTCAGCCCTTGAGGTTTTCAGAACTGGGTATGTCAAACAGCTTTATTAGGGAGCGTGCAGGAACTGTGGTCTGCTCCACATCCTCTCATTTCTTCTTTTTAAATATGATTTTGGCCGTCCTCTTTTAATTTGAATTAAAAAATCTCCCTAACTTCTGATTTTTTTTTAATTTTTATTAATAAAAATGGCAATTAATTGGCAATTAATTCACTATTTCTAATTCTCACTCTACTTTTACACTTTCCAGAGTAAAATCCCAGGGGGAAATCTTTCCAAACACGAGGAGATAAAAGACACAGGACAGTCCTTCAGTAGCGTGTGCCTGGCAGCCTGACTCTCCTCTTTAAATGTCACAGTTTTCTGACATGGAATAATTAACCTTCGTGCTCTCAAAGCCATCGCACACCCAGCTGTGCCGAACACTTTGAAATAATATTAGAACCAAAGGCACTGTTGCTAAGCTTACAAGTGCTGTGCCGGCTGTTTTGGATGGATACTCCTGTGTATTATGCTCCAATAAAATGCTCTGAATGTTGAGTTTGGCTGTCAGTCTGTTCTTTTTCAATGTGATCATTTGGGCTGTCAGATGCTGTTCTTTTCTTTTCCCCAACTGCCTTGTTTTCTTTTCCTTCTTCCTTTGCTCAGTTTTCAATTTCAGGTTACTTTTTTTTTGGGGGGGGGGGGGGGGGGGGGTCCATGTGACTAACCAGGAATGCATGTCCTGTTTTGTAAACTAACTTGACAGAGTATGTAGTGTTGTCTCATGCTTAGCTTTATAGGTTCTTCTACCCAAGGGCGTAGCCAGACACCCAATTTTGGGTGGGCCCAAGATGGGTGGGCAGAAGAATCCCGCCCCATCCCACAGGTGATCTGGTCTCTCCTTCCCTTCTCTTACCTGCATGCTATATGGTCTCTCAAAACATCCCCCCTCTCCCGCATATCTTTTAAATAGCAGATTTTCACCAGCAGTGAGCAGCAACTAATGCACTCATGTTGGCCCCACAGCCTTCCCACTGACACAACTTCCTGTTTCCGCATAGGCAGGAATACGTCAGAGGGAAGGCTGTGGGGCTGGTGTGAGTTGTATGTATCAGCTGCTGCTCACTGCAGGCGAAGATCTGCTATTTACAAGGAATGCAGGAGGGACAGTTGTTGGGAGTTTTCAACTGGTGGGACTTGGAAATCCCTGTAAGCCACATCATAGGTATGCTGCTACTGGGTGGGCCTGAGCCCAAAGTGGGTGGGCCTGGGCCCACCCAAGCCCACCCTTGGCTACTCCACTGCTTCTACCCTTCGTAACTACAGTACTTTTACCAAATGTGCTTTCACCAGACCGTGCACTCGGGGACCGTGAAACGACCTTTTTCAGAGGAGGAACAAAGGTCCATCCCCAACCCCAGTTCTTCTTTCTTCACTTTCCCTACATATGCCACCTTTAACCCCCGCCCCCTCAGTGTCTCATTCTATACTTTCTCCCACTTGTTCGTTGGCGACCAGCCACCTATCCTCAACGTCATGTGGTGGAAGCCCCTGTTTGCCAACCCCATTGCTCCTACATGAATCTGTAAGCCACAACTTTTCACATTCCCAACATCAGCACCTTTTAAATCATCTGCAGAGTGACGGGATATTCCTGCTGCTGCCACTCTGTCCTTGACCAGCTTTGACTGCCAGCACTGCATGTTTAAAATCAGCAAACTGTGAGGCTGGGGAGTGACCAAGATGGCACCAAGCTTCTGATGCCGAGAGAAGCACGGATGTTTTCTGTTGGATTTTATTTTTACTTTGTCTGTTGCTTTTTTGCTACATGTGCTGCATACTAAGCAGACAGGAGCAGTGAGGTCTGCTGCCTCTGCAGCCTGCAGTGTACCCCTAGTCCAGCAGACTGTATTGCTTTGGCGTCGGACCATCGTCGGTTACTGGAGATGTGAGCCCTGCTGCGAAGCATGAGAAAAGAATGATCGCCCTGCTGGAGCATAAGATCTGGTTGTCCCCTGTGGCTCCTAGCACTCCTCCCTGTCCTGCAACTATGTCTATGTTGGGGATTGGAATATGTGCCCCTGAAGATGTGGTGATGGTGTCTTCCAAGGTGGACCTGAGGTGGATGGAAATGCAGAGTGGTTGGCGATTACTGGAGCTGAAGCCTTGCTACAAGCTCCTGCAGATGTAACACTTGATAAGATCTGGAATGTTCTTCAGAAATTGGATTCCATTGTCTTCAAGTCAACTGTAGAGGTAACCATTATGGCTAATAAGGTGGAAGAATGACTGACTAAATTATTAGCAGATGTTAAATGACAACTTACTAGCCAAGTTAAGCAGATTCAAGATGAAGTTAGACCTTTCATGTTTTTAAAAGCTACTGTTGCAGTGGATAAGATAGCAATTCATTGAAGGATTGAGTAGATTGGAAACATCAACAGCTGGATATTCATTCGTCTGTTGGAATTCTCAGTCTCCTGGGATGTTGCCTTTAGATTTATTCACGAAATATTTGATGGAAGTTTTGGAGTCTTCTGAGGCTATTCCACCTTTTGAACAGATTTATTATCTTCCTGTTTACTCAGAAAAAGACCCAGGGAGATACGGAGGGCAGCCGGAGTCGGGAGTCACATGATGATGATGGTCTGCAATTCTGGAAGAATCTATAACTGAATACTCTTGAGAGCAACATTCTTAAAGCGAATGCTACATACCTGTAGAAGGTATTCTCCGAGGACAGCAGGCTGATTGTTCTCACTGATGGGTTGACGTCCTCGGCAGCCCCCTCCATCGGAAAGTTTACTAGCAAAGGCCTTTGCTAGTCCTCGCGCGCCCATGCGCACCGCGCATGCGCGGCCGTCTTCCTGCCTGAAACCGGCTCGAGCCGGCCAGTCCAGTATGTAGCAAGACAATACACTTCAAGGGAAGACTCAACTCCAAAGGGGAGGCGGGCGGGTTTGTGAGAACAATCAGCCTGCTGTCCTCGGAGAATACCTTCTACAGGTATGTAGCATTCGCTTTCTCCGAGGACAAGCAGGCTGCTTGTTCTCACTGATGGGGTATCCCTAGCCCCCAGGCTCACTCAAAACAACAACCATGGTCAATTGGACCTCGCAACGGCGAGGACATAACTGAGATTGACCTAAAAAATTTACCAACTAACTGAGAGTGCAGCCTGGAACAGAACAAACAGGGCCCTCGGGGGGTGGAGTTGGATCCTAAAGCCCAAACAGGTTCTGAAGAACTGACTGCCCGAACCGACTGTCGCGTCGGGTATCCTGCTGCAGGCAGTAATGAGATGTGAATGTGTGGACAGATGACCACGTCGCAGCTTTGCAAATTTCTTCAATGGAGGCTGACTTCAAGTGGGCTACCGACGCAGCCATGGCTCTAACATTATGAGCCGTGACATGACCCTCAAGAGCCAGCCCCGCCTGGGCGTAAGTGAAGGAAATGCAATCTGCTAGCCAATTGGATATGGTGCGTTTCCCTACAGCCACTCCCCTCCTATTGGGATCAAAAGAAACAAACAATTGGGCGGACTGTCTGTGGGGCTGTGTCCGCTCCAGGTAGAAGGCCAATGCTCTTTTGCAGTCCAATGTGTGCAGCTGACGTTCAGCAGGGCAGGAATGAGGACGGGGAAAGAATGTTGGCAAGACAATTGACTGGTTCAGATGGAACTCCGACACGACCTTTGGCAGAAACTTAGGGTGAGTGCGGAGGACTACTCTGTTGTGATGAAATTTGGTGTAAGGGGCCTGGGCTACCAGGGCCTGAAGCTCACTGACTCTACGAGCCGAAGTAACTGCCACCAAGAAAATGACCTTCCAGGTCAAGTACTTCGGATGGCAGGAATTCAGTGGCTCAAAAGGAGGTTTCATCAGCTGGGTGAGAATGACATTGAGATCCCATGACACTGTAGGAGGCTTGACAGGGGGCTTTGACAAAAGCAAACCTCTCATGAAGCGAACAACTAAAGGCTGTCCTGAGATCGGCTTACCTTCCACTTGGTAATGGTATGCACTGATTGCACTAAGGTGAACCCTTACGGAGTTGGTCTTAAGACCAGACTCAGACAAGTGCAGAAGGTATTCAAGCAGGGTCTGTGTAGGACAAGAGCGAGGATCTAGGGCCTTGCTGTCACACCAGACGGCAAACCTCCTCCAATGAAAGAAGTAACTTCTCTTAGTGGAGTCTTTCCTGGAAGCAAGCAAGATGCGGGAGACACCCTCTGGCAGACCCAAAGAGGCAAAGTCTACGCCCTCAACATCCAGGCCGTGAGAGCCAGAGACTGGAGGTTGGGATGCAGAAGAGCCCCCTCGTCCTGCGTGATGAGGGTCGGAAAACACTCCAATCTCCACGGTTCTTCGGAGGATAACTCCAGAAGAAGAGGGAACCAGATCTGACACGGCCAAAAAGGAGCAATCAGAATCATGGTGCCTCGGTCTTGCTTGAGTTTCAACAAAGTCTTCCCCACCAGAGGTATGGGAGGATAAGCATACAGTAGGCCCTCCCCCCAATCCAGGAGGAAGGCATCCGATGCCAGTCTGCCGTGGGCCTGAAGCCTGGAACAGAACTGAGGGACTTTGTGGTTCACTCGAGATGCGAAGAGATCTACCAAGGGGGTGCCCCACACCTGGAAGATCTGTCGTACCACACGGGAATTGAGCGACCACTCGTGAGGTTGCATAATCCTGCTCAACCTGTCGGCCAGACTGTTGTTTACGCCTGCCAGATATGTGGCTTGGAGCACCATGCCGTGACGGCGAGCCCAGAGCCACATGCTGACGGCTTTCTGACACAGGGGGCGAGATCCGGTGCCCCCCTGCTTGTTGACATAGTACATGGCAACCTGGTTGTCTGTCTGAATTTGGATAATTTGGTGGGACAGCCGATTTCTGAAAGCCTTCAGAGCGTTCCAGATCGCTCGTAACTCCAGAAGATTGATCTGCAGATCGCGTTCCTGGAGGGACCAGCTTCCTTGGGTGTGAAGCCCATCGACATGAGCTCCCCATCCCAGGAGGGACGCATCCGTGGTCAGCACTTTTTGTGGCTGAGGAATTTGGAAGGGACGTCCCAGAGTCAAATTGGAGCAAATCATCCACCAATACAGGGATTTGAGAAAACTCGTGGACAGGTGGATCACGTCCTCTAGACCCCCCGCGGCCTGATACCACTGGGAGGCTAGGGTCCATTGAGCAGATCTCATGTGAAGGCGTGCCATGGGAGTCACATGAACTGTGGAGGCCATGTGGCCCAGCAATCTCAACATCTGCCGAGCTGTGATCTGCTGGGACGCTCGCACCCGCGAGACGAGGGACAGCAAGTTGTTGGCTCTCGTCTCTGGGAGATAGGCGCGAGCCGTCCGAGAATCCAGCAGAGCTCCTATGAATTCGAGTCTCTGCATTGGGAGAAGATGGGACTTGTGATAATTTATCACAAACCCCAGTAGCTCCAGTAGGCGAATAGTCATCTGCATGGACTGCAGGGCTCCTGCCTCGGATGTGTTCTTCACCAGCCAATCGTCGAGATATGGGAACACGTGCACCCCCAGCCTGCGAAGTGCCGCTGCTACCACAGCTAGGCACTTTGTGAACACTCTGGGCGCAGAGGCGAGCCCAAAGGGTAGCACACAGTACTGGAAGTGGCGTGTGCCCAGCTGAAATCGCAGATACTGTCTGTGAGCTGGCAGTATCGGGATGTGAGTGTAGGCATCCTTCAAGTCCAGAGAGCATAGCCAATCGTTTTGCTGAATCATGGGGAGAAGGGTGCCCAGGGAAAGCATCCTGAACTTTTCTTTTATGAGATATTTGTTCAGGGCCCTTAGGTCTAGGATGGGACGCATCCCCCCTGTTTTCTTTTCCACAAGGAAGTACCTGGAATAGAATCCCAGCCCTTCTTGCCCGGATGGCACGGGCTCGACAGCATTGGCGCTGAGAAGGGCGGAGAGTTCCTCTGCAAGTACCTGCTTGTGCTGGAAGCTGTAAGACTGAGCTCCCGGTGGACAATTTGGAGGTTTTGAGGCCAAATTGAGGGTGTATCCTTGCCGGACTATTTGCAGAACCCACTGATCGGAGGTTATGAGAGGCCACCTTTGGTGAAAAGCTTTCAACCTCCCCCCGACCGGCAGGTCGCCCGGCACTGACACTTGGATGTGAGGCGCGCGCTGCTGACGAGAGCGAGCGCGCTGGGGCTTAGCCTGGGCCGCAGGCTGTCGGGAAGGAGGATTGTACCTACGCTTACCAGAAGCATAGGGAGCAGTCTTCCTTCCCCCGAAAAATCTTCTACCTGTAGAGGTAGAGGCTGAAGGCTGCCGGCGGGGCGAATTTGTCGAATGCGGTGTCCCGCTGGTGGAGAGACTCTACCACCTGTTCGACTTTTTCACCAAAAATGTTGTCCGCACGGCAAGGCGAGTCCGCAATCCGCGGCTGGAGTCTATTCTCCAGGTCGGCGGCACGCAGCCATGAGAGCCTGCGCATCACCACACCTTGAGCAGCGGCCCTGGACGCAACATCAAAAGTGTCATAAACTCCTCTGGCCAGGAATTTTCTGCACGCCTTCAGCTGCCTGACCACCTCCTGAAAAGGCTTGGCTTGCTCAGGGGGAAGAGCATCAACCAAGCCCGCCAACTGCCGCACATTGTTCCGCATGTGTATGCTCGTGTAGAGCTGGTAAGACTGGATCTTGGACACGAGCATAGAGGAATGGTAGGCCTTCCTCCCAAAGGAGTCTAAGGTTCTAGCGTCCTTGCCCGGGGGCGCCGAAGCATGTTCCCTAGAACTCTTAGCCTTCTTTAGGGCCAGATCCACAACTCCAGAGTCGTGAGGCAACTGGGTGCGCATCAGCTCTGGGTCCCCATGGATCCGGTACTGGGACTCGATCTTCTTGGGGATGTGGGGATTAGTTAGAGGTTTTGTCCAGTTCGCAAGCAATGTCTTCTTTAGGACATGGTGCAAGGGAACAGTGGACGCTTCCTTAGGTGGAGAAGGATAGTCCAGGAGCTCAAACATTTCAGCCCTGGGCTCGTCCTCCACAACCACCGGGAAGGGGATGGCCGTAGACATCTCCCGGACAAAGGAAGCAAAAGACAGACTCTCGGGAGGAGAAAGCTGTCTTTCAGGAGAGGGAGTGGGATCAGAAGGAAGACCCTCAGACTCCTCGTCAGAGAAATATCTGGGATCTTCCTCTTCCTCCCACGAGGCCTCACCCTCGGTGTCAGACACAAGTTCACGAACCTGTGTCTGCAACCTCGCCCTGCTCGACTCGGTGGAACCCCGTCCACGGTGGGGGCGTCGAGAGGTAGACTCCCTGGCCCGCATCGGCGAAGCTCCCTCCGCCGACGTAGTCGGGGAGCCTTCCTGGGAGGTGGCCGCGGTCGGCACCGCACGCGGTACCGACGTCGGGGACCTCAACCTGGGCGATGGGCCAGCCGGCGCCACGCTCGACGGTACCGGAGGCGCAAGCACCGCCGGTACCGGAGGGGTAGGGCGCAACAGCTCTCCCAGAATCTCTGGGAGAACGGCCCGGAGGCTCTCGTTTAGAGTGGCTGCAGAGAAAGGCTGAGAGGTCGATGCAGGCGTCGACGTCAGAAACCTGTTCCGGGCGAGGAGGCTGTTCCGGGCTGTCCAGAGTGGAGCGCATCGACACCTCCTGAACAGAGGGTGAGCGGTCCTCTCGGTGCCGATGCCTGCTGGGTGCCGAATCCCTCGCGACCCAGAGCTCTCGGTGCCGACACGGGGAGGAGACCGGTGTCGATGCTTCTTCGACTTCTTCCGAAGCATGTCACCGGAGCTCCCCGGCACCGACGAGGAGGACGTAGAATCCATCCGTCGCTTCCTCGGGGCCGAGACCGAAGAGGGTCGATCCCGGGGGGCTGTACCGCAGGAGCCCTCAGGGTAGGAGAGACCCACCCGAAGGCTCACCGCCACCAGCAGGGGAATGGACCAGCCCTCACCTGCACTCCTGACGATTGCACCTCCGTCCGACGACATCACAGACGAAGTCTCGGTACCACCGACGTCGATGCAGGTCGCCCGATGCCTCGGCGCCGATGCAGAGGTCCGATGCCTCGATGCAGTCGATGGAGCGGCAGCCAAGGAAGATGGTCCGGACGCTGACGACGTCGTGCACTCGATGCCTCCGGTGCCGATGTCGACGAAGAGCCCGAGAACAAAACGTTCCACTGGGCTAATCTCGCTACCTGAGTCCGCCTTTGTAACAGGGAACACAGACTGCAGTTCTGAGGGCGGTGCTGGGCCACTAGGACACTGAAGACACGCAGAGTGCCTATCAGTGAGCGAGATACCCGGGCGCACTGGGTGCACTTCTTGAAGCCGCTGGAAGGCTTCGATGTCATGGGCGGAAAAATCACGCCGGCGAAATCAAAAGCCGAAATGGCGAAATTGAAGCACCAAAATTTAGAGGGAGAAAAATCTCGACCGAGGCCAAACTAGGCCTACCCCGACAACGAAAGAAAACTTACGGGGCAAAAGCTGAGAAAAAATACGGGAAGGGCAGAAAACACGAAAGGGTCTTCCGGAACACTTCCGGAGCGCTTTCCTGAACTTTTTAGAAGAAAAAACAAGAGAAAACACGTCGAAAAGGACGCGCGAGGTCGACTCTCTGGGGCACGAACGGCGTAACACGACCGTACCGAGCGCGGACGAAAGAAGACTGGCCGGCTCGAGCCGGTTTCGGGCGGGAAGACGGCCGCGCATGCGCGGTGCGCATGGGCGCGCGAGGACTAGCAAAGGCCTTTGCTAGTAAACTTTCCGATGGAGGGGGCTGCCGAGGACGTCAACCCATCAGTGAGAACAAGCAGCCTGCTTGTCCTCGGAGAATTTACTTTGTCTTTAACCAATATTTGATTGCAGTCTTCAGACTGTAGAGTTCATCATTCAGAGTTTGTTTTATGGTCAGAAGATCTGGATATTTCCAGCTGTGACTAAAATTCCTCGAGAGGAGAGGCCTTTTTGGCTATGCATTCTGAGACTAGGAATATGTTGCAATTTTCTTTTAGCATATCCATGCAAGTGCTTGGTTTGATTTGCTAGATATTTATTTTTTCTTCTATATACCAGGGGCGTAGCCAGACACCCAAGTTTGGGTGGGCCTGGACCCAAGGTGGGTGGGCAGCACTTCGCCTTGTCCTACAAGTGATTTGGTTTTTCCCTCTCTTGCCTGCATACCATATGGTCTTTCAAACATCCCCTCTCCCCCGTATACCTTTTAAATACCAGATTTTCACCGGCAGCAAAAAGATGTTGGGAGTTTTGGGCTGGTGGGGCTTGGGGTCCCTGCCAGCCACATTATAGGTATGCTGCTACTTGGTGGGCCTGAACCTAAAGTGGGTGGGCCTGGGCCCACCCCAGCCCACCCTTGGCTACGCCACTGCTATATACTCCTAATTAATTCCACCCACTCCGATCTGTTGTTGTGGTCTAAGGAAGAAGATTATTTGTAATTATTTTGCTATACATTTCCTTAATGTTCTCTTGATTGAAGAAATACAGGAAGAAAGAATCGTGTGTAAATTTGCAAATTCATAAATAAAAGCATTTTTAAAATATAAAATCAGTTAAGCAGCTACTTCTGTTTCTTGTGAGAAACTGGAAGCCGTTACTCTCCCATTTTAACAAGCATGCAGTACTGGCGGCCAGAGCCAGTCAAGGATCCAAGGGTGGAGCAGCAAAAGGAGAATCTCCCTCTTGCTTAGCGGGTAAGAAAAAGTGACAGCTGGCAGGAAAATTATGGTGTGGCTAGGGCTCGTGTGTCGTCCTGCTCCACCTGTTCAGCGCCAACAGGCATCGAAATCTGAACAGAGTTGTTTATGCAGTCAAAGGCAAACTAGGAGCAGCGATCAAGAGATTAACCTAGTTCAGACAGTCCAGAATGAACAATCGTTTGGTGTGAGAACACACTGTCACAGTAGTAGGGCACAGCAAAGAGGATTGGATGAACACAGACTCGACACTTTTCACTGTTCTCTGCACTGGCAGTCTGTGTATCTGCTGTTTGTCAGTGGCGTAGCTAGGTGGGGGCCTGGGCCCCAGCGCTGGTCTCTGGCGCCGCCTCATTGCCTGCCCTGCCGTCTCTTCCCCCCCATGTCGGGCACACTCCTTTTAGTGAAATTGAGCGTGCTCAGTTTCACTAAAAGGAGTATGCCAGACGTGAGGGAAGAGAGCAGGAGCAGGCAATGAGGCGGCGCCAGAGACCAGCGCTGGACAAAGTCTAAAGCTGGTGGGGGTTGAGGACCTCCATTAGCCAAGATGTTACAGCAGCGGAGAGGCGGTGACCCAAATGTGCCCCCCCCCCCACCTTGAGGTCTGGCTACACATCTCGTTTAAGTTGATGTTTCACTTTAATGACCAAAGTCTGATTATTTACCTCTGAAGTTGTCAGTCTTTGTGCAAAGTTTAATTTATATCTCTGATTCAGGCAGGTGCCCAATTCTAGCCGTATTCGGTCTGTTCATCCACTAAATCATATTTGGTGTGCCATACTGGTGCCTGCTTTCGTCTAGCAACTGTTCGGGGGGGGGGGGGGGGGGGGGGGGGGGGTTGGGGTTTTTTTTTGTGGCCATCGAGATGCATCCAGAACTGGGAAAGCAAAGCAATGCAACTCAAGCCTTAAACCGAGAAGTATCAACCATTCTTAATCTGATGCTACAACAGTCTGTACTAATAGCATGGTGGCACTAAATTTGTGGGTACAGTGATTATATAAAAAAGCTGCTAATCACACTTGATTTAATGCAAGCAAAAACAGTGTGGATGTTTTTTAACCCATGAGTCTAATGTGTTAGAGAGCAAGTCCCAAATCTGTTTCTCCAGAAGATGGGGGCGGATCTGGTTTTCAGGTTGTGTGCAATAATACCCAAGTCTTTTTTTCAACAAGCAGCTTTACTTAGCCTGCTATTGTTACCCCCAAAATTGGACCTGATGAGAGATGTAGGCAAGGGACTGGGAACCATTCAACAGCTGTTATGATACATGAAAAATTGGAGATCATTGTCCGTAGCCTATACTTCCTGTTTAATCAGTTTTCCTTTTCTTTTGTTCTCATGTTTATTACTGTTAACTCCTTGCTCTTTACTACCATTTATTTAAAAGCAAACAGAGACCCTTCACATAGTGGGACTTAAGGGAATATGATTCTTCCACTTTTATTTATTTCCCAATCATCATTTTCTAATGAAGGCCTCATAGCTCATCTTATGGAAGCCATCGCACCTTCTGTAGCTGCTGTAGCCTTTGTCAGTTTGGTCTGTAATAAGGGAAACAAGGAGCCGTACATCAAGGCAGGTTGCCTTCCTTAGGGTATACTAAGCCGGCTAAGAAAGCTGGTGTAATGTTAAGCTTCCTACAGGTACAGTTTTTTTGTACTGAGCAAACCAAGGTGCAACACAATTACCCTCCTCAAAGCTATGAACGCACTACCCACAGCCCTGAAAACCATGGACAATCTAATCAACTTTCGCAAATCTTTGAAGACACATCTCTTCAACAAAGCCTACAAAAAGAACCCTTAACGACACAAATCACCACCCAATACACCTCTTACACCACCCTTTCTAACACCTCCTTCTCTAATACCTCATATACATCTTCTGCTTGATACCGATTGTATACAAGATCCTGTCATGACTATGTCATAACAACACTCTGTAAGCCACATTGAGCCTGCAAGTAGGTGGGATAATGTGGGGTACAAATGCAATAAAAATAAATAAATGACAACAAACGCACATTTCTAAAATGTTGATGCTGGTTGCTACTTCGTGTCACTATAAGAGACCACTCGGCCTAGAATAATCCAACTGCATTCATCACCAGTAATTAGATTCCCATGGTGTTCTGGTTCCTGCAACAAAACCCAATTACAACAATGCTTTACTGAGTGCTGCAGTAGCTGACCCTAGCAGTTTATAACGAAATAAAATAGTTTTAATATAAAATGAACAAATGACGACACATTCTAGAATGAGGGAAGCCATTTCTGCTGCTCCATGGTCCAGTTATCTTCTCTGGATGGCTACTTTTAAGAAGACTCCTGTTTTGGTTTTTTTTGTGAAGGTTTTCTGTTTGCATAAAAATGGTAGAAGGCACTGGGTTAGCATCATGTTTTGTTTTCTGCTGCATGTGCTGTTTTATGTTTTGTTTTCTTAAAAAAAAAAAATCTTTTTGTTGTATTAAATACATTTTTTTTTAGAAGGTGAGGAGACTGTATCCGCTGAGATGAGCAAAGACCGTCCTTGAAGCAGCTGCCGTGGAGGTTATTGCGGTGACCGCTGAAGCAGCTCCGGGAGAAGCTGCAGTGGAGACATTAGCAGTAACCGTTCAGGAGGATGGCAAGGCAGCTGTGGTAGAAGCTGTTGAGGAGGGGTCCTGGGAACGGTGCCGAAGGCCGGTGCTGAGAGGCCCCAGAGCAGAACCAGAGCACTGCAGCACCTACAGCGCCACAGGGAAGGGGTGGCTGAGGCTAAGAACCTGTGGCAACGTCAACTGTAGGAAGGCAGAGCAGGACGCTGGCGTTAGAACAAAGGCCACCTCTG
Source organism: Microcaecilia unicolor (assembly GCF_901765095.1). Taxonomy (NCBI): domain Eukaryota; kingdom Metazoa; phylum Chordata; class Amphibia; order Gymnophiona; family Siphonopidae; genus Microcaecilia; species Microcaecilia unicolor. The sequence continues at coordinate 3,852 of NW_021963031.1, read as the reverse complement.
TGCAAGATTAAGCTTTTTCCTATAGACCAGTGATGTGTGCTTCATGGGGTTATCTAGAAACGAACATTTCATGAAAGTTTTAGTGAACAAGTTGGGCAAATCATTTCTTCAAAAGGGTCCTGTGGGGTTTCCAACAAAAGATTTTGTTTAAGTAGGCATCAAATTACTCAGCTTAACTTTTTCTACGTGTTAATGGTAGTGCTGGTAAAAGTCTGCCCCAGATTTCTGTACATTTGTCATGTAGGCTAACAGCTCTGGCCACAAGAAATGTCCTCTGAATTTTTCACAAGGATTTCCAGAGGCAAAAGCACAGGGGGTTTTGTTTTGGTGTGATGTTTTTTTTGAAACAGGGTTTTCACATTGAGATCTCCCTTGGTTCATGTTAGATTTTTAACTAGCTCTGTGGCTTAAGCTATGCCAGCTGTTGCCCTCCTGCCAGCCCCATAACTTGTTTATCCTGGAAATCTCCACCTATCCACAGCCTGCACTCTGTGGTCAGCTCTATTTATTTATTTTGCTGCATTTGTATCCCACATTTTTCTACAGTACTGCATCAGGATGGCACAAGTGAGAGTGGACTTTCTAGTCTTTGGCCTCATGTTCTCAAATTTTCACAGCATATAGGCATGGAATAAGGTAAAGCCGTTTTGAATTGGGCCTTATTTTAAGAAGATGTCTTTATAAGCTGGGTTGTTGGAATGGGATATGAATATGTACAATTTTTTTTTTAAGTGTCAGGTTGAGAGAGATGGCCTAGTCGACTTAGAGATTCTTTATAATATACATTTAACCTTTTTGGAGGCCTGAATTGGAGACTGTTCAGTGAATTCTAGATTATACTGAATATACTGTCCTCCCTGAATGTGGTGAAGTGAAGACTAACATGCATTGTAACAGCACTATATATATATATATATATATATATATATATAAGATATATATATATATATATATATATTTTTTTTTTTTTTAGAATTCAGTGCTGATTTTTATTTTATTGCAGCAGTATGAGTAACTTTGCTGAGGCCGGCAGTGTTGTGCAGCCCTTCCTCAGTACCCCTGATGCTGAGTCAAGATGCTGTCATTCTAAGATGCCTAAATTATACTACAACAAACTGGTACATACAGTTGGAAAGATGGCTATCACTAGAAACTGTGAAAAATGTAATAGCACTAACACGAAATCAAAGCTAAGATGTTTCAGAACAAAGTACAGTGGCATAGGAGGGGACCAGCAAGGCCTGGAACCTAGCCCTAGAGAAATGGGTTGGGACATATTTCCAGCTAGCCTTGGTTTTCTGTTGGCTTGTTTTATCAGGGCTCGGTCTAACATTTGCTATTTAAAAATTTTAAATATCATTGTGTATGATCCTCCCTCCCCCTTTTCAAGATTAAAAAAAATTAAGCATCTTACTACAGCGTTCTTACCATCAGAAAAGTGTTTTTCTGCTGTAGGTTAATAACAAGCTGCTGTTGTCCCCCAGAGTCCAATGCTTCTCAGGTACAGAAGGGATTTGTAGCTTGCGTGCTGTTCAAGAACAGTTACCCGTGCTCACTGTTGAGAGTTGCAATTGTCAGGCAAGGAAGGCAGCCAGCTTCCAAGGACCAGGAGAAACCCTACCACGTCTGTTAAAACACCAGTCTCTAGAGCAAAGCACAAACTTTCCATGGGTGGAGATGAGCTACACCTAGGAAAAAATGAGCAAACCAGCTTCAATCATATAATCATAGACTCCTACATAAAAATAGATAACGTCAAATTCTAAAAGTATTGCGAGGCAAGGGGGGGTGCGAGGAGGTGGCGGCAGGGGGCACTCAAATGTGCCCTCAACCTCAGACGCTGGCCCCCTCCCACCATAAGGTCTGGCTTCCCCCCCCCCCCCCCCCCCCCCCCCGTGTAGACATCAGGTTGCCCTTCCAGCTGTGTACCCCCTGGTCTTTTCACTGCTCCCTTTAAAGTTGTAATCGCTTTCTTTTTACTCTGCTAACACACACGTAAGCTTGTTATACCAATTAAGTTATGTGAATTTGAATCACGCTTGAAAATGGGGCTCCTGACCACCTGGAAACTGACAGTCGGAAGTAAAGGGGGCTGTTTTACTAGGATGCAGTAAGTACTGCTGCATGCTTACCGTGGGCTGCGCTTAGGGGTCCTGCAGTGAATTCCAAATGTGCATGCATTAACTGTGCTAAAAATACTTTAATTTTTTTCTTTGGGGGGGGGGGGGTTGTTGGGGCTCCTGCACGAATCAGCATAGCTATATTACCACGTGCTAACCGGTTAGTGCAGGGTTACTGCTTAAGCCCTTACTGCCTACAACACTAGATCTGTAAGAGGGGTCTTTTACTAAGGTGTGATACAATTTTTAACTGGCAATTAATGCTGAGACACCCATTTATGGACATGTCACCGTTTTTAGAACCAGCTAAAGTTCTAGCACACCTTAGTAAAAGACCCCTTAAGTGCTCAAACTGCTTTTTTTTTTTTTTTAATGGCTGTGTGCTAATAGCAGTGTTAGCAAACTAAGAGTAAGGCTCTACCATTAACATAAGCTGTTGGTGTATAATCAGTAATATAGAATAACTAGTAAAACAGGCCCCGTTTTCTGACACAAAAGAAACGGACGCTAGCAGGTTTTCCTCAGAGTGTGTATATTTGAGAGAGAGAGAGACAGAGTGTGTGAGACAGTGTACGTGTAGTGTGAGTGTGAGAGAGTGTATGTGAGAGACAGAGAGTGAGTGTGTGGTGTGTGTGCGGGGCTCGAGTTTCCATGACCCCCTCCTTCCCTCCCTCCCTCTCCTCCCCTCCGGGTTCCAGGCCCCCCTTTCCTCAGAGTGTGGGGGTGAGAGACGGAGTGGGTGTGTGTTGAGACGAGAGTGAGAGAAAGTGAAGCCTTGAAGCATTCGTGCGCTCTGTAAGGCTCCATCTCCTCAATTGACGACACGTAGTTCCGGAATGTTGCAGGAATGCTTCAAGGCTTGAAGGCTTCACTTTCTCGGCTTCAGAATGTTGGAGGTGCGTTTTATTATATAGGATGCTTATGTAGTGTTAGTGACAATAGGAGAGTGGTAGCTAAGAATATACACTGCTCCACAACTCCGCTCGACTGAGGTCTTCAAGTAATAATTGACTCAAACTGGTAACACTATTCTATGATATTATTGAAATAGCAACGTTGGAGCATGGCCCTTGACACAAAAAAAGGAAAATCAGCCATTTTACTGCAATGGTACAAAAAGCCTGTGCAAGGATATTCTAAGGCCGCTTTGACCGTAGCTTAATCAAAGGACCCCCATAGTGTTTTAGTGGAAATGTCGGTGAGTGGTAGCTTCTCTTTAGAAGACTAACAGTAACATCTGAATATAGTTTGCAAAAGCACATTCAAGGTGCTCAACAAGCTGCAGCTGTTGGCCACTTTTTACTGTTGTGTTGAGGTACAAACACGGCAGTGGCGGCGCTTCAGTGGAATGTAGAACTGAGTATTCTGCATCCGCCTTTCAAGTAGACTTAGTATGGTTGCCAACTCTCTCAGTTCCAGGAAATAGACGTTTTGGCCAGTCCTGATTATGAGTTTACATCCCAAGGCCCTGTTGTGTTCCGCTGCTCCCAATTCTGCCCATTGCTATCAATGCTGAATGTCCCATAATGCATCCGGCTGGGTATTTGAAAATCATGGGCTAGCCTAAAATTTTTGTAAAATGTCTCTAAGACAAACTTACTTAGAAGATATGTACTTTCCAATTATTGAGTTGCAATTGTATACTAATTTTTGCTGGATATTGTAATTTTGGTCAACTGTTTTTGTTCTATATTGTAATCCACTCCAAACCTAATTAAGATGTTGAGGGTAG